>NW_012267334.1:1436446-1476597 GCF_000151885.1 Dipodomys ordii | reverse complement strand
TCCTTCCTTCCTTCCTTCCTTCCTTCCTTCCTTCCTTCCTTCCTTCCTTCCTTCCTTCCTTTCTCTCTGTGTGGGGCTTAAACTCTAGGCCTGGGTGCTGTCCTTCAGCTCTTCAGTTCAAGGCTAGCGCTCGGCCATTTGAGCCACAGCACCACTTCTGGTTTTCTGGTGGTTCATTGGAGATGAGAGTCTCACAGACTTTCTTGCCCAGGCTGGCTTTGAACTACGATCCTCAGATCTCAGCCTCTGGAGTGGCTAGGATTACAGGGGTGAGCACCGGTGCCCACTCACTACTCACTGTTTCACGGGGTGATTGAAGTCATCCATTTTCCAGGCACGTTGTTTGGAGAGTGCCTCTTCAGGGGTTTCCTGCACTTTGCTTTGTCGTTGACATTGACGTTGTCTTTGTTAGTGCTGATAGAGCTGCATGCAAACCACACCAGAAATAAGATGAGTACATTCTTCCTTAGACCTCAGTTTCTTTTTACCCTTTTCTTTCCTTTCTTTTCGGTTATTGGGGTTTGCACACAGGGCCCCATGCATGCTGGGCTGGCACTCCATCATGTGAGCCACACTTCCAGGCCAGCTTTTTGCTAGTCATTTTGGAGATGGAATCTCCCAGACTTTCTGTAAACGTTGGGCCACCGTTCTCTGGCTTTCAGCTCTTATGAATTCAGTCAATTGTAGACACATGGATTGAGTTATCCGTTCCCTTCTCTTCCACTGGTCTTGGTCTGTGTGATCGGCTGATTGCTTGTTGGTACTGGGGTTTGAACTCAGGGCCTCACATTTGCTAGACAGGTGCTCTACCACTTGAATCAATCTGCCAGCCCTTTTTGGGTTTTGTAATTTTTGAGGTAGGGTCTGACAGGCCTTGACTCTGTTCTCCTTTGTGTGTACTTCGTTGCTTGGATAAGCATATAATATACCACTGTGTCTGCTCTCGACAAATGTTGAGGCTGAGTCCCAAGAACTCTTTCTATGCAGGCCGGCCTCGAATCTCTATCCCCTGGTCTCTGCCTCCCAAGTTAGTGACGATGGCGGGCGTGAGCCGCCTCGCCTGGCTCTGAGCCTGCTTCTGTATGAGCAGCACATGGGATAGCTGAGCCTAGGTGTGTGAGCAGTGGCCCTGCTCCCCCTGCTAGCCGCGGGGCTGGCCTTGCTCCCCCTGCTAGCCGTGGGGCTGGTTTGCACCCTCCTGGCGGTGGGGCTGGGCCAAGCAGGAGGCTGAGCTAGAGAGCGTGGAGAGCAGTGGCGGCCAACCGTGGACTCCCGCGGACTCCCGCTGACAGCGCGCCTGGCGTGGAGGGAGCGGGAGGCCGCAGGGTTTGAACCCACTGCCCTGCACGTGGCAGGCAGGCACTTCTACCTCTTAGCCGCACTTCCCACCCATGGTGGTAGTCTTAAAAACTCTCCATTAAGCCAGGTGCCATCGGCGCATGCCGACAAGCTTAGCTGCTCAGGAGGCTGAGATCTGAGAACTGAGGCTCAACGCCAGCCTGGGCAGACAAAATTATAACATTCTTATCTTCAGTAAACCAGCAAAAAGCCAGAACTGGAGGCATAGTTTAAGTGGGAGAGTGCCACCGGTTAAGCAGAAAAGGCCAAGTGAAAGTGTGGTTCCTGAGTTTCAGACCAGTACTAGTATCAAAAAGCAAAAGCCAATGCAGTTATCTACTTGCCAACCAGAAGCCAGCTCTTTGAAGAGGTTTTGTATCTAGTGAAAATACCCTCCCAAGAAAGGGGAGAGGGGGTGAGGGGGGGGCGGCTGTCTCTGCTCCACATGTGTCTGTTCTAGCTCTCTGTTCCACATGCCTCTGTTCTAGGTCTCTGTTCCACATGCCTCTGTTCTAGGTCTGTGGTCCATGTGTCTCTGTTCTAGATCTCTTCCACGTGTCTCTGATCTAGGTCTCTGCTCCACGTGTCTCTGTTCTAGCTCTCTGCTCCACGTGTCTCTGCTGTAGGTGTGTGGGGCACTGGAGCTGCAGTGGCAGGTAATGGGAAGCAGCCCAGCTCCCTGCAGGGGCAGGGCCAGGGGACGTGCCCTCTGCAGTGGAAGTCCAGTGTCAGGGTCTGTCCTGGGCCCCTCTTCTCAGACTCTGCCTCCTGCTCACAGATGGCAGGACACTGGTCCTGAGGTGTGGCAGGGTGGAGCCATGGTTTCACAGCTGGCCATCAACCAGAAACAAAAACAGTCTCAGAAAGAAAATAAGCCATAGTAAGGTGGACAGGGAGGGCTGGGGATGGCCCAGGACATGGCTAGCCTGGGCTGGGTGGCCACGGGCAGGAGGGCAGCCTGCCTTCTGTGCACTGCTTTGCAGACAAGGCCCTCTGGACGTCCGCCCATGGGGGTGTTGAGAACGTTATGGTGCCAGCCTGGCCGGGCCACACACACCTGCCGCTTAGCTCTGCAGGAGGCCGAAGCAGGAGGACTGCATTGAGGCCAGGAGGTTAAGACAAAGACTTGTGCAAATATAATGTGAGTGTGCACTGGATCGGATGCACAGGGAAGTTGCTGGTGGGCAGCGTCCTGGGTGGGAGCCATGGCACTGAAGACACGGACGTGGGCCGCCTCCACCTGCAGGAGATTCTGCAGCAAAGCCACACGTGAACGTGGATGTTTGTGAGCAGACAGACAGCCTGAGTCATCCCCGAGACAGTGATTCGTGGCTGGCCGGCCCCTGGTGTGAGGGGAGGGGCCCGCTCTCCCTGCACCCTGGACTGCTTTTGTTGTTGCTTTCATTGGACTTTACTGTGTATCCTAAGCTGGCCTTGATCTCCCAATCCTCCCACCTTAGCCTCATCAGTGCTGAGATTACAGGTGGGTGCCATCATGGCTGGCTGGCTCATCATCAATTTTTGTTGTTGTTGTTGTTGGTTCTGGGCCTAAACTCTGGGCCTGGGTGCTGTCCCTCAGCTCTTCAGCTCAAAGCAAGCATTCTACCAGTTGAGCCATAGCACCACTTCTGTCTTTTTCTGCTTCATGTGGTGCGGAGGAATTGAACCCAGGGCCTCATGCATGCAAGGCACGCCTACCACTGAGCTACCTTTCCAGCCCCCTCATCATCAATTTTTAAGTTTTTGTTGTTTTTGTGTTTGTCAGTCATGGGGCTTGAACTCTGGGCCTGGGCGCTGTCCCTAAGCTCTTCAGATCAAGGCAAGCACTCTACCACTTGAGCCATAGCACCATTTCCAATTTTTAAGTATTTTTTTAAAGAACAGTTTGCCAGCTGGGCACCAGTGGCTCATACCTATAACCCTAGCTACTCAGGAGGCTGAGATTCAAGGACCAGAGTTCAAAGTCAGCCAGGGCAGGAAAGCCCATGAGACTATTATCTCTCTTACCTCTAAACCAGAAGTGGTACTGTGTCTCAAGGCATTATCTTTGAGCAAAAAAGCTCAGGGACAGCACTCGGGCCCTGAGTTCAAGCCCCATGACCACTACCAACAAAAAATTTGGTTTTGTATGCCCCAGGCCCTCCTCCTGCCTTCCTCTCTGTCTATACTGGGCTCGTCTAGCCAGAAGAGTGTCCCTCTTACCCTGTCCCTGTCCCTGTCCCTGTGTGGGTACGGCTGGGGTTAAGCTGGAACCTCCTCCTAGCCTCGTGACCAGCTGCCCAGCTCTGATCCCTTCTCTTCCCTTTCTCTGCTCTTGTGGATGCCACTCTTCTCTACCTCCTGCCGAGTGCCAGGGACCCTCCACGCTCTGAGCAGGCCAGGAGCGTGGTTCTGCAGGGTGCACAGGACTGGGGACACTGGAGAGCCGTGCCCCTGCATGGTGGTCACGGAGAGCACGGGTACTGTGGTCAGTGGTGACCAGAGGTCCGGGGTGTGCTTGTGAGAGACTCTTGTGGCGCCCTGGCCTGGGGCGTTGGGAGCCCTTGCCTCCCCTCTGGCTGGCAGGAGGCCACCCTGGCATCTGGAAGAATGTGAACCCTTGGGTCCCTGACCTTGGGAGCCCTGGGGGACTCAGGAGAGGAGCGAGGTGGGCCGGGCCTGCGCAGGAGAAGAGCCACGGCACGCCCCTCGTCCCACCCCATGACATGTGACATGTGGCCACAGGCCAGGGGACGCCCCTTCTGCCGCCTTTTGTGTGTGCAGACTGTTGCCTCACTGAGTCTCAGAGTCAGCTGGGAGGCTGGGGAGCATGTTGTGGTGAAGGGCAGCAGGCATCTGAATGGCTGGCGCCGGCACGTGGGTCTGGGCCTGTGATAGTGAATCCCTGCTCCAGGCCTGAGGATCTTCTGGGTACTCAGTGCCCGCTTGTGGTATTCCCAAAAGTGACCCATGTCCTTTGGTGTGACAGCTGTGAGTGTCGTGGAGGGCCCTGGCTTTGGGAGCCAGCAGGCCTGGGTCTGATTCTTTGACAGCCCCCCGCCCCCCCACCATGGTCGATCTTTAGTCGTGGGGCTGGGTGCTGTCCCTGAGCTCTTCAGCTCAAGGCGAGCGCTCTACTGCTTGAACCACAGCGCCACTTCTGGTTTTCTGGTGGTTCATTGGAGATAAGAGTCTCATGGCTTTCCTGCCCAGGTTGGCTTTGAACCGTGACCCTCAGATCTCGGCCTCCTGAGTAGCTGGGATGACAGGCATGAGCCACGGGCACCGGGCCCCCAGATCTTTTTAAGTCTTGGTCACGCCTTCCTGCACTCTCGCTGTCACCGTGAGTGGCTGGTAAAGGCTCTGTCTACACCTGCTGGAATGTGGCCGTAGGACGCGAGGGAAGTTGGGGACCAAGCCTGAGGGAGGGCAGTGAGGGGGGCTTGCTTTCCGGAAGGAGCCGCTGGCTGCCACCGTTTGCTAAGGGAATTCCCCAGACCATAAAGTTGTGAAAGCCCTGGTTTGATTTAAGGTCTTTATTTTTCATATCAGTAATTAGCTTTTACGGGGCTAGCTTACAGCAGGTCCAGGGTGGGTCCGGCTGCTCCCCTTGCTGCCGGGGCGGGGGCAGGACCCCCCCCCCCATCTGCAGGAGAGCTCCTGGAGACCGGGGTTTGCGGTTAATACTCCTGCACTGGAGCTCGAGGACCGTTATGTGCAGCTTTTATTCGGCCCCCAGGATTCGTGCTGCGTTATCCGTATTTCCTTTAATTTGTGGGATTTCTAGTAAATGGGCTTAAAAATAGTTCTGGGCGTGCTGCCAGGGCAGATGCGGGCAGCGGCATCTCCGAGCCTCCCGCCCCAGCAGTGAGGCGGGTAACCCCGCGTCACAGGCCCGTGCCTCCCACAGGTACCCAAGAGAAGCAGGGTGCAGCACCTCACTTCTGGACCTGGGATCGGGTTAGATCGTAGCCCTAGCTGAGGAACAGAAGTAGGATCAGCCAGGACGTGTGCCTGGTGCCCAGGGGTTGGGGAGCAGGGGCTTGCTGGAGGCAAGGCCGGGTGGAGGGCAGAGGGCGGAGGGCCGAGGAGGCGCCACACAACACGGAGGCCCCGGGCCTGTGGCTGTGCTTGGTGGGAGGAGGGACACGCTTCTCCCTCATTACCTAAGAGGTCGCAACAAGCGCTTGCTCCTAAGTATCTGGGCCATGCCCCGAACGGCAAGGCATCCTGCAGCCATCGGGTCCCTCCGGGCCTGGCTTCCTGGCCGGCGCCGGCTCCTCTTGCGCTGCTCTTTCTCCTCAGCTCCACCTGTGTCTGAGGCCTCTTCTGCACCAGTTGTGCCTTTGTTGGCTGACCTGGAGTGTCCTCTGGCACTTGCTCCAGACAGGCCTGGACAGGAGTCCAACACCCATTGTGGTCTCTTGTCCAGCCCCAGGCCTCTGGCTCAGCCTGCCGGCCAGGGGTAGGCGTGGATGCGGCTGAGGCCCCCAGGGTGAGCTCCGCGGAGCCCCGGGGTGAGCTGCTCTTCGCTGGGACCTGGGGCTGGCTGTGGCAGCTCTGTGCAGGGGTCTGTGGAGCAGCCCCACCGCTGGTCTCTGCTCTGTTCCTGTCCAGAGCCTTCCATCCTGTTAGGCCCCTGTGCTGTGTCGCCCGCAGAGCCGCTTTCTTAGGGGAGCAGGTTTTCAGGGCTGAGGCAGACCCCAGACCTTGTCCTGCCCCAGGCCCCTCTCCTGGGCTTGGAGTGCCACCTGGGCCTCCTCTTTCTCCCTTGTTTTCTGTCACAGAGCAGACTCGGGCACTGCCCTGGAAAGAGCAGGGGGCAGAATTCTAGAATCTTCCCTGCCATGGGAATCAAATCCTGATGGTGGAGGAAGTCAAAGTCCGGGTGTGCATGTCCCCAGAGTTAAGTGTCCCAGATCCCCCTCTGATAGAGGTGTCTGCCGCTCCCAGCCGGGCCCCCTAGGGCTGGCCCCGAGGGGGGCTGGGGTGGCATCCAGGCAGAGGAGCCCGTCAGAGCAGAGGCAGGCAGGACAGAGGCCAGCTGGCCCTCCAGCTCACCCTGTGGTGCCCAGTAGGCTTCGGCTCCTGGGGTGAGCGTCAGGGAGGTTGATGTCCCCGAGATCTAGTAGCTCCTCTGGGTCACTGTCAGCAGCAGCCACCTCACGGGGGCACGGGGGTTGGGGGGGGTCCGCTGTGCCTCCCTTTCCTGCCGGCAGCTGATTTAGTGCTTCTGTGTCGGCCTGATTTACATTAGAGTTTTAAGCATAATTAGAAATGCAGGGGATCTTTGTGTCTTACCTCGCCTCCGACTATTTATGGCATGATATGCAGATGAGGAGAGCTATGAATATTAACGATCGTGTACGGGGAAGTGGCTGTCTGTAATGAGTGGGTGACCCACTGCCCAGCACGCACCTGCTGCGTGTCTCCCCACCCCCTGCCCGCGGCCGGACCGGCACCCATGCGTGCCCAGGGTCAAGGTGGCAGGCTGCTTTGGGACCTCTGGCAGGCCCGAGAAGGACAGGACACGGGGTGAGGGCCGGCTGCCCCTGCCCGGGGCTGGGAGCCGGGCACCCGGGCTTCAGAAGGGGAGGGTGGAGGGGCTGGCGTGCGCGGGAGCTGGTGCTAGCTTTTTAAGTTATTAAATGATGCCCAAGGGAGACACTCTTCAAGCGTACATTATTTAAATTACAAATACGGGTGAGGGAGACTGTCGGCTCTTCTCAAAACACTGCTATGTTCTTCGGAAGCCTTCTGGAAGTGTTGGGCGGCTCGTGGAGCTTTGCAGAGTGCTGGGATGTGGCGGGTCTGCAGGGCGGGGGGGGGTCGTCTCTGCTTCCTGCCTTCCCTGTTCTGCCAGTGCTGCTCTGAGCTCTGCCGCCTGCTTGCCGTGTCCCCAGTGGGTGGCCTCGCCGGGGGGCGGGGGGGGGTCACAGACCTTGAACTGAACACTTGGCAGCACTGACCTCCAGGTGTGGAGCTGCTGGAGGGGTGGCCTGTGGGGGGAGGAGCTGCCGGATGCCCCGCCCGGCGCCGCCCCACCTGGTGGTCCTGGGCTGCTGGGCTGGGGTGCCAGTGTCCTCCTCGGCTGTGGGGATACAATCAGGATGGGGTTGGGGGACCCACACCATTATGCCATCTCCCTACCGCTGTTGTCCCCTCTCTCTGAGGACCGATGCAGGCCAGCAAGGGGGTTAGATGGATGGGCAAGTTTTAAATGTGCAGATTCTGGCACACTGCCCTTCCCCTAGAAAGAAGAGAGAGAGAGAGGGAGGGAGAGGGAGAGCGAGAGTGAGAGCGCTTCCAGGCAAACATTTGTTAGTGCAGTTAAAACCAGCTTTTATGGTTGATGATGTCCACTCCTGTGGCTGGGTGGAGGCTGCCCAGGGCCCCTAGAAGGAAAGGCCCTTGCCAGGATGCAAACCAGCAGTCCAGCTCCTCCCACTCCTCCTCTGGGTGATCTCAGGGTGCTTAGCAGGGTGGGCTCACACCATGACCTGACACGGGGTGGGGGGGGAGGCAAGGTGGTCTGCCCTCTGCAGCTGAGCCCTGGGACCACGGGCCCTGGGCCTGTTCTGATCCAGTGGCTTCCAGCACTGAGATGAGCCTCGGCGGGAGTGGGGGGGGGATGGGAAGGGGCCTCTGTACCTCAGAATCCTCAGTCATACTACCCAGAAGATAGTGGGTGCCCTGGCAGTGGGCCTCACCCTGCAGCTTTTATCTCTGTTTGCCCCACTCCTTGCAGGCGGCTAGCTGGTGATCCCATTAGCAGCAAGGCCTGGGCTGCCCAGCACTGCCCGATGGTGTCTTAAAAGTTTAATGCGAACCTCGGGGCCAAACCTGAGGCCTCACCCGGCTCCCTGGGGACTAGAGCTCTCCCAGCTAGCAGCCTGCACCTTGGAAGAGTTAACCTGTAGGCCCTGCTTGCTCCACTGTCTCTGGACAAAACTTAGTGTGTTGAAGGGGACAGGGGCAGGGGCAGACCGGGACCTGTGCCGTGATTGAAAGCAGTTGCCCTGCCCATGCAAGCCCCCGCTCCGCTCTGCTCCTGCAGCCCTACACTCCTGTGTGTGCCTGGCGGCCTGGGGCACATCATGCCCTGGGCTCCACACCTCCTGAGCACGCGCGGGAGGCTTCCTTGCAGACCTCTGTTCTCTGTGAGGGAGCCGGGCTCAGGGCTACCCCCAGGCCCGGCTGCCTCGGGGATGGGCTGTCTCCCACAGGGTGTCTCCCTCCTTCCTCTGCAGCTGTGGTGATGGCTGTGCGTTTACCAAGGCCCAGAGCCTCTTATTAGATTGGTAAAATTAAATCCTGCAAAATAATTTTACTTAATTTAATTTATCTCTCCTCTCTTTCTCTTGCCGCTAGCAGCAATCCTGTGGATGCTGAATGCCACCCTCCTTGCTTAGTGCCAAGAGCAGGGGGAGTTCAGGATTGGCAATGGGGGGAGGTTCTTCCCGACCCTGGACCTGAGATACCCTGGAGGTCTGGGCTGTGTGGCTCTTCTTTGGCCAGACCACCCTGTCCCCACCTCAGGGACACCCTTGGGAGGACTCTGTACATGCTCGGCGCAGCTACCTGTGTTTTCCTGCACAAGTAGAGTGTTGGGACCAGGTGTGCCCAGATTGCCATGCGGCTGGTGGGCATCTGTGCTTGAGCCCTGCCTCTGCATGCAAGCCAGCTTGTTGCACTACCCCCCATTTCCTCCCATTCCCCCTCCACAAGGCCCCCCCAACCACCTGGAGCTAATGCTGCCTGCTCCCGGGGGCCATGGGACCCAGCCCCCCTGGGCTGCTGACAGACTCCCCAAATTCTCATATGCCTCCTTCCTTGTCCTGGGATGGTCCCTGGTGGTAGACGTGGCAGGAGGTGTGAGGTGGGTTTGTTCTGTTCTAAAGGGCTCGGAGGGCAGCTTCCTCCCTGCAGTGCTGGTGCTGGGCGGATGGCTGGGGTAAACAAGCTAAGAAGTCTTCCATTTGCAGTCCCACCACAACCACGGAGGGAACAATGGGAGGCTCTGCTTGGAGAGCAAAAAGAGGGGGAAACTGAGTCACAGAAGAGTGTGGAGGTCACTGAGCACAGTGAGACAGCCCCCAGGCCGTAGCGGTCCCAGCTGGGCCCGCTGAGGCCCACAGCCCGCCCAGCCTGAGGTCAGCCTCTGCTCGCCCTGCTTTCCCAGCCCTGGGAGCGAACGCCAAACCTTTATTTTAATTCTTTTCTCCTAAAGTTCAGCTTTGTTCTCGCCCCGGCCGAGGCTTCTAAGAAAGCAACCTAACACCAGCTCCGGTCCTGTTCTCTCGGGCCGCTGCGGGCCCGCCGGCCGTGCCAGCACAGGTGGCCTGAGGACAAGGTGGCAAAGGCACCGGCTTGTCCTGGGTCTCAGGAGACGCACTCTGCCCCGCCGCCTTCTGGGGAATAAAGGCCCCTTCTCTGGCTGAGCTGCTCCGGCCTTGCCCTGGGCACCTGTGCCCCCACCCCGCCCCCCACCAGCTCACAGCCAGTCACAGACACCTCCCATCAACCTGCCGTGGGCTGGAGCCAGGCATTACAGACACCTCTGCATTCTGTCTCGGGAGCGGCGATGGGCGTGGAGGAGAGTCTGGAATTGCAGTGTGGCCAGCAGGCTGCGGCTGCCATGTCGGGAGGGACAGGCTGTGGGATCCTCACCCTGTCCCCTAGCCTGGCTGCAGGCCAGCCTCGTCCCCCTCCCCCCCCCCCCCAGGCCCCTGGGGCCAGAGTGCTTTGGCTGGTCTTTACTCCCTCTGGCCAGATCAGGTCACACATCCTGGCAGGAGAGCGCTGGGCCTGCCTGCTGAGGCCCACCTGACCCGGGCTAAGGCCGTCTTGCAGAAGAAGCCAGTGGCTGTTTGGGAGTGTCCCTGTGTAGAGCTGCACATCCGTGAAGGGGACTTTGAGGTCCCTCCCTCCCTCTGTGCTGCGTGTCCCTGAGCAGCACCACCCCTCCCCCACTTGGGCCCTGGGCACACTGGGCCCTGCTGAGCATCTGAGGGGCACCTGGTGGGCCTCTGGGAGGAAGCGGGAACCAGCACGCTCACGAGGGTGGGGGCCTGAAGGTGATCCAGCCCTGCCTCTCCCCCACTCCCGAGAGACCCTATAAGGGCCAGACGCTGGAACCCTGAGGCTGGGCCTCCTTACTGAGAAGTTGGTCCGTTGAGAGGAACTGCCTGGCAGAGATGGGAGGGTGAGGGTGGTGTGGGGAAACTTCTGGAACTGGCCTTGCTGCCCTGGAACCCCGGCCTGCAGGGAACCTGGCCCCAGGCCCCATGGGGAAGGGAGGAGGGTCAGCTCGCTGGCTCTTTCCTGTCCACTCCTCTCCCCAGCCCTCGTCTCTCCGTCCACTTGGTGCTCCACCTGTGCTCGCTTGCTCCCCTTCCTCACTTTGCTGCCCACTGTCCATTCCGCGGCCCCCCCGGCCCCGCACCCTGGCCCCCCTGCCCAGCCTCCAGTCCCCTGGAAGAGTTAGGCTGGCGGCAGCTCCGTGCCCGGCAGACTGTTTGGAATAGTTTAAATGCTTTGACACCGGTCTGAGCGGGATGGAAGGCAGGCAGTTTACTGGGTAATTCATATGCAAAACTGCACTATAAATTTCCAGGCTGTCTCAGTTGCTGTGGCTCCGCGAAGCGTTTCTCCGCGTACAGTACAGTATTTCTGCCATCTTTGTTTGCATTGCAGTGAGTCATCAAAAGTCTGTCTTGCACCAACACCCGGAGCCGTGCATTCCTCTGGCACCAACGCGCCACTGTGTTTAAAGCCGGGGCTGGGAGCTGGCATTTACTTCAGCTCCCAAATCAAAGGCGGCTATTCATTCCCCAGAGCTGCCTGAATGTTTGTCTGCATCCGGCCGCTTCATTGAGATGCTGTGCGCTGCCCGGGAGCGCCGGCCTGGGTGCAGCTGAGCTGCGGCCGCCTAGCCCAGCGCCTGGCCCCCCCCTCACCCAGCTCCTCAGCCCTCCCACCCTGGGGCTCCTGCTCCTTGCTGCATTCCCGGAGCAGCGGGCTGGCGTGCGGAGAGTCTGCCCTGCCAGGCTGCGCGGGCGGTGTCGGCGGCCAGCCGGCCACCGCTGCGGAAGGTAGGTCTTCCTAGCGGGCTGGCGCCTCCGGGCCAGGCCGGCAACTTCTCTGCAGCGGGGGGCACTGCAGGCCAGGCCTCTCCAGCGCTGCGCCCACCTTCCCAACTCCCGCTGCGGGCTGGCTCCGCCCTCCTCCGCGGCGGCCCGCGCCTGCACTTTCCTCCCGCGGGACACAGCGGCCCTTTGTGCAGCCTGCAGAGTTGGGCCAGTGCCTTCTGCCACCCCCCCTACCCCCAGGCAGAGTCTGTACCTGATAGATAAACAGTGCCGCCCGCCTCCACCCGCCGGCCGGCCTCCTGAAACCCCTGCAGCTACCTGGGGTGGGATCCTGCCAACAGGGGTTAGATCCATGTTGGGGAGTGGGGGCGCAGGAGAGCGTCCTGTGAAGGGCTGTGGGCTGCGCCAGGCTCCAGCTCCAACTCCTGTTCTGCCGAGTGTCCCTGAGGACGCAGACCTGGGTCTGGGCTGCCCCTGGGGGGGGGGGCAGAGGGGCCGGCAGCACCCCAGTCCCTCTGCATGGTGGGCGGTCCCTCCCCAGCAGGAAAGAGTGGAGGAGGTACGGTGTCCTGCAAGCCATGCCCCCAGCCCCGGAGGCTCCAGGCTGGGCAGGGAACGCAGGAGGGGAGCAGGGGACTGCTGGGACAGCTGCTCAGAGGAGATCAGGAGAACCAACCGGAAACTGAGCACTTCCCAGAGACCTCCTGGCCCTGGGATGGCCCCTCCCCCAGAAGGCATCCATGTGAGGGGATGGTTTCCCTTTTTCCTGCCTTGGTCTGGTCTTGACTTCTGATGGGGGTGGGGCTCGGGCCATGCCGGCTGGGGGCGGGGGTCGTCTCAGAGCAGCCCCGCTCTGCAAGGGGGTTACTCCTGCCCTGGTCCTCAGCTGGGTTCAGATTCTGGGACCTCCCTGGTCTGGACACACCCTCGGCAGGAAGGAGATGCTCTCTGCTCCTTGCAGAGGGCAGGGGAGGGGACGGGCCCTTGGCAGACTGTCCACTGGGCCGGAGCATTTGTCCATCAGTGGCTGACGGAGCTGTCCCCTTACAGATGTGCCCCACCCGATCCGCCCCCTGCTGAGTCTGAGGCCCGCCCCGCCACGCCGCCCGCCATGTCTCAGATGTTGCACATCGAGATCCCCAACTTCGGGAACACAGTCCTCGGCTGCCTCAACGAGCAGCGTCTCCTGGGCCTCTACTGCGATGTGTCCATTGTGGTCAAGGGCCAGGCCTTCAAGGCCCACCGGGCCGTCCTGGCCGCCAGCAGTCTCTACTTCCGTGACCTGTTCAGCGGCAACAGCAAGAGTGCGTTCGAGCTGCCCGGCACGGTGCCGCCGGCCTGCTTCCAGCAGATCCTGTCCTTCTGCTACACGGGCAAGCTCACCATGGCAGCCAGCGAGCAGCTCGTGGTCATGTACACGGCGGGCTTCCTGCAGATCCAGCACATTGTGGAGCGGGGCACAGACCTCATGTTCAAGGTGAGCTCGCCCCACTGTGACTCCCAGACTGCCATGATTGAGGATGCCAGCTCCGAGCCCCAGAGCCCCTGCACCCAGCCACAGCCAGCCGCCACCGCTGCCGCCTACATCTCATCCCCGTCCGTGCCCATCCCGCTGCTGACCCGGGTCAAGCATGAAGCCATGGAGCTGCCTCCGGCTACGGGCCCAGGCCTGGCTCCCAAGCGCCCACTGGAGACAGGGCCCCGGGACGGCGTGCCCATGGCTCTGGGGGCCACAGGGGCGGCTGGCACGGCCCCTCTCAAGCTGCCCCGAGTCTCGTATTACGGGGTGCCCAGCCTGGCCACCCTGGTCCCCAGCATCCAGCAGGTGCCCTACCCCCAGGGGGAGCGGACCAGTCCGGGGGCCAGCAGCCTGCCCACCACCGACAGCCCCACCTCCTACCACAATGAGGAGGACGAGGAGGACGACGAGGCCTATGACACCATGGTGGAGGAGCAGTACGGCCAGATGTACATCAAGGCCACGGGCAGCTATGCAGGTAATCACAGCCAGGGCCTGGCCCCGTGCTGCTCACCACCCAGCCGCAGCCGCTGGGCCGGCGGGGGGGGGGGGGGAGTTGGTGGGAATGGAGACATGATGAGCAGGATGGCAGGAGTCCATCATCCAGCTTGCACCTGACATGGTGTGAGGTGATGGGTCACGAGTCCTGTGGTCTGCAGCTGTGCCCCGTCTGGCACTGGGCAGATGAGGAAAGCGAGGATCTCAGTGAACCAGTGCTCACCAGCCGGTCACTCCTTGCTGGGGACCTCACGTACGTTCCCTGTCTCTGAAGAGCCTGTTTCTATGTGCATGGTGTTCCTTCCCTTCATCTTCAGTCTTCTCCCAGGATACCCTCTGCACAGCCCCTCCCCCCTCCAGCGTGACCTTGGCCAGGGCTGTCAGCCTGGTCAGAGTTGGGCAGTGTCAGGTCTTCTGGGTGCAGGTGGTGTCCGGTGGCTTGTATAATACTCCTGCCCCTTGGTGCTGGGACATCTGAAGCCCCTCCTGCTCTGGGCAGGCTTTTCGCAGGGCTGGGGTGGGGTAGTGGCCATGAGGAGGCTCTGTGGCGCCGACCCATACAGTCAAGGTGGCCATGCGGCTCTGAGCCCTCCATGGAGGTGCGCGGGCCGGCTCCCCAGTGCCCGGGCAGCACCCCCCGAGCCCTGCCTGGTCCTGCCCATCCCTGCCCACCTTCAGGGGCTATACTGATGGTGCTGAGACACTGGAAAGGAACCACGGCTGCCCCGGTCCGCCCGCCGTGCGACTGTCTGGGTTTTCTTGCGGTTTTGCTCTTCAGCAAGCCCATAAGTGGGGCAGAGCAGGGGGTGTGTGGTTTCTTGGTTAGAATCTAGGTTGTTGGCAGCGATGTCGTGGTGTTGCTGGGTGTGCTAGGAGAAGGAGGCCATGGGGGGCAGCACCCAATGCAGAGCCGCCCCGGGTCCTTGTGTGCTGGCCTGGCCTCACGGAAGGTCTCTCTCTGCCTCTCCGTCTGTCTCTGTCTCCTCAGTCTCCCTCCCTCCTTCTCCTCCTAGAGGCCTTCCAGAGAGCCCTCTGCTGGATTCCCTGGAGGTGGGCAGGGTGCCCATCTCTGCGCTGGTACAGTCTCGTGTTCTTAGTTGCTTTTTCAATCAGCTCCCCTCTGGCACTATTTCCCACTTCAGTGAGGACAGGCCAGTGACCTCGGGCGTGAGCAATGACAGAGCAGTGGAGCCACCTGCCCCCAGCCCCCACCGAGGGGCCACTTACAGAGGGTCAAGCATATCCAGCAAGTCAGAGCCCCACCCCTGCTCCGCCTCTGCCATCCCGCACCTCTGGGTCCCAGGCAGGATCCTCTGGGTTTGTGGCCAGAGCAGTGCCCTGCCTCTTTCTCCTTTCCTTCACCCTGCCCAACCTCCAGGATGTAGTGTAGGGCCAGGCTCCTTCTGGGCTGCCCAAGATCTCAAGGCTTCAGGCTGGGTGGCGTCTGCCTGTCCACTGGCAAACCCAGGAGTCCAGTGACTGGCCTGGTGGTATAGTGTGGGACGTCAGTGTGGCCACCGTGGGGTGGGTGGGGATGGAGTGCAGCTGCGTCAGGGTCTGCTCCCGAGGGCTACACCGTCTCCAGGCTCCTCCGGCACACCCGGTCCTCCAGACCCATTCATGGGGGCTGAGCTGAACATGCTTGGGGCAACAGACCGTAGAGGGACCTTGAGCAGTTAACAAGTGATGTTGGGGTGCTGTGACCACAGCCAGGCAGGCCCACATGCAGGACTAGGCAGGGCAATGGGGGCTCGTGGTCCATGTCCCCACACCCTGCCACCTGCTCTCTGCCCTAGCAGGTAGATGCTTGCAGCTGCCAGCCCTTGCTCTCTGGAGGTCTGAGGCAAAGGTCCTGCTGGGATTGTTACCAGCTACACTTCCACATGTAGCCACGTCACCCCACGTCACCGACAATGGCCGAGTGCTGCTCCCTTGCTCCCTGTCCCTCCCCCCTGGGAGACACGGCCCTGGCTCTGCCCTCTGTGCCCTGTACACTGCTCTCTGGGTCAGGAGAGGTAGCATAGGCTGAGAGGACTGCCCGGGAGTAGGGGTGGTACTGACATGGGGCTGGGGGCTGGCAGAGTGCTGGGGGCTAGAGAGCACTGCAGCAGCAGGACTGCGTTTGTGGTAGTCTCACTCACAGCCCTCCACCCCTGGCAGCACGATTCAGTGGTTCTTACACCCAGCAGCTCCCTCTGCCTGTGGGCACCAGCCCTGTGGGAGGCTGTTCCTGACAGTGGTCAGTTGGTGTTCTCAGAGAAGGGAGAAAGTCTGGACATGTCTGGGCAAATCCCCCTCTACCTTGTGGGCAGGATCAATATCACAGAATCAGGGCCCAGTCTACCTCCCTATTGGGCCCAGGGAGCAGCAGGTACCATTGTCTCTGGTCTAGGTAGAGGGAGGCCCAAGAAATCCAAGCACTGGTGGGGGTAGTGCTGGCTGCTGGTGTGAGGGGTTCCCTCCTTTTAGAGAGCCAGCACCTTGTGATCGGGGCAAGGGCGAAGAAGGTGCCAGCCCCGAGATCCCTCCAGTGGTGTCTGCCTACCTCAGCTTCTACTTGAGCAGGTGCAGGGCAGGGCTCTCTGCAGCCCCCAGGGGGCAAGGGAGCTTGCCCAAGCTGTGTACACCCTGAGTTTTCTTCTAGTGAAGCCAGCTTTGTTGAGATGTGATCCATCTACAATAAAATACACACACTTGAATCTCTCAGAGGCACTTCTGCCACCCCTGGCAGAGTCTTGGCCCTGCCGCTTGCTCAGGTGGCTGCCGTGTGTGCTGTCAGCAGGACAGGAGCTGGCACTGTGCGTGGGTCTCACTCCAGTGCCATGCTGTCCACATTGCTCTCTCCTCCTCCTTTTTGTGTCTATTGACAGTAAATGCTAAGTTCAAGTGCACTGGTCCATGACTTTGGTGCAACTTCAAGACAAGGAGCAGGTATTTCCCCTAAAATGATACCTGGGTCCTCCTAGCCCCTACTTTGGTCTCAGGCAGCCACCAACCTGCTTTCTGTCTCCACGTTCGTGGAGTCTGTGATTGGGACTGTTGGGTCCAGAGACCACATGAGCTCCCCACGTCAGGACATTACTTCATGGTCTGAATCCTTTCTTGTCGTGCTCCCTTGGTGTGGACAGCCCCCCACCCCCTTTAGGGTTGTCACTTGTACACCCCTGAGCATACCACATGCAGGTCCCCTCCTACGGGGATAGGTCTGTTTCTTGTGGATAAGTAGCTGGGCGTGGAATTGCTGAGCGACACTCTGGTATGACTGAACTTCAGTCTGCTTCCCCCCCTTCCTGCTCCAGGTTCCTACCCTCAAAGCCCTGCACCTTGTGTGTGACTGGGTTTGATTCTAACCTCCCTGGGGTGTAGTTCTACTTGAGTTCCCTGGCGGCTGGGACTGTGAAGGATGGATGGTTGAAAAAGTAACTTTCATTGTGATGCATTTCTTCAGATCTTTCGCCTATTTTTTCAAAAGCGAGTTTTCAGAATTCCTAGTCTAATTTACAAGCAAGTCTTTGGTCAAACATATGTATTACAAGTATTTCCTTCTAGTCCAGTGTGCTTTTCTTATTATTTTAATGGTGTCTTTCAAGGACCTGGAGTTTTAAATGTTTTGTTTTTATGGCCAGTGCTTTTTGTGGTTGGAGGAAATATATGTCTCCCCAACAGTCAAAACTGTGTGTGTGTGTGTGTGTGTGTGTTGTAATAACCAGTGAGGGCCCTGTGCTGATATATGTCTCCCCAACAGTCAAAACTGTGTGTGTGTGTGTGTGTGTGTGTGTGTGTGTTGTAATAACCAGTGAGGGCCCTGTGCTGATGTCATTGCCCTGTGGGCTGGGTCACTCTCCCGGCTCTGGTCTAGGAACGGTCAGGCAGGGCCAGTGGGAGGAGTGGTTGGGCAGGGGGTGACTTCAGGCAGGGCCAATAGGAGGAACAGCAATGGGAGTGGGGGCAGGGGCATAGCCTATAGATAGGAAGGATGGTAGTAGTGGAGAAGACAGAAGAGGACAGAAGAGAGATGCGGGTGAAGAAAGAAGAGCGAGAGTGGCAAGAGGCCTACGGGAAGGTGAGAAGCCTTTGGAGAGGCCTTCGGAGAGGCCTGCGTTGAGGCCTGCACAGAAGGAAGAAGGGAGGAATAAAGATCAAGGTTGCCCCTTTGGAGATTTGAAGGTTTGCAGACCGACTAATAGGAGGTTTGCAGACTGATGAATAGGTTTGCCAATAAAGGTTGAGGCTGTCCTTGGAGCTTGGTCTAGCCTGCTGGTGGTTCTGGGTAGTTGGCCCAGGGCAAGGTGGTTGCAGGCCCTTTTACATAAATAAAATTCTTTTGTCACCTTTAACTGTGCCTCCATGGATTGTCTCGCTCCCAGGTCATAACATTTGGAGGCCCGAGTGAGATAATCCATCTGGACTGCATCAGGCCTTGGACCCCGGGAAACTCCCTCGTAGGTGAGTGCGTTGGCCCACAGGGGACAGCTGCAGAGAGGTGATTCTCAGCCTTGAGGTTCCCAGAGCCTCCCTCGAGTGTCTGTTTCCCGAGGACCAACGTGGACAGGAGTCATTTGGAAACCCTCCAGGGCATCTGGGAAGACTCAGTGAGGACGCAGTGTAAGTCTCCGGCCAGGATGAGTCCTTGCCTGCACCTCCTGGGGCTTCCTTGAGAGGCCATCTGGGACTTCTTCAAGAGGTTATCTGGACCTCCTCGGGAGGTCATCTGGGGCATTTGGGACATTAAGTGTCTGTGGCTACTTGTCTGTGTGTGTTTGTCACGAGTTCTATCTTTGTCCTGTATATACCTCTGCTTACTCCTTTTTTCCAGGATGGGAAAACAATGTCCTAAAGTTCTTGTAAGTGAAACTGTAACAGGAAAATCTCCCCAGTGTTACGGGATCCCCTGGGGGAAGACCCGCCTGTGTACTTTCCCCCTTATTCTGTGCCATCAGCGCCTGAGGTGGTAGGGGGTGGAACTGTCCCCTTACTACCCTTGAGACAGGAGCATGGGCAAGCCTCCTTTCTAGTGCATGTTCCCTTTACAACTAGGGACCTATATAACTGGAAACAGCAAAATCCATCCTTTTCTGAAAAACCTAGGGGCTCATCTCATTATCAGAGATGATATTTTTCATACACCAGCCCACCTGGGATGATTGCCAGCAACTTTTTTTAAAAATAATTTTTTATTGAGATTAAGTGATTATATAAAGTTCACAAATTTCACAGTATTGTGAGATAGTGATACTTAAAGTCACAAACACATTTAAACCTTCACAAGGCAAATTGTCATCATGGTGGTCTAAAAAGTTTGTGAATTCTATGCGTTTTGACAATACAGCTCTTTCTTCCACATCAGGTGATATTCTTTCCTTTTGCTTAGTGTCAGCTGTTCCCTCCCTCCCATCGCTGCCCTTGAGTTGTTTAGTTGGTTTTCATCAATGTCCAGTGCAGCTGATGGACCCTTCTATTGTATGTTTTCCCCTGTTTCCCTCTGATTCTGTGTGCTCCTCCTAGTTTCCCTCTGATGTGCATATATATACCATATATGGGGTCGAGAACATGGAGTCATTTAGTAATGATACGACAAGATGAGAGGAGGTCCTTTATTTCTTGAGTCCTGTTTACTTTGTCATATCTCCTTGCATTTTAGATTTAACATCCACATATCAGGGAGACCATGTGTCGTTTGTCTCTTTGCTCTTGGCTGACCTCACTCAACATGATTTCCCTGCAAATGCTATTATTTTGTCCTTTATAATGGCTGCACAATATTCCATTGTATATAGGCACCACAGTTTTTGGGTCCATTCATCTGTGCTGGGGCATCTGGGTTGTTTCCATAGCCTGGCTATTGTGAACAGTGCTGCAGTGAACATGGAGGTGCATGTGTCCTTGTATCCTGGTTGCTGTTGTTCAGGATAGATGCCTAGGAGTGGTATGGCTGGGTCATAGGGGAGGTCAATAGTTAGCTTTCTGAGGACCCTCCAGACTGCTTTCCAAAGTGATTGTATAAGTATACATTCCCACCAGCAGTGTAATAGGGCTCCTCTTTCTCTGCATCCCCTCCAGCATTTGTCGTTGGCTGACTTTAGGATGTGGGCCATTCTGACTGGGATAAGGTGCTATTCTCAGGGTTGTCTTTATTTGCATTTCCTTCACAAGCAGGGATGGTGAACATTTCCTCATGTGTTTCTTTGCCATTTTTATCTCTTCTTCTGAGAAGTCTCTCTTTAGTTCCCTTGCCCATTTACTAACTGATTTGTTGGGCTTGGGAGGTGTTAATTTCTTGAGTTCCCTGCATATACTGGATATTAGGCCTGTGCAGATTTTTTTTTTTTTTTTTGGTTGTGGCTTGAGCTCTGATCCTGAGTGCTAGCTCTCTACCACTTGAGCCACAGCGCCACTGATATTAGGCCTTTATCTGATATATTCCTGGTAAATATTTTTTCCCAACTAGCTGGCTCTTTCTAATTTGGTTGCTATGTCTTTAGCTGTGCAGCTTTTTATTTTAAGATAATCCCATTTGTCGAGCCTCTCTCCCATTTGTTGCGACCCTTGAACTCTGTTCAGGAAGTTCCTGCCTGTGCCTATAAGTTCAAGTGTCTCTGCTACTCTGTCCTGCAGTAGTTTCAGAGTTTCAGGTTTGGTGTTAAGGTCTTTTATCCATTTTGAGTTGATGCTAGTGCATGGTGACAGGCTGGGGTCCACTTTTAGTTTTCTGCATGGGGCCACCCAGTTTTCCCAGCACCAGTAGTTCAAGAGGCTGTGCTTCTTCCACTGTATGTCTTTGGCTCCTTTGTCAAATATCAGTATGTGATTTTATTTCTGAATCTTCTAATCTGTTCCATTGGTCTTCGGGTCTGTTTTTGTGCCAATACCAAGCTGTCTTTGTTATTATGGCTCTATAGTAGAGCTTGAAATCTGGTATCATGATCCCTCCTGCGTTGTTTCTTTTGTCTAGAATTGCTTTGGCTATTCTAGGTCTTTTGTTGTTCCATATGAATTTTTGAATTGTTTTCTCTATTTCAGTAAAGAACTCCATTGGGATTTTGATGGGAATTGAATTTGAATTTGTATATTATTTTTGGCAGTATGGCCATTTTCACTATATTAATTCTGCCTATCCAAGAGCATGGAAGGTCTTTCCATTTCCAGGTGTCTGATTTCTTTATAGTTTTCACTAAATAGTTCCTTTACATCTTTGGTTAGGTTAATTCCTATATATGTATATATATGTACACACACACACACACACACACACACACAATCGGGTTGTTTCCTTGATTTCGCTTTCTTCTTGTACATGATTGTCAGCAACTTTTACAGGTGCTTTTCACTGGGAGGAAAGGGGGTGCATCCCGTGCGGTGCCTGGACGGCCGTCCTTGAACCAGGTGGTTCCCCACTGATGACCCAGTCGGTTCGGAGCGAGTCTTTCCCCTGACTCGCTCAAGCTGGGACTAGAACGGCGTTCGAGGTCAGGAGGCGCTCACCAGTGACGGCCAGACTCTGTTAGCAGGACACGGGCACGGATAGGAAGCCAACTCACTTATCTACGGTGAGTGAGACTGTGCAGCTCCCCAGTGAGTCCCCCGCTGCTTTTCTAGAAGTCTCTTTGAGGCCTGTAGGACTTACACGCCTGTAGATCCTGAGGCCCTGGAGAATCAAAGAGCCCTAAATATGGCCTTCGTTACCCAGTCAGCCCCAGATATTAGAAAAAAGCTTCAAAGGAGGGAAGGTTCTGAGAGAAAGGCGTTATCCGAGCTGGCAGTGCTGAGCTGCCCAGTGCGTGTTTGATAACAGAGATACCCTGGAAGAAAAAGAGTTAAAAAGGGCCGTTCAAGTTTTAGTAACAGCATAAGGACAGGGATCAAGAAACCCTCAGTGAAGACAGTATAACTCACTTGTAGATGCAGTGAGGAACCTCTAGGACTAGACCAGTGTGCCGCTAGCAAGCAAAACGGACATTGGAAAAAGGAATGTCCATGGAGGAGAAGGCTGGGAAATGACGGGTTAAGCAAGCACGTCAGCGACCTAGAGACTGTGTTCATATCTCCTGAGAAACATGGAAAAGAGCTCAGGGCTCTGAAATCCAACCTTGTTGAACTTAAAAATCAGCTCTCTGAACTTAGCAAAAAATGTGGCGAAGAAAAAAAATCACTCCTGCTGAAGACACAGGCTTGAAGAAGACTGAACCTCCAGTACCTGCCCCTCAAACCCACAGAGAGGTTAGAAGCGCACTGAACAGCACGCTGGAGAAAACTAAGAGAATTATCGGACAGGAAGAAAAGATTTGAAGACATAAATCAGGAACTTGTAAGAGTCAAAGATGAGAACAAAATCTTCAACAGAAACCTGGAAAACAAATGAAAGCCGAGTACATCAGCCTGGATGAGCATGAGGGAAAGCTGGGAGCCATGGATCAGAGGCTGAGGGAGGCCCAGGATGCCCGTCACTGCCGTCCTGGCTGACTACAGGCGAGGCCAGGAGGAGATCCTGATGCTGCACACGGACACCAAGGCCCAGAAGAAGGAGCTGGACATGATGCAAGAATGTATTAGGCTGAAGTACACACTGATCATCAGCTTTGCAGGGTGTGAGTGGAAACTCAAAGCAAGAGAGAAAGAACTGAAAGAGCAGCTAGTGGAGCAGACACAGAAGTGCCAGGTCAGAGAAGTGAGCAGGAAAACAGGCTTCAGAAAACTCTTCAGAAAGAGTTAAAGGACAGGCATGCTCAGATGGGGAATGTCTGGGAAATGGGAAGAGCATTAGCCAGGAAAATGGAAGCGCTAAACAAGCAGTTGAAAGATCTGTCACAAAAATACACTGAAGTGAAGGACGAGAAAGAGAAGCTGCTAGAGGAAAAGGCCAGACAGACTGCAGAGATCCTTGCCACACAGAGTCTAATGCAGAAGCAGCGTGTCCCAGTGGAACCGGTGGAGGTGCGGGAAAAGTCACCAGCACCATTGAGAACTTGAAGGAGAGCTGAAGAGCAAGCAAAGGTGCTGTGAGAAGGAGCAGCTGGCTGCAGCGGCCGGCGGAAAATTAAAGGAACTCTTCTGTTACCCTGGCAGCACACTTGCAGGTTAAGGAGGCTTTGTTGTTGTTGTTGGCCATGGGTCTTGAACTCTGGGCATTGTCCCTCCGTTCTTCAGCTCAAGGCTAGCACTCTACAACTTGAGCCACAGCGCCACTTCCGATTTTCTGGTGGTTTATTGGAGATAAGAGTCTCACCAACTTTCCTGCCTGGGCTGGCTTTGAACCGTGATCCTCAGATCTCAGTCTCCTGAGTAGCTAGGATTACGGTCGTGAGCCACTGGCACCTGGCTAAGGAGACCTTTGAAAAGGAGATTGAGAATGAAAGCAAGCTTGAGAGACAAGGAGGAAGAAAGCCAAAATAAAATGAAAATTTCCAAGCTCCAGACTGAGCTGTAGAGTACTAAACAGGTGTTAAAGAAATTAGAGCCCCTAAGGTTCAGGGGAACAACTGAGCTGATCAGGTAGCTCAGGAGGCTGCCCTAAAATCAGTGGGGCCTCTAGAGCTACTAGTCGTTAAGATTAAAGGAAGAAGCATGAAAAACTGTGGTAACAAATGTGTAAATGTGGAGACTGCACTTGTGAAAAATGGTTACAGGCTCAAGCCTTCTGTCTGTGTATATCTGGTTATTTGTCACCCTGGTAAATTGCCCCGGGCCACTGCCTAAAACTATTTGAAAACCAGTAGGACCTCCGCCTGCCAAGCCTATGTAACGTATGTGGAAAGTCGCCAACAGGTAAATGCTAGAAAGCCAGAACATGTGGAGAGGGCGGGTGTGCAAGGAACCTCACCTGGTGAATTTTGGGAAGTGGACTTTTGAGGTAAAGCTGGAAAGTGTGGGTTTCGGTATCTGTTAGTAATAGTAGACACTTTTTCAGGCTGGAGTGAGGCAAAAACTGAACCTGCTCAGGTAACAGTTAATTCCTCGATTTGACTTACCCTGAGCAGTGGGGTCCAACATTGGCCCGGCCTTCACAGCCCACATTACTCAATTATTAGCTAAGGCCCTAGGAATAAATTGGAAATTACATTATATTTATAGACCTCAGGGCTCAGGACAGACGGAAAGAATGAATAGGATCTTAAAGGAAACTTTAAATAAATTCCAGAGACTGACCATGACTGGGTAAGCCTGCTCTCCTTCGAGCAAGATGCAGCCCTTCTGTTAGAGCCCCCTTTGGTTCCTAAACTTGGGGAAGCTATTTTAATAGAAGTGTCTAATGACAATCTTGTACAGTCCCTGCGGGCTTTGCAACATGCTCTTTTGCGTGCCTATCCTTTGGTAGCCGAGGCCCATTGGCCTCCTGAGAAAAACTGCACCCATTCTTTCCTGCCTGGACAGCTGTGTGGATAAAAAGGCATCATATTCCTGAACTGGGACCCAAGTGGCAATAACCTTACTCGATAGTTGACTGCACTGCACCGTCGGCTATTAAATTGCCAGAAAGCAGCATTGGGTCCATTACTCTCAAGTGAAACAGGCAGAGGAACAGTACCAGCGATGGCCGCAAGGATGGACTGCTCCGAGACACTCGAGGATCCCTTACGATAGGACTCACCAAGTGTTAATAGTGTGTTTCTATAGTTATTCCTCCTTATACTTAATGAGTTATTATGGGGAGAGCTTTTCTGCCCACACCTGTTATTATTACCTGTTAAGTTAGCATTTTAAGCCTGTTCAGTGAGGGGGCAGCAAGGATTTACCTCAAAGGGAGGATGCAAAAATCAGTGATTTGATGGGACATGAAAACCGGTGGGGAATGTAATAACCAGCGGGCGCCAAAGACACCCCCACCTCCCCACCCCCGGCTCCTTCAGTGGATGGGGCCACTTCCAGCCTTCGCCAGGCAGGAACGGCTTCCAGCAGGGCCACTTCCGGCCTTCCGTAGATGAGGGTTATTTGCACCCGGCAGCTTTATTAAGACAGGAACCCATGCCGCGGAAGTGTAGCTCTCACGAAAGTCAATCTTAGAACATTTTTCTCATTTACCAAAGAAATTCCATACAGCTGACAGCCCTGCCCCCCCCCCAGGCTGCTCCCCCAGGGCTGAGGCTAGTTTGGGCGTTGGAGGTGTTTCTGTCTTTGGGCTATTCTAAGTTAATGTACAATGAGTTTTTGGGGGTCTGACTGTGTAGGTAGGAATGGAATGGCTGGTGTCACATTCATTTCCTTTCTCATAGTTTGGGGCGGGGGGTGTGCGTGTGTGCGTGTGCACACGGGTACTGACGCTTGCTTAAGTTGGGCTTGGGGAACTGTCCCTCATCTTCTTTCACCCAAGGCTGACACTACCATTTGAGCCACACTTCACTTCCCACTTTACTTGATGGTTAATTGAAGATCTGAGCCTCACAGACCTTCCTGCCTGAGCTGGCTTTGAATCATGATCCTCAGATCTCAGCCTCCTGAGTCGCTGACAGGCGTGAGCTGCCAGCGCTCCTCTGTCCAGTGCTTTTGTGAATTGCTTTGCTTATCATTTCATTTTAAGTCGTTTGTTGTTAGCATGCAGGTCTGTGCCTGTTGGTCCTACACACTGTGCCTCAGTTCTGAGGCTTTCTGTGGGCTCCTTGGGATACCTGCCCACCGGGCGGGGTGTGTGAGTGAGGCTGTGGGGGGTGAGGCCATGGTTCCACTTTCCAGTGGAAGGCTTTCACTTCCACTTCAGGTTGGAGGGGGAGGGCAGAAAGACTGGGCCGTGGCCTGGGGAGCAAAGCACTGCCCTCTCTCCACCGAGGTGCTGACAGGGTCTGCGCAGGGCCTTTGTCCTCTATGGACGCAGCCTTCTCCAAGGCCCAGGTGTGGGGGTTTTTTCCCGTTTTCCCGCTGTGGCGGTCTGCAGTTGTTACTGAGTGCGTGTTCCTGGGATGAACCTGCGTGGCTTTTCTGTAACAAGTTTACCCTTTGCCAGCGTGTCTGCTTGAGTTTCCTCAGGGAATTTTGCCTCTGTGTTCATGAAAGTCACTTACTGTGCCATTTTCCTTTTATGTGTTGCCTGGTATCGGGTCAGGGTAATGCAAGCCTATCTTCCTTTGTCCTTTATTTTCTGAAAGAGTTCATGTTAAGTTTGATGTTATTTCTTAAGTGTCCGATGGGGTTGGTTCACCAGTGAAACCACTCGAGCCGGGAGTTTGTTGTTGTTAATTGCGGGGAGGTTTTGAATTTCCAATTTATTTTAATTGCCAGTATTATTACCAATTACAATCTACTTTAATTACCAATATTACTTTAGATATAGAACTGTTCAGATTTTCTCTTTCATCTTGCTCCAGTCATAGTAATTTGTGTCTTTCATGGAATTTATCCATTGCTGAAGTCTAATTCGATGTTAGCCATGCCACTCAGACTTGCTTCCCCTCCTTCCTTTTCTTTCCTCTCTTCATTCCTTCCTTCCCTCCTTTCACATCCCTTCCTCTCTCCTACTGAGAATGAAACCCAAGCCTCCAACATGCAGAACTCTACTCCCAGCCTCCAGCTTGCTTGCTTGCTTGCTTGCTTGCTTGCTTGCTTGCTTGCTTGCTTCCTTCCTTCCCTCTTTCCTTCCTCCTTCCCTCCCTCCCTCTCCCCCTTTCTTTCATTCTTTCTTCCCTTCCTTCCTTCCTTTCTTTCTTTCTCTCTCTCTGTCCCTCTCTTTTTTCTTTTCTCTCTCTTCTCTCTCTCTCCTTCTTTCCTTTCTTTTTTTCTTTTTTCCCTCTTCTATGCTGGTACTTGGTCTTGAACTCAGTGCCTTGCACTCTCCTTTAGCTTTATTGTATGATGCTGATGCTCTACCACTTGACCACACCTCCACCTCTAGCTTTTTGGTGGCTAATTGAAGCAAAGAGTCTCATGGACTTTTCCTGCCCAGGCTGGCTTTGAATCACAACCCTCAGATCTCAGCCTCCAGAGTCGCTAGGATGACAGACGTGAGCCACCGGCACCCGGCTCACCCTCACTTCTTTGGGTGAGGATTTCTCTGGAGTTTGACAGCTGGTCTTTGCTGCTCTGCCTCTCCTGTACAACCAGACTCCCAGAGCAGAGTTCCTCCTTGGCCTTTGTGGCTCTCCAGTCCTTTGTCCTAACATTTTACGCGTAGTTTTACTTCTTCATATACAGTGAGCCTTATGGTAGTTTTGTTTTTTACTTTAACAGTCCACTCCCAGTTCCCTTTGCCCCACCTTTACTTCTTTCGGACTCTGCGTTCAGCCAAAGCTGTTCTCTGCAGCATGGCTCTGAGTGAGTCAGAGGCCACAAGTGACTCGCCCTCCCCAGGGAGACCTGGGGTGGTCCCACCACCCCTGCCCCTCCCCCTAACTCTTGGCAACCACAGGTCTGTTTTCTGTCACAAATGGGATGACAAGCCGCTCTGTGCCCTTAGCCTCTTGGGCCCGTGGGATCCATCCACACTGCGTTGTTGGTGTTCACTGTGCTCACGGCTGTGCAAGCATGTGGTGAGCTGTGAGTGTGTGCGGCCCTCTCCCTCCCGAGCCCTCCCCCTCCCCCGCTTGCCAGCACGTGCTGAGTCTTCCCTTTAAAGCCATTCTAGTAGGTCTAGCAGTATTTCATGTGGTTTTAATTTGTATTTCTCTAATGTTTAATGATATAGAACGTCTCTCAATTTGTGTTTACTATCTATATTTCCCTTTATGGCTTTGGGTTAAAAATCTGGGTCTCACTCATTTTGAGTCAATTTTTTTTTTTTTTTTGCGGGATTGGGTGGCGCGGGGGAGTTGAACTCTGGGCCTGGGCACAATCTCTCAGCTCCTCAGCTCAAGGCGACTCCACCACTTGAGCCACAGCGCCACTTCCAGTTTTCTCATGGTTAATTGGAGATAAGAGTCTCATGGAGGAAGTACAAGTCATTATGTTGAAAACGAACTTTACAACTTTGGTGAGGGGGGGGAGGTGGGGAGGATTGGGGGGGCCAGGGGGGAAGGATGGGAAGGGATGGGAAGGGGAAACAAAGGAGGAGGCTACAATGCTTGATAAAAAATGTACTCATTATCTTGCCCATGTAATTGTAACCCCTCTGTACAGTATTTTCACAATAAAAAATAAATAAAAATTTACAAAAAAAAAAAAGAGTCTCATGGAGGGCTGGGAAGGTGGCTCAGTGGTAGAGCACTTGCCTTGCATGCTTGAGGCCCTGGGTTCGATTCCTCAGCACCACATAAGCAAAAAGAAAAAAGCCGGAAGTGGCGCTGTGGCTCAAGTGGTAGAGCGCTAGCCTTGAGCTGAAGAGCTGAGGGACAGCGCCCAGACCCAGAAAAAAAAAAGTGATGGACAGTTACATAAGTAAGGTAAAGAGTACATCTCTTGTCAAACATTGTTACCTATTCCCTCATTTTCCCCCATTTCCATAAAAACTTGTCTCCAGTTAACCAGGAAAAGAAATGGAGCTATGGTTCAAGTGGTAGAGCGCTAGCCTGGAGCTGAAGAGCTGAGGGACAGCGCCCAGGCCCAGAGTTCAGGCCCACAACCGCCCCCCCCCCAAAAAAAAAAAAGAGTCTCATGGACTTTCCTGCCTAGGCTGGCTTTGAACTGTGATCCTCAGATCTCAGCCTCCTGAGTAGCTAGGATGACAGGCGTGAGCCACCAGTGCCTTGTTTATACCTCAGTGTTAAGAAGCTGAGTGCGGTGGCTGTCTCGGTGGCTGTCTCGGCTGTGGTGGTTGGGTATCTGCCGTGGTTGTCTCTCACAGTGATGTCAATCTACATTTTAATGATGTGATGAACTGAAATTCAATTCATGATGTGGATACCGGAACAGGTATCCATTTGGTATTCTTGGTAAAGTGCTTTTCTTTGTTTCTCATGGTGCCAAGGGTCAAATGCAGCGTCTCAAGTGTCCTAGGCAAGTGCTCCGTCACTGAGCTCTCCATCACTGAGCTCTGTCCCAGGCCTGTCCCACTTGGTTTCTTTTTTGTGCTGGTCCTGGGACTTGAACTCAGGGCCTGAGCGCTGACCCTGAGCTTTTGCTTATGACTAGCATTCTACCTCTTGAGCCACAGTTCCACTTATGTCCCTTTTGGTGCTTAATTGGAGATAAATATGTCACAGACTTTTCCTGCCGGGGCTGGCTTTGAACCGCGATCCTCAGATCTCAGCCTCCTGAGTAGCTGGGATGACAGGTGTGCACCACCGTCACCTGGCTACCTGTCCCATTCTTTTGTAGTGGGAGTTGTTCTTTTCCCAGAACTAAGTAGCTGTTCAATTTGCTATGAAATGGGCTTTATCAGAAGCATGCTGCAAAAATCTATAGCTGAACTTCTTTCCCAGGGCTGCCCCCCCCCCCATTGTGCTCTGTCTGCCTGGCCTCTCATTCAGTGCTCTACCGCACCGTGAGCTGCCTCTCCACGCAGTTTATCAAGTTCTTATAACGATACCAGCTTCTATATCTTACCGGAAGAAATCTTTCCCCACCTGGAGCTCGGCAGGATGTCCCTGACGCGCCTGTGGAAACAACATGCCTCACCTCGTTTAAAGTCACAGAGACACGCCTGCACAGCCTTGCGCGGTGCTGCCGCGCGGTCACCTGCCTGCCGCCCTCACACGGAAGCTCTCCTCGACCATTTGGGAGTCAGTGTCAGACACCATGTCCCAAAAAAGGGCCTTGTCTTACATAATCACAGTTCACATTCTTGTTTTATCTTGCTACAGCTCCACTGTAGAGTCTGCGCTCGTATCCTCAGTGTCTGCCTTCCGCTGCCCTGGGCACTGGTGCCTCCCCTCCATCCTGGAGGCCACTGCCCTCCCCTCCATCCTGGAGGCCACTGCCCTCCCCTCCATCCTGGAGGCCACTGCCTTCCCCTCCATCCTGGGCACCACTGTACCTTGGGCTGTTCACTTGAGTCCCCTCCTTGCCGGCTGGCCGCTCCGCCCATGTGGAGGCTCTGACCTGACAGGGAACCGTCCTGTTGGAGGCCAGCCCTCGGGGGTCCCTGGGTTCCAGCTCCGGACTGGGGCCTGGCTGTGGTCGTACAGATCCATGTGTGTCCTTAATTCAAAAGAAGCACAGAACAGTCAGCTTGGCTCGGTGTGGATGTCCTCTTGGCAAGGTGCTCTTTTCCAGGTGAAGATTGTACTGTGTTGTTGGGCAGCCTCGGCCGGTGGTGCTGGTGTTGGGGTGCATGTGAATTGATAGCTGTTCTGATGTGGCGTGGGGAAGCAGTACTTTGTGCCCAGACTCGGGTCCATTGGGTAACAGTCTTTTGGAGGGGGGGTTCCCACCAATCTCACCCTCATTTATTCTGTTTCTTGGTCTGCTGCTATAATTTATTCACCATAAGTAGGGAGTTGGGGTATTTTGTTTTGTTATTTTTGTGCCAGTTCTGGGGCTTGATGCTGGGCAAGGTCCCTGAGCTTTTGTGCTCAAAGGTAGCACTCCACCACTTGAGCCACAGTGCCACTTCCAGTTTTCCAGTGGTTTATTGAAGAGAAGAGTCTCATGGACTTTCCTGCCCTGGCTGGCTTCGAACCACAATGCTCAGATCTCAGCCTCCTGAGTATCTAGGATTACAGGTGTGAGCCACCAGCACCCGGCTGAGCCCTCCATCTGTAATCCTAGCTACTCAAGAGGCTGAGATCTGAGGTTTGCAATTCAAAGCCAGCCTGGACAGAAGTCTGTGAAACTTTTTGTTGTTGTTGGTCATGGGGCTTGAACTCTGGGCCTGGGCGCTGTCCCTCAACTCTTCAGATCAAGGCGAGCGCTCTACCACTTGAGCCACAGCGCCACTTCCGGTTTTCTGGTGGTTTATTGGAAATAAGAGGCTCACGGACTTTCCTGCCCAGGCTGGCTTTGAACCACGATCCTCAGATCTCAGCCTCCTGAGTAGCTAGGATTACAGGCGTGAGCCACCATCGCCCGGCTTACTAGAGTATTTTTATTCCTATAATCTTTTAGATTATAGGAATTTAGATTAGAGCTAGAGATTTGTATATTGAGAAATCGAGAGTTCAGAGTCAGGCCAGGTGGTCCCAGCACACAGGAGGCTGAGATAGGAAGATAACTTTAGCTTGGGAATTTAGAACCTGCTGGCAACATAGTGAGATCCGGGCACCAAAGCAAAACAAATCACCCGTTCACACTGGTGTCTCCCAAGCCAAACTCCAGTGTCTCCCGGCCTTCCCCACCGCCGTGCTCTCTTGCCCCGCGTGGTAAGATTCCGCCTCCTTCTGTGCACCTCTTCCAACGTTGGGGTGTGATGATCTCTTTCGGTGTTCAGCTTCCTCTTACAGGTGTGCAGGCATGGTGTATGTCTACACTGCCCTGTGACGTGGCGGTTCTGGGGCTAGGCTTCTTCCTTTGCTCGTGGGGCTCGCCTGTCATCCTGCTGATGCCATTGGGAGAGACGCCTGGTGCCACACATGCCTGCGTCCTCCTTGCTGTATGCAGGGTGTCTGTGCGGCCGGGGCGCTTGCAGCTGCGCTCTGTCTCATTTATCCCTATACCAGTACATGTTTTCTCGATAGCATAAATCTGTTTTTTCTTCTTTATGATCACCTTGCACTTTGGAATTGTGTCGTCAGGTGTCTCGTTTTCACTGAGGTCTTTTTCAGTTTTTCTTAGAAATATTTCATACAAACTTTGTTAATTTTATTCCTAAAACTTTATATTTTGAGGCCAGGCTTCGGTGGCTCATGCCTGTCATTCTAGCTACTCAGGAGGCTGAGTCTGAGGGTCACAGTTCAAAGCCAGCCCAGGCAAAAAAAGGCCTTGAGACTCCAAAAGAGCTGGAAGTGGAACTATGGTTCAAGTGGTAGAGCACTAGCTTTGAGTGAGAAGTTCAGGGTCAGTGCCTAGGCCCTGAGTTCAAGCCCCAGGACTGGCGCGCACGCACGCATGCACGCACACACACACACTCTCTCTCTCTCTCTCTCTCTCTCTTTGATTGGTTGTGGGGCTTGATCCCTGGGCCTGGGCGCTGTCCCTCAGCTCTTGGGCTCAAGGCTAGTGCTCTACCACTTGAGCCACAGCGCCATTTCCGGTTTTCTGGTGGTTTATTCGAGATAAGAGTCTCATGGACTTTCCTGTTTGAGCTGGCTTTGAACCGCAATCCTCAGATCTCAGCCTCCTGAGTAGCTGGGCTGACAGGCGGGAGCCATCAGCATCCGGCTATACTTTTGTTTTAATCACATGGCATGTAAGTTTTTTGAAATGAAGTGTTGCTAATGTATAGAAATAACTGGATTGTTTTAAAAATTGGGTTACCTTGGCAAATTTACTGTAGTGTTTCCTCACAGATTTATTTGGGTTTTCTGGATCTGTCTAATAAGAGTAGCAGACATCCAGACAGCCGTCCAACCAGCCCCGCGCTCCACCGCTGAACAGATGCCCAAGCTAACCATTTTCTGGTTTAGTTTTGATTTGTTTGAGCTGGGCTCTGTTATGCAACCCTGGCTGGTCTTAAACTCTGGCTCTTCTCACCTTAGCATTCAGGGTGCTGGGACTATAGGTGTGTGCTGCCACACCTGGGCAGTAATTCTTTCCCTCCCCTCCCCTCCCATTCCATGCTCTCCCCCCTCCCGCCTCCCTCTCTTCCTTGATCTTGATTTTTAGTGATGCTGAGGATTGAACCCAAGGCCTTGTGCATCACCTGAGCTATGGCTAGCCCTTTGGTTTTTGTTTTGTTTTTGAAATGGGATCTGGATAACTTTGTCTGGGCTGGTCTTGCTTCCAACTCCTTCCCTCTGAGTGAAATTACAGGTGCACACTACTACTCTACTCTTTTTATTTCCTCTCTTTCCTCATGGGGCTGGCCAGAACTAACACACCCCCTCTCATTTCCAAAGTCAGGAAAACACATTTTTGTTGGTGGTGGTCTTGGGGCTTGAACTTAGGGTCTGGGCGCCGTCCCTGAGCTCTTTTTGTTCAAGGCCAGCCCTCTACCACATGAGCCACAGCTCCACTTCCCAGAAAAACCTTTTGATCTCTCAAAGTCACTCGTAAGTGGCGCTGTGGCTCAAGTGGTAGACTGCCAGCCTTGAGCTGAAGAGCTGAGGGACAGTGCCCAGGCCCAGAGTTCAAGTCCCACGACCTACAAAAAAAACAAAACAAAAAAACCCCCACAAAACTTTTAAAAGTAGTTTTCCTTTTCAGCCATGCTTCTCCACCATGCTTGGTGGGGGCAGCAGTTTGGTAAATAAACTTCTCCTGTCACTCGTATATTTGCTGTAGGCTTTATTGTGATACATTGGATCATATTAGAGGAATGTCATTGTTTTCCTAGGTTAAGACGTCTCCCCTCTGGGAAGGTGGCTCAGTGGTAGAGTGCTTGCCTCGCATGCATGAAGCCCTGGGTTCCATTCCTCAGCACCACATACACAGAAAAAGCCGGAAGTGGTGCTGTGGCTCAAGTGGTAGAGTGCTAGCCTTGAGCAAAAAGAAGCTCAGGGTCGGTGCCCAGGCCCTGAGTTCAAGCTCTGGGACTGGCAAAAAGAAAAAGGTTTCCCCTCCGTTTAAGTTCAATTTTGGCAAAAGTTTTATTCTAGAATGTAGTCCTGCGTCTCTTGTGCCGGGGTGCGTTAGACGATGTCGCTATGGCAGGAGCCCTGTGGAGCATTTGCCTAAAGCAGCATGGTTGCACCATTCCTGGGCAGCGCATCTCTCGGGGACCCGTGGCCCATGTGTGGTCTCCCCTCGACTGAACCCGGGGAGCCCGCACAGGCTGTGCCTGATGATCACGTGACTTTCCTCTGTGCTGTTAACCTGCTCAGTCCCAGCGCGGACCGCCTTGCCTCGCTCTTTGTGACATAGTGGCGTCCGCTTTGTGGTTTCTGCTCGCTCTGCATCGGCCTGGTGTGAAGGGACTGCGGCAGAAGAGGCAGTGTGGCGCAGGGGTCCCCGGCCGCCACACGGGGAGAGGCCACCCAGACCCCGAGGCCTGGCCTCCGGCCAGCTGCTCCCGTGACAAGCTTTCTCTAGCCCGCGGTCTCCGTCATCCTCGGCCTCCTGTCATTCTTATCTTGTCCTTCTTTTCCTTCTTCTGTCTGGGTGTTTTGTACCAAATTATTTTCCAGTTCACAAATCTCATCCGCTCTGTTTAATTTCTCCCCAAACCGTGCTTTGAAGTTCATAATTTCAGTGACTGTAATTTCCTTACTTCCCGGCACTGGTCCTTGTTGATTCTGGTTTGCAGTGAGGCACTCCATCTTGTTACCTACATTTTCTGCTCATATTCCCAGCAGTTATTTTAAAGTGGGCATCTGTTAATTGTCTGATCTAATGTCTTTTCTGTAAATTGCTTTTTTATCATTTGGTCTATGGGTCTGGATCTAATGTCTTTTGTAAATTGGTTTTTTTTGCTCACTCGGTGCTGGTTTCTGGGCCTCCTGGCCGTGTGTGACTGAGCGTCAGGCATGGTCCGCAAGTGTTTCGGGAGCACTAAGCAGCCTTGGCCCAGGCGGGCCTCGGCGCTGGTCTCAAGGCTGCAGAGAGGGGAGCCCTGAGGGGGGAGGCCTGGGTGGGTGTTGCTCCCCACTCCTGGGCTGTGGAGAGTCTGGGGCCTGGCCTGGAGCCTCTCAGCAGACCCTAGAACCTAGTTTTGTGTTCCCCAATTCTAGACTGCATTGTTTTTCGTTTCTTGGCAGATGCCTTCTGCATCCTGTCCTGTACTCACTGCTGCGCAAGAGCTGCAGCATCCCCGGAGCCTGTTCTGGGGTCCTGACCCTCCAGTTCCAGGCATCCCGAGCCCAGGGGCTGCCGCCTCCTCTCTGGCTCCCTCCCCTCAGGGTCTCAGCCCCCAAGGCCTGGAAACTGCCCTTTCCGCGCTCTCAGGGTTCTGGATGAAGAGGTCGGCCTGCAGTGCTCTGGTGGATGTCTCTGAGGTGTCTTATGAGTTAAATGTATTTGTTTTTCATAACTAATGGTGTAAAGACAGTGGGGAGGTCACAGGTGAACAGCCTCTCCCCCCCCCCCCAGTCGGTCACCGGTGGGAGCCGTGGGGATTCTGAGAATGGAACCTGAGGGTCCTGCGGAGGCGGGAGCCTGGCCACGGGAGCCTGGCCACGGCAGCCTGGCCACGGCAGCCGGCGTGACCCCTGCGGGCTGCCGAGAAGGATTTGCCTCTGCTAGCCCCACGTCTGAGCACCGTGCCCCTCTGCCCTGTTACAGACACACGGTGTGTGGGTCTGTGTGTCTGTGTACGTGCGCATGGTCCCATCTCCTCACTACCTTCCTGTCTCCTGGTGTTCCTGCCATGCAGGCACAGCCCCCAGGAAGTAGGCGTGGTTGAGTCAAAATGGGCGTGGTCACACCAGCAGGTTCTTTCCATCCTCCTGGGAGAAGGTTGGCTCTCTGAGCAGTGGGTGCCAGACCCTGCGGCACTGACAAGCCCCGCTGCTCCCTCCTGGCCGGTCCTGCTGCAAGTGCCCTGGCGTCTAGGAAGTGCCTAGCACACGAGAGGGCAGAAGCAGAAGGGCGCCTCCACCGGGCACAACTGCCAGAGCTGGGTTTATGCCAGCCTGGAAGCTGCCGGGGGATCCCCTGCTTGGGGTGTCTGAGACCCTCTGGAGCTGAACAGCCACGGGCCAGAGAGGGGACTGCCGCATCTCCCCCTACAGGTGATCACCGTGCCCCAGGGCCCGCCACACTGCCCCCCAATAGCCATCCACGCCCCGCTGTGCCGCTGGTGGCCTGCGATCTGCTCTGTCTCAAGCAGCTGATAGTCATCCAGGTTGTGTATCCATAGTTTGTTCCCTTTTATTGCGGAGCGAAAAGCCATGGTGGGCTATTCGTATCGGACCCGTTGGTCTGAGATGGCGTGTGGGGATGGAGTCCAGTGTGGGCACCTGCAAGCCCGGCTGGAGTCGCTCCTGTCTTTCAGGTAAGTAACTAGGTCTGGCATCGTGGTATGTGTTCGCTGGGCCGCTTTCCAGAGTGGCTGTTATTTGTTACCCACGGGCCAGAGTGCTTGCACTCCACGCCTCCCCGGCACTTGTGTTGTCTGTGGCCCTGGGCGCCGTCCCAGGCGCTCCAGAAAAGCACTCTACTGCTTGAGCCACAGCACCACTTCCAGTTTTCTACTGGTTTATTGGAGATAAAGAGTCTCTCGGACTTTTCTGCCTGGGCTGGCCTCAGATCTCAGCCTCCTGAGTAGCTAGGATGACAGGCGTGAGCCACCGGCGCGAGACTTGTTGTCTGTGTTTTGAGGCCCGCCATCCTAGTGACAGCAAGAGGAATCCATCGTGGTTGCCGCTGTCGTGCGTTCCTGGAAGGGCTAGAGATGTAGCACGGCTTTTCCCGAGCTGATTCCCATCTGCGCATCTGTCCGCCTTCCTGGACTGGCGGTTTTCTTTCTGTACAGTTTGGAGTGTCCTTCACTTTTTCAGATTTGTGATTTGCAGATGTTTTCTTCCAGGCTGTAGATAGCTTGTTTTGCGATTGTCTCTTCCAAACAGAAGATTTTCATTTTGATAACTCGCTTTATCAGTTGATTCTCTTAGGAACCCCTAGACATCAAGACATGTCTTAGCTTTTAGCTTAATCCAAGGTCACTTGAGTCTCTAGTTTTATTCTAGCAATTTTACTTTTTTACGTTTAAATCTGATTAACGTCTGTGCCTTCTCCTGTAAGTGTGAGGTTAGCATGAAGATTGTTTGGGATTTGCTTTTTCTACCAGTGATTGGGAGAGTCTGCGTCGTCTCTGCTTTTTCTACCAGATGACCAGTGATTGGGAGAGTCTGCGTCGTCTCTGCTTTTTCTACCAGTGATTGGGAGAGTCTGCGTCGTCTCTGCTTTTTCTACCAGATGACCAGTGATTGGGAGAGTCTGCGTCGTCTCTGCTTTTTCTACCAGATGACCAGTGATTGGGAGAGTCTGCGTCGTCTCTGCTTTTTCTACCAGATGACCAGTGATTGGGAGAGTCTGCGTCGTCTCTGCTTTTTCTACCAGATGACCAGTGATTGGGAGAGTCTGCGTCGTCTCTGCTGGACATCCCGAACCCTTTGCCCCAAACCAGCTGAGCGTGTTCATGTGGGTCTGCTTGTGGCTTCCATTCTGTGCGGTGGAGCTGCCTGTCTGTGCCACGTGGTCTGATCACTCTGGCTTTATTGGGAGTCGGGAAGTCAGAGTGCGAGTCAGCGTTTTCCTATTGTGTGGGGTTTATGCTGTGCCTTTCTCTATAATTAAAGATTGGCATCCATTTTCTTCTGCGCTTATAGGAATGGTATGTCTTCTCCGTGCCCCTCGGACACTCATCTCTGAACAGTGTTCCTTGTGGGGCTTCCAGGCAGGGGTGGGGCCGCTGGCGCCACCCCTGGGTGAAGACTCTCTCTTGCTTCAGGACAGATCAGGGCTCCCTGCCCAGGGCAGCATCTGATGGCGGGCCCTCCCCTCAGGAGACCCTGAGCCCTTCAGATCTCCAATCAGAGACAGGGAAACTGAGGACAGTCAAGGTCCAGGCTGGTGGACCCCTCCTACTCCCTCCATGCCTGTACCCCCTCCTTCCTCCATGCCCGTACCCCCTCCTTCTTCCCTTCATTTATTCTGTGTATTCATTCTTTTACTGGATGCTAAACATTGAGACCAGGGTCTTATACAAGCTCTCAGCATTAAAAAAAATCATATAAAACAATTCTTTTATTGTGGCAAAGTATACAGATCGATGGTGAATCATTTTTGTGCACACAGTTCAGTTTGGTAGCACTGAGCACACTCACTGTTGTCGGTCCACAAAACTTTGCCAAATCTCCCCGCCCTGATGCTTGTCCCGTTAAACTTCTTCCCCCTCCCTGGCCCGCACCCACCTTCTTCCTGCCTCTGATGAGTGTGGTGAGGAGCCCTGGCCTAGGCCGGGTTGGCCTAGGGTTTGAGGGTTTGTCCTTTGGTGTCTGGCTCGTCTTCCTGAGCACGATGCCCTTGGGGTCGGAGTCCTTCGCTGAGAGTCGGTCCCTGTGGTGTCTCTGCCCAGGCTGGGCACCGTGAGGCCTCCAGGGCCCAGCAGGGTTCCCCGGTGCCTGTGTCTGGAGCACAGAAGGGTCCCGTCTGCTCAGTGACAAGAGGACACGATGTGTTTGCTTTGACCATTCTGACCCATTTGCCTGCCCCGACTGCCCAGGGGAGCTGCTGTTCTAGATCTTTCTGCCTGGACTCCCCTTTGGGGAGAATAGTTAGTCACTTCTTCCTGCAGATGGCTGACTGAGTCCTCACATGCCTCCCCCTGAGCACACGGTTCTGGAAATGGGAGCTTCGTGGCCTGTGCCTTTGGACTGGAAGGCAGCGGCACTGCCCTGGGTCAGGCAGTGCCGCGGGACTTGTGCCCTGCTCACCGCCCCCTGCGGGGCCTCCCACCCTTGCCAGAGGAGAGCACTGGCCTCAACACCTGCACCTCTGAGGGCCAGGTGAGGGCCTCCGCGGGTCCTTTGTGCTCTGGAAGCCAGCCTCCCAGCTTCTCCTGTAACCTGTAGTGATAGCTCATCCCTCAGTGCTCAGGGTAGTGACCGCAGCTCCTTTAGTCCTCCGGCTGGGGGCCCCGGGAAGGGACAGGCCCATGAACGCATCAGGAGTGCAGGATGCACAGGTTGAGCACCTTTGCAGCTGAACTGCAGCTCCGTGCTGGGTATTTTTAGCCATGGCTTCCAGCACTCGGCAGGGCAGAAATAGAAGCAGTTTTTTGGGGCTCTGTGCTGACAGTCTCTGGCTGTTGGGGAGCCAGGATGGAGCTAGGGAGGGGTGTGTGTGTGTGCGTGCGTGCACAGCACAAACAACTTCTGCTGTTGAGAAAAACATCTCAAGACGAGGTGGTTGTGGATGGGGAATTATTTCTGTTGGTGAACACTCTTTATGTAAATGCCACGGCACAGCAAAGTTGCTGCTCGTTTGCATGTGTAATCACAGCGGGCTGGGGCTGGGGGGGGTAATTATGTTTTAAAATATCATCCGGATTGTTTTCCATGTGTTCCGTGAGCCCCTGAGTAATTCCGTGCGGTAACGCTTCTCCATTGCTTGCCCAATGGGAAGTGCCCCCACCACTGGCACGAGCCAGGGCTCTGCAGCCACGGCTGCAGCCAGCCGCCTTCCGGGCTCTGCCCCATCTTACAGTATTTGCCGACTTTGGAAGACTCCCTCCTCCACCCTGAATCCAGCCACCGGTGGGTGGAAGGTCATTCCTTCCTTGCGTCTCCTGAGCTGTGGTAGAGCCCTCTATCCCCCCCCCAGGGGGCCTGAAGCCAAGCCAGGATGGGGTAGAGAGGCCTGAGAGCCTGGGGACAGTGGTTCTACGACGCGCTGAGGTTGAGCGTGGGCTGCCAGTGGTCCCGTGCACGGGGTCCTCAGGTCTCCAGTGACTTGCCGGTGGTTTTGGTGTGGGAGCAGTCATCTTCTTCCTCTTAGGATCTTGGTACAGAGGTTTCCTGCAGTGAGCTGCTGGGACGCCCTCTTCCTCCCCTGCCGTTTGCCTTCCTGGGCCACACAGCAGCCCCTGCTGACCTTGATCCCTGTTCTGGGGTCAGGGTGAGCATGGAGGGACCCGGTGTGCCTCCCTCCCTCTGCTTCTGAGGCTGAGCCAAGGACTCTGGACTGGCAGGCTCTGGGGGTCCAACCAGCAGAGCTTAAAGCCACCCCAGACAAGGGAAGGTGGCATTGACCAAAAAAATGTACTCTGTACCTGACCTATGTAACGATAACCCTTCTATCCATCAACTTTATAATAACAAAAACACTCATGAAAATCAAACAAGCCACTCCAGCTGGCTGAGGTTGCTAAGTGAGCTGCCACCGCCAGGTGAGGATGGCATCGCACCCCAGAGGGAGGGGCTGGGCCTTCAGGTCCTTCACATGCCAGGCCCTTTTGCTGTGGAGGGAAATAACGTGCATGGAGCAGGTGGGGTCTTGGTGGGGATCACTGACCGACAGGAGCAGGTGGGATCTTGGTGAAGATCACTGACTGATAGGAGCAGGTGGGGTCTTGGTGAGGATCACTGACTGACAGGAGCAGGTGGGGTCTTGGTGAGGATCCTGACTGACAGGAGCAGGTGAGATCTTGGTGAGGATCACTGACTGACAGGAGCAGGTGGGTCTTGGTGGGGATCACTGACTGATAGGAGCAGGTGGGGTCTTGGTGAGGATCACTGACTGACAGGAGCAGGTGGGGTCTTGGTGAGGATCACTGACAGAGCAGGTGGGGTCTTGGTGAGGATCACTGACTGACAGGAGCAGGTGGGGTCTTGGTGAGGATCAGACAGGAGCAGGTGGGGTCTTGGTGGGGATCACTGACTGACAGGAGCAGGTGGGATCTTGGTGAAATCACTGACTGACAGGAGCAGGTGGGGTCTTGGTGGGGATCACTGACTGACAGGAGCAGGTGGGATCTTGGTGAGGATCACTGACAGGAGCAGGTGGGATCTTGGTGAGGATCACTGACTGACAGGAGCAGGTGGGGTCTTGGTGAGGATCACTGACAGGAGCAGGTGGGGTCTTGGTGAGGATCACTGACTGACAGGAGCAGGTGGGGTCTTGGTGAGGATCACTGACAGAGCAGGTGGGGTCTTGGTGAGGATCACTGACAGGAGCAGGTGGGGTCTTGGTGAGGATCACTGACAGGAGCAGGTGGGGTCTTGGTGAGGATCACTGACAGGAGCAGGTGGGGTCTTGGTGGGGATCACTGACTGACAGGAGCAGGTGGGGTCTTGGTGGGGATCACTGACTGACAGGAGCAGGTGGGGTCTTGGTGAGGATCACTGACAGAGCAGGTGGGGTCTTGGTGGGGATCACTGACTGACAGGAGCAGG
>NW_012267334.1:1392832-1434661 GCF_000151885.1 Dipodomys ordii | reverse complement strand
CACTGACTGACAGGAGCAGGTGGGGTCTTGGTGAGGATCACTGACAGAGCAGGTGGGGTCTTGGTGGGGATCACTGACTGACAGGAGCAGGTGGGGTCCTGGTGAGGATCACTGACAGAGCAGGTGGGGTCTTGGTGGGGATCATTGACTGACAGGAGCAGGTGGGGTCTTGGTGAGGATCACTGACTGACAGAAGCAGGTGGGATGTTGGTGGGGATCATGACTGACAGGAGCAGGTGGGGTCTTGGTGAGGATCATGACTGACTGGCAGGTGGAGCGCTCTCTGTTTTGGCATGGTGGCTTGTTTGCAGACTTGGTGTGGTGTGCCTGCTTGGCAGTTGTGGTGGCCTGAGGGAGTTTGGAGGGGCTGCTTAGGTCACTGGTCCTGCTGGCTTTCCTGAGGCCTGGCTGTTTCAAGGGGAAAGGCCCCAGACAATGCTGGGCAGGATTTGGGGACAGCTGTGTCCACATAGAGTTGATGGGGGCCTCAGCCAGGCCTTGCTCCCCTTGCCCAGGCTGTGGTGCCTGGGCATTCTTAGGGAGGAGCCTATGGCTCAGGGCTATCTGGGGGTCATGTCTGCCTGGCACTGCCTCAGAACTGCAGGTGCAGTGGCTTCTGGACTAAACTGTCACTACCAGAAGCAATTTGTCCAAAACATTTTTGTCGGCAGGAGGCTAGGGCTGCCTTGCCTGGTTCTATTTGTAAGAAATATTGTGGAGGGCTGGGATTGTGGCTTAGTGGTAGAGTGCCTGCCTAGCATGCATGCAACCCTCGGTTCCATTCCTCAGTACCACATAAACAGAAAAAGCTAGAAGTGGCGCTGTGGCTGAAGTGGTAGCATGTTAGCCTTGAGCAAAAGAATCTCAGGGATCGTGCCCAGGTCCTGAGTTCAAGCCCCAAGACTGGCAAAATAAATAAATAAAAAATAAGAAGACACTGTTCAAGAGGAAATATACTTATTACCAGACTCATGTCATTGTAATTCCTCTATCGCCTCTAGAACAATACATTACTTACGAAAAAAGAAATATTTAGGAGCAGCTTCGTGCCAGGCTGACCCAGTGCAAGGGCTGTGTCCTCACCGAGCCAGGCCCGTGACCCCCTTCACTGCCCCATCCCCCGGCAGGCCTGGCCAGGCTGCCTCTTAGATGAAGCCATGCAAGGAGAGCCTGGCGTCCAGTCTCTGGGACCTAGGCCCAACTCCACCTGTGCGGTGTGCCTTCCATGGCTTTCCTGATGGCAGAGCTAGTCACTCTGCCTGGCTAGACGGTGTGGGTCCCTGGACCTCAGCCGTGCCTGCAGCTCTGAGGCCTCTGGCCGTCCCTCCCGCGCCCTGTTCCCAACCTAGCCTTGCCTTCTGCTGCTTTTCTGCTCCGTTTTCTGGAGTTTCCTTCTAGAGCAGGGTTGGCAAACAGGACAGGGGAGTATGCGGTGCAGCAGGGGTGTGCAGGACAAGAGTGGTGGGCCTGATCTCAGCCCCTGGCTGGCATAGAGCAGTTCAGTCTGGGCTTCAGAGTTGTACATAGTGGGCAGAGAACAGCCTAGTCTGCACCGCCCCCCATACCCACCTCACCAGCTCTGTGCGTGTTGCAGTCCAAGAGAAGCCAGAGCCCGTACCGCTGGAGAGCCGCTCATGCGTCCTCATCCGCCGTGACCTGGTGGCCCTGCCTGCCAGCCTCATCAGCCAGATCGGGTACCGCTGTCATCCCAAGCTCTACTCGGAGGGCGATCCCGGAGAGAAGCTGGAGCTTGTGGCAGGTGAGCCCCGCCCATCCATGGCAGGCGGATGTCCAGAGCTATGAACGCTGTGTGCTCGTCGTCGGTTGGTTAAAAAAAGAGAGAACGTCTGATTTCCTTTTTAAAGAATGTGTCAGGAAGAGGAGTTATTCAATTGAATTAATTTGGTATTTTAATTGAGTCCCCTGGGCTGACCATATTCCTGATTGGCAGGCTGGCAGTGATGATCAATTTCAGTGTAGGTCACCGAGAGAACCGAGTGGCACACTAAGGGCGTGGCTCAAACAGTACACCACCTGCCTAGCTAGTGTGAGACTGAGGTCATGCCCGGTCCCCCCAAACCAGCAAAGAACCAAGCTGCTCAGGGTTTTCCAGCTTCCGCTCCAGCTTGAGCTCCCAGCTGGAGCTGGGAATAGCAGAGCCTTGTCCGAAGTGGAATGCTGCAGACAGACAGCACCGCCAGGCCCGGACCCTTCTGCCTGGTGCCTTTGTCAGGAATGTTAGTCTTTGCGTGCTGGGTCCCTCTGGCCTCTTAGGTGTTCAAGGCTCCTAAAGGAAAGTACAAAACTTGATAGCACGATGTCTCATTTGACTTGGAGCCATTATGTAGTAAAAACTTCTTTCTGTGCCAAGAAAGCCTTATGCGGGCTGGGCAGGTCCCTCGCCCCAGCCAGCCTCTTCCCGGCCACCCCGTCTTCCTCTCTGGCACCTACATCACTTGCCTTGCCTTCAGATCCCTCCTTCAGCGGAGCAGGAGCTCCGGGTTCTGTACCTCGTCACAGCTGGCCATGTGTGTGGTGTGTGGGTGCTTCCCCGGCCACAGGGGGCTGTGGGCACGAACTTCCTCCAGGGAGCGGGTAGGGGGCTGGGATGGCTGATGAGGACCAGAAGGCTGCCGCTCCAGGCGGCCCAAGGCAGCCCCGAGTGTGTGTTCCCCGGAGGCGACAGCTGGGCTGCAAGGCGGGTCCCTCAGCTCAGCCAGCCCCGGCTCTGGGAAGGGGGGACATTCACCCCAAGCAAGACCCAGTTCCTCCTCTGGTCCTTTCACTAAAATCTGAAAGCCCTCTGAGGAAGGATGGCCACCTCTGCTCTTTTTCTGATGGAAGGGGCAGATGGGAAGATTCAGGATCTGTAATCCTGCATTTCAGGCCAGCCTGAGCTACATAGACAGAGACCCTGTCTCAAAACAGACAAAAGAGCATTCAGTCCATGCTCCATAATAAATCAGATCACAGTGTCCCGGCAAGAAAGTGATGGGAGCAGCTTCTGCACACCCCGCCCCGCCCCGCCCCGCCCCGGCCTTTCCCCTTGGTGCTGGTGTCCTGCAGGCCCAGGCCTCTGTTGACTCAGCCCTCTGCTTACCACACTGTGCTGGCACTCTTGGGACACAGCCCAGGCCTCCTGGTCACAGGGCATTCCTCTGCCCTGGCTGGATTCTCCTGGACATGCTTAGCATCGGTGCTGAGCCCCATGGAACTCTGTGAACCTTCTGTCCACCTTCCACCTATCTGCTTGAGGCTCGGTGGTTGCTGGGACCCAGAACCGGAGCTGCCCTCCCCACTGCGCCCAGACCATCTTTCTAGGGAGCTGATCAAGGCTGGCTGCCAATAGCACCTCAGCAGAGCAGGGGAATCTGGGAGTTGGGGACATCTGGGGAGCTGTGGTGCACCTGGGCTTGCCCCAGCCCCAGCTGAACCCAGCCATGGCTCCTAGAACAGGGCCAGCGTGGCCTGGCTGCACCATTGTCAAGACCAGAAGATTGGGCCTGTCAAAGCAGGGGTCCTAAGAGGCCTCGGCCCCTCTCTACCTCCAACACCTGTCCCAGGCTTCTCTGTCCACCCGTTCCACCCCAGAATCTCCTGGGGGGGGGCGTGGGGGCGCAAGCCCTAGTTTCAGGGTGAAGGGCCTCACATCCCTTTGCTGCCTACAGGCTCTGGTGTCTACATCACACGGGGCCAGCTCATGAACTGCCACCTCTGCGCAGGGGTGAAGCACAAGGTCTTGCTGCGGCGGCTGCTGGCCACTTTCTTTGACAGGTAGGTGGCAGGGGCAGGGGGCAGCTGCAGAAAGTTCTGGAGTAGCCGGGCGCCGGTGGCTCATGCCTATAATCCTAGCTACTGAGGAGGCTAAGATCTGAGGATCACGGTTCAAAGCCAGCCCGGGCAGAAAAGTCTGTGGGACTCTTATCTCCAATAAACCACTAGAAAACCAGAAGTGGTGCTGTGGCTCAAGTGGTAGAGCGCTCACCTTGAGCTGAAGAGCTGAGGGACAGCGTCCAGGCCCAGAGTTCAAGCCCCATGACCAACAAAAAAAAAAAGAAAAGAAAGTTCTGGAGTGTCCTTTAGCTGTCCGGTCATGAAGGTTTGGGCATTTGAAGCCCTCTGCCTTTCCCCAACTTCTGAAAATGGCTTGTCAGTCCATGGTGGGGAAGCTCCGGGAAGGTGGTCCCTCAGACCAGGCTCTTGGGGGGGGTAAGGGGGGGGCCTGGAGTCCCAGAAAGCCCCAGAGGGCTCAAGTCCCCACAAGCAGGAGCAGACGGCCGGGAACCCCTGTGCTCATAGATGAGCTGGGCAGCAGAGCCCTACCCCATGGTGAAGCAACCCCATCTCTGAGGACCGGGCTCGCTCCACAGAGCCCCTCCACCCACCCACTCAAGCAGAGGCTTTGCCTTTGCCCTGACCTTTAGAGAAAGACTGGTCCTAACTCCAGTGGGCCACGTCCACCTGGGGGGGGGCGGGGGGAGTTGCTGGGTGGAGGAGTCTGCCGTGTGGTGGGGAAGGGCTGCTCCTTGGGTCACTTCTGGGCCAGTGGCCTCACCCGCCTTTGCTCATCTCTCCACCAGGAACACGCTGGCCAACAGCTGTGGCACAGGCATCCGCTCGTCCACCAGTGACCCAAGCCGTAAGCCGCTGGACAGCCGAGTCCTAAATGCTGTGAAACGTGAGTGGGCCATGGTCTCCGTGGGGCAGGGCTGGGGGGGAGAGGGTCCTGGGAAGTCCAGGAAGCCCCTGTGGGGTTCAGATCCGAGTTGGAGGAAGCCTGGGGCGCCTCGAGGCTGCCTCTCCCAGTACCGCCATCGGCCCATGGCACTGGGGAGAGAGAGAAAAGAGCAGCCAGCGGAGCCCAGTCTGGAGGTGCTAACGTCCTTGGTAGGTTTCCAAGCATGATGAATTCAGCTGCGAAACTATTTTAATATGTGAAATAGATCTAATTTTCCTTTTTGAACAAAACCCCTTATTTACATGTTGAGGTTATTTTGAGCCTTTGCCATCTGTTCGGCCGGCTTCTGCCTCCCGCTCCTGGGTGTTGGGCGGGGCCCAGTTGTCTGGGTGGCAGGCCGTGCCCGGCCCCCAGCTGGGGAGAGGCCTCGCTGCCTGGCACGTGCCGGGCTGGCCAAGAGCACAGCTTCCTGAGGCCATTGGCCCACGAAACGCTGTCTTCTCTTCTTGCTTAAAAAAAAAATAAAAATATATATATATCCCTTGTGAGGCTAATTCTGTTTTGCCGTAGAAGGACCTTAGCAGTTAGTAATTACAGTCCCAGAATGCAGGTTGACAGCTGAGACCCAGGAAGATGCCGGAAAGGGGGCGGGGAGCGCATGCTCAGAGGCAGGGCATGGCTCCCGAGGGGATGGGGACTTGCTCCTAGTTCAGTGCCCTTTGAGACCAGAGACCTGGCTTGGCCTGTTGCTCAGTGCTCTTTGGGACCCGATGCCTGGCTTTGGTCTATGACTCCTGGAGAAAGCCAGAGGATTTTTGTAGTGGTTGTCTTCTCTCTTGTTCACGGGGCCTGGGATGAGGAAGGTTCTGGACAAGCTGAGCTCTTGCTCGTGTTCCCATGTGAGGTGGGCCCTCTGGCCAGTCCTGATTGGCAGTAGAGGTTCGTACCACATCAAGGGCCGAGTTCTGAGGGAGGTGACTGCCAGTGTGGCAGATCCCTCAGTTCAGACTGGGGGATCCCCGAGACCACGTGGTCTCTGGTGTCCGTGCAGCACAGACAGTCCCCGGGTGTCCCTGGCGGTGGCACTGCGGCTTGGTGGCACTTGGGCCCCGGAGTTTTTGCAGGGCTTCTCAGATCTGTGGCCGCATGGCCGGTAGGGGCCCCCTGACACCCCGGCACACGTGTCCTTGCAGTGTACTGTCAGAACTTCGCCCCCAGCTTCAAGGAGAGCGAGATGAATGTGATTGCCGCGGACATGTGCACCAACGCCCGCCGCGTCCGCAAGCGCTGGCTGCCCAAGATCAAGTCCATGCTGCCCGAGGGCGTGGAGATGTACCGCACCGTCATGGGCGCCTCGGCCGCCGGCCTGCCCCTCGACCCCGAGTTCCCGCCCGCTGCCGCGCAGGTGTTTGAGCAGCGCATCTACGCCGAGCGCAGGAGCGACGCCGCCACCATTGTGGCTCTGAGAACGGACGCGGTGAACGTGGATCTCAGCGCCACCGCCAGCTCCGCCTTCGAGGCCAGCGAGGAGGCCGAGGGGGCTGGCTCGGTCATCCAGGAGGTGGCCGCCCCAGAGCCGCTGGCCACCACTGGCCAGAGCCCCTCACAGCCCTTCGAGCAGGGCAGTGCCAGCTCCAGCAGGCCCCAGACGCCGGCAGCCGTGGCGACAAGACGGCCGGAGGGCACCTACGCAGGGACTTTGTAAGGGGCTGGGGTGACCAGCCTGCGAGGGACCTAGTACTAAAGCTGCTTGCATGCGTTACTAATACAAACCAATGTGATCAAGCCACTTACCTACTGAACTGCTACTGCTGCCTGACAGAAATGTGATTTTATTCTGCCTGTATTTAAAATGGATGAAGGAAACACATGCATTCATTATACTGTAAAGTTAGGCCGCTGGCCACCCGCTGGCCACCGGCTGGGAGGGTGTCCCAGGCTCCTTTCCGAAACTCCCAGGTCAGCCTCCTGGTGTAGCGGCCCCTCCCCCTCCCCCGGAAGGGGGAGGGGTGGGAGGCCACTTGGGCCGGGGTGCCCAGGCCAGCCCCTGCCTCACCCGCCCTTCCTGTTCCACCTGCCCGGGGACAGGTGGGACTGGGGTGCATGACACTCCATTTCTTACCCGTGGGGACCCCCCTGGGGCAGTGGGCAGTGCTGGGCCCCCAGAGGCCAAACTCCTTATTTTTCCTTCTTCCTGAGATGCCACGTATGTGTGTGAGCGTGAATGTGTGAGTGAGTGTGAGTGAGTGAAGAGACCGGTGGCCATGCCGTACCCATAGCTGTTGCGGGCACCTGTGGGTGGAGGACCCCTGTTCTCCATCCATGTCCACGTTCTTGCTCTGCCCCACCCATCCCTCAGCCCTGCAGCCCCTCAGTCAGCCTGGAGACCCGGGGCCTGGCCTGCTGGCTCCCAGGAGACCCCCGGGGCCTGGCCTGCCGGCTCCCAGGTCTCCTGTGGCGCTCACCCGGCTGCCCCTCCCCGTGGAGTGGGGCATCTTGAACCTACCGAATGCGCAGCTCCGCCTCACATCCTCTGCCTCCCACCCACCCAGGCTTTGCTTCTCTGGTATTTTCGTTTTGTTCGGATGTATTTCATATATTGTTTGGAAACTTTCAGACCCAATAGAGCAAAAAATCGGGGCGGGACGGGCGTCCCTGTCTCAGCTTACCACATACTGGGGTGCGTGCATGCCCACACCCCCACCCTGTGCCAGCACCATGCTCCTCCTGTTGGAGGCTGGGCCCAGCAAAGGGCAGCCCAGGTGTGCAGACCCCAAGCGTAGAGGTCGGAGGCTGTGCTGGACAGGATGCCCCCCGGTCTGGGCCAGGGCAGGGTTGCCCCTTGACCTTGACCCCTCATTCACGCTATGGGCACAGCACCTCTGTGGTGCCCAGGGCTCCTGGGGCTAGGCCGCAGGGCCAGCTTGGCTGGGGTGACAGGTACTAACTCCAGTGGTTCCCACTGGGTTAGAAAGCACGAGGAGGGCGCCGCAGCGCCGCCTTGAAGTTGTTGTCTTTAAGTGTTGTTCATGGCTGTGGGACTGTGTTCCTAGGGCCATGCCCAGTGTCTCTTCCTGGGCTGGGGACTGTACTGCCCGCAGGACCCAGGCAGCTCTTGGGAAGGCCAAGGACAACCTCGTTCCAAGACTTGAAGAGTCTGTTGCTGCCCCGTCCTCCCTCCGCCCTGATGGCTTCGTGTGCACACAGCTGCGCAGGTGCGCCCCCGCTGGAGGGCCAGAGTCTGGCCGGGGAGCCTGGGACACCTGCGGGCACTGCCTGCCATGTGGAGAGGCGTTGGGGACCCCACAGGAGACCCTCCCACACTGCACCCAGCCACGCGTGTGCCTGCCCTCCGGAAAGAGGTACCTCGAGACTAGCCAGCCCCTCCACTCGCCCCTGGGGGGCTTCAGGAGGCTGCAGCCAGCACGGAGGGCACACAGCAGCCCAGGCCTGAGCCCCCCTGCTTGAGGTGGGCCTCTCCCTGCTCCCCACCCCAACCTGAAGCCAGGTGGGTTGGAGACCCAGGGGGGCCGGTGCTAGGAAGAGGCTGTGGGGCGGGGAGGCGGGTGGCGTTGGACCCCAGTCCCTCTGACCTGAGTTTTCCTTCATCTGTTTCTCCACCCAAATTTGCACTTTAAGTTGACCATCCCTGGGGACCTTTGGGGGCGCAAGCCTGCTGTCCTGGCTGCTGACGGAGGGCTTTGTTTTCCCCACTCCACTCCAAGTGGCCTGCCCCCCCCCCATTCCTGGGCTAGCACAGGGAGGGCACCACTGGCCACTGGAGGAGGCCACAGTGGCCGCACAGAACGCCTGGCCGCCGCTCGGGCTAGCACAATGTCCCCGTGACCTCTGTCCCTCCCTCGTTTGTAATCACGTGTCTGTTTTGTTCTTCTGGGTAAGGAAGGCAAGAACTCTAGGTAAAACTTAAATAATGATGATTAAATGTGAATGGATCTGAGCTCCCCCTGCGCCCTGTGGGCCAGGCCGAGCTTTTTGCACTAATGTGTCCTGCAGTGGACGTGGTAGGGAGCGTTTGCAGACGTGCGTGGCAGGTGACCGCACCCGCCTGGGGGGGGGGCTCCTTCCGCATCCTGAATGTACCGTGGGGCGGGTGGGCGGCGGGCCTGGGCTCGGGGGGCCTTCCAGAGTGCCTTAGCATCTTTTGATCATTTTTCCCAAGGAAAACCAATTAAGAAAACCGGACCCTTCCCCTCCTTTGTTTACAATGACCAATTCCAGAAATCGGGGCTGTCGTGTCCTGCCAGCGCGACCCTGGCTCGTCCTGACCCTGAGGACGGGAGACGAGCCACTCAGTATTTATGAGATGTCTGCACCTTTATTCCTAAGCTTGACTACTAGCAATACGCATCTACTATATAGAGTCTATTATAGAACTAAGTTATATCGGCGCCTTTCCCTGGAGGATGGTTGGGACTGGACCGTTCCGGAGCGCTGAGGTGGGTGGCTGACTGGGGTCTGGCTCCCACTCCACCTTCCCTTGCCCTCACAGAAGGGATGGGGGCCCCCCCAGGGCCGCTGGAACAAACGCAGAAGGTCCAGAGGAGAGGACCAGAGACGGGACAGATCTGTGAGCTCGGAGGAGCCGCCCGCTGCTCGGTGGCTCAGTACTTGAATTCTGTCTTGTTTTCAGCACCGGGTCTGCCACCCGAGTTCTCTGTGGTTGCTTACGGTTGCATCCGATTTGGTGTCTTACTTTGCCCCTGAATGTGGACGCAGCTGTGTGTGTGAAGCAAGGGGGGGGAGAAGACCCCGACCCCCTGACCCCCGCATGTCTGTGTGGGGTGCTGGCCGGGCCGGCGGGCGTGGAACGCTGGCTGTGTGGTCTTGTCTTCCGTGGGAAGTCCTTGGTGTTGGCGTTTAAGGCTGAGAAGAGGGCAGAGGAGGGGCCTGGCCAGGGTCTGCCCTCCAGCGCACAGGCATGCTGGGGTTCATTTTCTAGGCCCAGCACCACCCTAGTCCCGCCCTGCCCGGCCATGCTCAGTTTGTGTTCCCCGCAGGCTGATTGTTAGGCAAGTCTGGTTGCTGGGGTGAGAAGGGCTGATGCCGGTGCCAGCGGAAAACTCACCGAGTTTGCCCGCCTCCCCGGCAGGCCGTGGACCCTTTGTGGGCCGGGAGCTTGTGGGGGTCTCAGCTTTAATTACTGCTGCCACTTTGGCGGCTTCATTCCTCGTGACGTCAGCCTGCTGGCCCCCGCCCCCAGGGAGTGAGGGAGTGTCTAAAATGGCAAAGGTGTTTTGCTTCCGTTTGTTTTTGTCTTGTTTTCTTGAAAATGACCAGGAAAATTATGCAGAACCTAACGCACTCAAGTTGGACAACCTGCTTGTGTTCTGGTAGTCGCCTCCATTGTAAAGTGAGAGTTTTGCACACGATTGTGATTTTTATGTCAAAAGAAGCCAAAACTTGCAATACTATTTTTAGCAGACAAAAAAAGAACTAAGTATAAAATGTATAAATATTTTTGACTTGAACATTTGGGTGGCACTAATACAAATAGAACATTCATTCCTTCCACAGGATGTTTGGAGAAAGAGAGACTTACAAGGCAATGGTTGCTTTAAAGGGTGTGTCTAGGGGTTAAAGTAGTACTGTAACTCACGACTGTTAAAAAAATGTTAATAAAATAAACTTCCTGTGCGACCAAGGAGGGCTTCGCAGAACCACTGAGTTAGATTCGCGCCAGTGCTGGCTTTTTTCTGTTGTGGTTTTGTGTTTTGTTTTGTTTTGTTTTGCAAGGAGGAGGAAGCCTTTGTTTTGTCCTTCCTGTGTCCTCACTCCCTTTCCGTGCTGTGACCCCTTAGAGATAAGACTATTACTTTGTAGCCATGGCTGACAACTTGTATCAATAACCAAGACAGCAGCAACATCCGCAGTGACCAGGGAAACCGGCCTTGAGCGCCTGCTCAGCTGTTTTGTAAGGTGGAAGTCCACGACACACAAAAGGATGTCACCATTAATTGTAAAGCGCTTTGTAAAATTCACATTTACAGAATAATAAAGTCAATTCAAACCCATGTTTCCTGGACTTTGCTTGCCTAGCTAGGTTGGCGGGAATGAGGAGAAGTCAGGCTGGACTGTGGGACTGTGTGGGGCTGGGGCACCACAGAACCCCTGTTTTGGGATCCAGGGCTGTTGGAGTCCCTGGGAGCCAGGGCAGGGGCATTCCCGGGGCCCACAGCCCCCACAGAGGAGCAGGATCTGGGCACTGGGTACCTGACACCCTGTTGTACACGAGGGGGCCATCCTTACAAATAATGCTGAGCCCACGGGGCAGAAGGGGAGCTCGCCTAGTTTGGGGATCTTGGGTTTTCTCTTATTCTGGGGCTTGAGCTCAAGGTCTTGGCAGCATCCCTCAGCTTTTTTGCTCATGGTGACCCCCTTCCACTTGAACCACAGCTCCACTAACAGCTTTTAGGTGGTTAATCCATGGTCTGCCCTAGATAGGGTCATAGCGGTGGGCTGCCAGCACCCAGCTAGGCCCTGCCACCCACAAGGAGCACCTCCTCCCTCCCTCCTGTCCAGGCTCAGCCCCACTGGCCTCCAACTTTCCTTGGCCACCATTTGGGCCAGGCTTCTGGGGTCCGGGGTGAAGGCCGTCGTCCCCCCCACTCCACGTGGTTCCCAGTCGGGACTCCCCCTGAGCAGGTGGGGCTGCATTCATCACAAAGCCAGTCCTGATCTGTGGCATCCTGCTCTGGGACAGTCCGCGGGTGCCTACCACGTCTACATGGAGGGCTCCACATTCCTGCAAGCCAGAGTCCCTCCGGGGGTCGCCTCGGGTTATCTGGGAGGCACTTGACCCACCTCTGGCTCCATGCCCCCCCCTCTTTATTTTTGTGCTGGTCCTGGGGCTTGAACTTAGGGCTGGGTGTTATTCATGAGCTGCTTTTGCTCAAGGCTAGCACTCTACCACTGAACCCATAGCTCCACTTCTGGCTTTTTTGGTAGTTTATTGGGAGATAAATGTCTCACGAAGCCAGGCACCAGGGGCTCACACCCATCATCCTAGCTGCTCGGGAGGCTGAGATTTGAGGACTGTAGTTCCAAGCCAGCCCAAGGCAGAAAAATCCCATGAGACTCATCTCCAACTAACCACTCAGAAACCTGAAGTGGCGTGTTGCTTAAAGGCTGGTGGAGCGCTAGCCTTGAACAAATATGCTCAGGGACATTACCCAGGCTCTGAGTTCAAACCCCACAAGCAACCAAGAAAGAAAAGTCTCATGGACTTTGCTGCGCAGGCTGGCTTTGAACCATGATCCTCAGATCTCATCCTCCTGTGTAGCTGGGATGACAGGTGTGCGCCCTGGCAGGGGCTCTGGCCCCCTCTCAGGGGTCTCTCCAGTTCTGCCCCGCGGGGAGGGGTGCTGGGTTTATTTGCTCACCTGTTTGTTGCGCCGGGGCCCCACCAGAGGGTGCACGGCCGCAGTGTGGGCATCCTAACGGGGCTCATGGCTTCTCCTGGGGCCCCGACTGATGTGGGACTGATTTGGGGCTATCCACGCCACCCCACCCTGTGGCTATGCCCCCACCACATGTGTCCATGGGAACCTGGTCCCAGGCAGAAATGGGGATGACCAAGCTTACCCCTTCCACCCCACTGCCCAGCCCAGCTCCAAGGACCTGCACGACGCCTGCACACCCGTCCCCCTCAAAGCCCTCTTCCTTCCTCCCAGCTCGCCTCTGCCACTGCTGGCAGCACCTGTGCTGTGCATACCAGCCCACTACAGCACTCTAGGGGCTGCTGGATATGTTCACTTGAGCCCCTGCCCAGGGGGGTCCCGGCTCCCTGCAGATAGGACAGCAGAGACTCTGGCAACCTAGATGTATGGAGGTGGGGGCTGCCACAAGGGTCAGAAGCCAGGAACTGGCTCTTCCCAGCTCTTCCCAGTGCTAAGCCTCCCTGGGTTTTCAAGAAGCAAGGAGCTTAGCAGTTGTAGGCAGGGCTGCGTCCCCAGCCTCTGCCCTTCTCCAAGCCCTGTGCCTTTGAAGCCTCAGACAGAGCAGCTGAGGCTTCAGAACCTCAGAGCTGCGGTGGGCCCGCAGCCCACACCGACCCTGCTGCGGGGAGGGGCTGCAGTGCCCGCAGGACCCGGGGCCTTCGTCCTGCCTCCTGGTGCTCCTGCACGGAGCCAGGAGCCCTGGGTGGGCAGAGTGGAGTCCCTCAGGCAGGGCACAAAGGCTTCCTGGTGGGCCGGGAAGTAGAGGAGGCTGGGGGCCATGCTGAACACTGGCCAGCCCCTCTCCTTGCTGGACCCACTTCTGAGTCACATTCTCTCCCACCGCCCATTAGAAGGTGGAGCGACTCAGCAAGCCAGGCTCCTGGGGAGGGAGGTGTTGGTGGAGACGACCCCACAGCCTGGTGGAAGGGGCTCCGGGCCTGCGTCTGTCATCAAAGTGGAGTCCTGGGGTCTGTGACAGCCCTGCCCCATGCTCGGGCCAGTGTCAGCAGGACAGGCCACAGGCCACTTGTCAAGGGTCTGTGGCAGCAGTTCTCAGCAAAGGGGAGGAGAGTGAAGGAGCCAGAGCCAGGGCTAGCCGTCCAAGCGATTAGAAGCAGTGCTTTTAGGACTGGGTTCAGGCTGCACTTCCCTGAGTCTCAGGATTGAAAGGCTGTCTGAGTCAGATGGCAGAGGCTCATGCCTGTCATCCTAGCTACTCAGGAGGCTGAGATCTGATGGTTCTGGTGTGAAGCCAGCCTGGGCAAAGTCCGTGAAACTCCTATATCTAATCAGCCACTAAAAAGCCAGAAAGAGAGCTGTGGCTCAAGTGGTAGAGCACTAGCCTTAAGTGGAAAAGCTAAGGGACAACCCAGGCCCTGAGTTCAAATCCCAGGACTGGCTAAAGAAAAAAAAAAGAAGAAAAGAAAGGGAGGAAGGAAGAAGAAAGAAAAGAGAGGAAAGAAAGGTTACATGCCTCACAACTTATCTCCAGTTAACCAGAAAGCCAGAAGTGGCTCTGGTTCAAAGTGGTGATCCTCGAGCAAAATAAAGCTCAGGGGCAGTGCTGAGGCCCCAAGTTCAAATCCCACAATTGGCAAGAAATAAAAGGAGGGCTGGGAAGGTGGCTCAGTGGTAGAGCGCTTGCCTTGCATGCGTGAGGCCCTGGGTTCGATTCCTCAGCACCACATAAGCAGAAAAGACCAGATGTGGTGCTGTGGCTCAAGTGGTAGAGCGCTTGCCTTGAGCTGAAGAGCTCAGAGACAGTGCCCAGGCCCAGAGTTCAGGTCCCACCACTGGCAAAAATTTAAAAAAAAAGGAGACAGTGGCAGAAGTGAGAGCTTCTGTGTCTTGGACACAACGTAGTAAGAAGGTGCCCAGAAGTTACCTGCGTGGGGCACCCTGGGGCCAGCAGGGCTGGGGCCCGTGGCCTCCACTCAGTGTGGCCCCGGCCCACGGGCTCCCCCGTGAGGAGCACGGCGGGAGGCCTCCCCGGGGCTCCTCCACACAAACCTGGCTGCCGGGTAGAGTTTTGCTGCATGGAGATCGCACGGCCCAGTGCAGGCCATTCCCACAATCACTGGAACCGGTTCTGACAGCAAGCCCAGCACCCGGTTCCCCACCCCACCCCTGTTGCGGGCCTGGGTGTCTTGGGTGTCACTAGGGCACGTTAACCCCCGCCCTGCCACAGGGCGGTGAGCCCCACATCCTCGAGGCCTGCACGGCTGAGTCTTACGCCTGCTCCACTTGGCCGGCGTCCCTGGAGCCCTGCCCGTTCCCTGCGAGGCCTCCAGAGGGTCCCCCTTCTCTCCAGTCTGCTTTCCAAACAGCTGCCCTCGTTTTTTGGGAGATGGCCCTGAGCAATGGAGACCCCCACCCCACCCCACCGGCGCACCAGCCAGCCCAGGCCCAGACCAGGTTCTCCTACGGCTGTACAGGCCCAGCCCCGAGAGGATGGCCCTGTGTTCTGGCGTGTGGATTCCACTCTCTCCTGTGAAGAGGGGATGCGCATGCGCTGCGCGAGCGGCCTCCTGTGGTACCCGAGTGCGATTTCTCAGGGTGTGGCCCTGTTTACAGGGCGCATCGCGCCTCATGGGCTACGTAGTGAGCCCTGTGTGGTAGGATGTTGGCATGGTGGCTCTCGCATCTTTGCTTGGCTTAGCTCTTCCGGTCGCTGGCTGGCAGGATTGCCTTCGGGGAGGGGCGGGCTCTGACTTACCCTCTTACCCACGCTGGGGATTAGCAGTGGGTTCACTTTTTGCCAAGTTGATGGGGAAAAATAAAATCAGAGCTTGAGGATAGCTCAGGGGTAGCACTTCCCAGCGTGTGGAACACAGGTCCATCTCCAGCACCTCCAAAGAAATCACACTCTAAATGTGCTTCTTAGACTATCTCCATCCTAGGCTCCCTTGGCGGCACACGTAATAAAACGGGAAGGATGCAGAGAAGACGGGCCGGGCCCCTGTGCAAGCACAACGCGGACATTTGTGGAACAGTGTAGTAATAAATTCTCTTACTCCAAAAACAAAAGAAGAGATCTCCATCCATTGGCCAACTTGCAGGCCCACAGGTCATCTGACCATTGAGCAAAGTGTCTCAGTGTCGTTTTTCTCTTTCTTACTTTCCTCCATCCATCTTCCTCTCCCTGAACTGATGTTTGAACTCATGGCCTCATGAACTTGCTGGTTAGCTCTAACACAAGTCACCCCCCCATATATATATATATATATATATATATATATATAAAATCTTTGTTTTGTTTTGCTTCTAGTTATTTTTCAGGTAAGGTTTTGGGTTTTCCTCCAGAGTTGACCTAAAATTGATCTTCCTATCTATCTTCTCCTACATAGCTAACATCATAGGTGCACACTACCACAACCAGCCAACTTGCTGAAATGGGGTCTTGCTAACATTTTGGCCCAGGATTAACCCTGAACCCCAGTCCTGTCAGTCCCTCCTCCCATGAGGGTGTGCTTGGGATAAATGTTTTTCTGATAGCAAAGGCCCTGTCTCCTCAGAGCCCTCTGCTTAGAGGCCCTTGGCTCTCTGTGGCTTCCCATGTCTTTTTTTTTTTTTTGTCAGTCATGGGGCTTGAACTCTTGACCTGGATGCTCTCCCTCAGTTCTTCAGCTCAAGGCAAGTACTATACCACTTGAGCCACAGTGCCCCTTCTAGTTTTCTGGTGGTTCATTGGAGATAAGAGTCTCACAGGGACTTTCCTGCCCTGGCTGGCTTTGAACTGTGATCCTCAGATCTCAGCCTCCTGAGTAGCTAACATTACAGGTGTGAGCCACAGGCGCCCGGCTCCCATATCCATTTTTTTTTTGTCAGTCATAAGGCTTGAACTTGGGGCCTGGGCGCTGTCCCTCAGCTGTTCAGCTCAAGGCTAGTGCCCTACCACTTGAGCCACAGCGCCACTTCCAGCTTTACTCTGCTTATGTGGTGCTGAGGCAAGCACGCTCCCACTGAGCCACCTTCCCAGCCTTCCTAGATCCCTTTGACTTTTCGTTTTGCTGTGGGCACTGGTCAAACAGAAGTCTCTAATGTCTTCTTCCGCCCCGGACAGCAGAAACATAGTGTGTGTCGTCCCCTGGGCCTCCTAGGGCTGGGGAGGCCCCACCCCCTGGGCTCATCCAGGACCGGCTGGGGTGATCCCAGGCACAAGACTCTTCCAGCCTTGATTTTGGGGTCAGTCTTGAAGCTGTGGACCCTGGCAGGAATGGCAGGGACTGTAGAGGTGCTTTCTGTCCTGGCTCCTTCCTGATTGGGGGGTAGGGGTTCCCTGATAGCCAAGAACAGCGTCCCTCCTCCGTCACACCAGCGGCTGCCTGAACAGGTTGGAATTCCGGAGCTAAAGGAGGAACTAGGGACAGCACCCACTGCCTAGTCTGGCAGCAGGGCTAGTGGCCGTGGTCCTACAGCACCAGATGTCGGGGGCCCCCGCAGCTCCCCTGTGTTCTCCGGGGCTGGGCTGCCAGGCTTGTTGCACGGTGAATGGTGGGGATGCGCCTGGCCCTTGGGGCGCTGGGCTGCGGGAGCCCCGGCAGCTGGTGGAGACTCCGCATTGGTTACAAGCACGGGACATGGTGAAGCTGTCCTGGGCGGGACATGGACAGACCTGGGTGGCCCCACAAGGCGCCCTGCCCTGCTGCCTCGGGCGGGAGCGGTCCCCTGTTCACACCCCACCCATAGCCACTGCAGAGTCCCGGGCACCCAGCGCCCTGCCAGCCAGCAGCAGCGCCACGGTGGGGCCCACCCGCCCTGGATGTCCAGCCCCAGCTCCCTGCACTCCTTCCTCCCGGGCAGCCGCACGTTACTCCAGCCTGAACATCTTGCAGGGCAGGTGGCCGTACCCTGGAGACCAGCGCGTCTGAGGCAGCCCTGGGGTTGGGTTGGCTCTGGCTGAGGGGCCAGGGGCTGCTGGAGGGTCCCCTCTGTGTCTCCTCATAGTCTGGACCCCAGCCGTCAGCTGCAGGATCAGAGCAGACCCAGAGCAGCCTGGGCTGGGCTCCTCACACGGCCCCGGGAGGGCCCCAGCCTGCAGAACATGGGTGGGACACGCAGGGTCCGGCAGAGGAAGGCCCGGGCTGGGGTGTGTCAGAGGGTGGGGCCTCTCGGGGTGGGGTGGGAAGGAACTGAAGTCTCCACCACCCCCAGGCAGATAAGGCCTCGTGCCCCCTCCCCCCGGTGGGAATGCATACATTATTAGGCCTAAAAGCCCAGGCCATTTAGCTTTCATTCAGTTGGCCGAGGCCCACGGTGCCCTCCGCATTTTCTTGTTGGATTTACGTCTGTGCTGAGCGCCAACAGCTCAAAATACCCTTCCTGGAACGGAGGCGGACGCTGCGCCCGCCGAGTGAAAATCAATTTGATTAGAGAGTGGTCAATTACCGCGCAGACCATGGCTGCGATCCGGGCAGAGAACCAGCTCCGCAGCCATGTGTAAAAGTTTCCGAGGAGTCGCCCTGTGGAGAGGACCTGGGGAGGAAGAGGCGCCAAGCCCTCCCCCCCCCCCCAGCCTGGGCTTCCCAGAGACCAGCCCCACCCCCGGCTCAGCCCTGCCTCAGGCTGGCGGGCAGGGATGGGCCTGGCTGCCTGGCCTCCTCCCTGTCCTGCCTCCCACGTCCCTTGCCTTGTCAGCCCCCTCTTTCTACTCTGTAAACTGAGGTTACACCAATGCCTCTGGTGTTGGATTTGGGGATCCAAGTGGCAGTTTTGTCTGATGTTGCCTGGTGTCTTCTGCACCCTCGGTGAATGACTTTGGTCCGCTCCAGCCGGGCCCAAAGTCCAGGTGCCCCAACATGGGCACTCTAGGACCCGTGAAGGGTTTCTGGGTGCTTCTGTTCTGTCCCTAGGATCTCAGGAAAGCTAGATATATTGGCCATGGATGGCTGCTGGAGGAGGAGGAGGAAAGAGAAGGAGGGAGAGGGGGAGGAAGAGGAGGGGGAAGAAGATAAGGTTTCCTCGGAGCTGTGCTGTGAGTCTTGCTTCCAGTCTCTCCCTGTACGCAGAAGAAATGCCACTTTCCACTTCTCGAGAGAGCCACGGTCCCAGTGTCTTCCCCTTCGTGCTGCCTGTGCTGACGGGGAGAACGTGGGCTCATCCCCGGCACCCCTGGCACACAGGGACCGACACTGCTGCCTTCCCCCAGCACCCCTGGCACGCAGGGACCGACACTGCTGCCTTCCCCCCTCACCACTCCCTGGCCTCCACCCATCTTCCATGAGGTGAGCGGTGCCCGTGTTGGTGCCGCAGGAAGTGTCAACAGCCCCAGAGGAGGCCCAGCGGCCCTGGGCCAGCAGGGCCCACCAGCCCGCCAGCCCAGCCTGGTGCCCCTACCAGAACCAGTGCCTAGGCACACAGTGAGGGCAGAGACCACAAGCTCCACATGGAGCCGAGAGCCCCTGCGCAGTGAGGCATGCATGCACATGCGGGACCCAGCGGGCAGGAGCCAGGTGGCCAGTGCCAGCCGGCTCTGTCTCCTGGATGGTGGCTTTCGACATCACCTCAGCTGAGATTTTGTAAATGAGGACCACAGTGGCTGGAGGTGTGGCTCAAGTGGCTGAGCTCCGGCCTACAAGGATAGCAATTCCTTCCTTACAAGGGGTATTAGGGAAATTAGAACTCACACATCCATTCAGGATTTATTGAGCACCTACAATGAGTGTTGAACTCATTGGGACAGGGAATATCAGCTTCTCCAGATAGAGGCTTTTATTCGTTGGTCACCTTAAGGACCAGTCTGCCAGGAGCTCCAGAACAAGAGGGGCTTCTGACCCCTCCCCACCCCCAGCCCACGCTGCCGCCGGCTGGACCGCTTGGGCCTTCCGGGCCGTGTGCCATCTGCTCCACCCTCCAATCCAGGGATGTGACCAACCACAGCCACACATGGCATGCCTGGCAAGGTGGACACGCTGCTTCCCCTGCTCCTCCTCGCAGGGCCTAGAGACTTCCAGCAGCTGGAGAAATCACTCCCATCTAACAGATGGGAAAACCAAGGCTCTGAGAGGCCTGCTCCATCTTGTGAGCTGATGTGGCCATCACAGGGGCAGCTCCTGGGCTGGAGCCAGGGCCCCCTGGGGGTCCTGGGAGGGGGATCACCTTATGCCCAGAAGCTCCACTGGGGACTGGACCAGGGGGAACTAAAGACAGGGTTTAGAGGCCTGTGCACAAGACGCAAGAGTCCACTGATGGAGGACAGCCTGTGGGTGGGCCCACCACACGGGCTACAGCCATTCACCAAACGAGGACACGCTGGCACGCACCACCACACGGGCGAGCCTTGCGCGCAGGGCCAGACCCCGCCCACTGCATGATTCCACGTGAGGAAAGAGCCAGAACAAGCAAAGCCCAGGGGAGAAAGGGAAGATCAGCCCCAAGGGATGGCCGGGTGAAGGAGAAGCTGGTCTCCTTTTGTCTGGAAGGCTTTGGGACTAGGTGGTGGTGCACACCTTCATACGGAACTGAACAGTAGACCAGGGTGACATGTTAAGGCTTAGGTTCTGTAAGTTTTCATGACACAAAGTAATGAAACCAAAAAATGCCTGTGGACTAGTGAATGGTAGAGCTGAGGTAGGACACCAGGCCTGGCCCTCTAGCAGGCCTGCCCCCCCACCAGGCCTCCCCCCAACCAGGCCTGCCCCCACCAGGCCTGCCCCCACCAGGCCTGCCCCCACCAGACCTCCCCCCCACCAGGCCTGCTCTCCTGAGCACGTCCTGCCCCCTTGTGAGGACAGGAGCCATCTCTACCCTCAGAGAAGCCTCTCGCTGGTTCAGGCCCCATGGGGCCCAGGGTGAACTCGAGAGGAAGGGACTGCTGGTCATCCCGGCCTGTCCACGGAGGGAGACGGCTCCTGCTGGTCATCCTGGCCTGTCCACGGAGGGAGACGGCTCCTGCTGGTCATCCCGGCCTGTCCACGGAGGGAGACGGCTCCTGCTGGTCATGTCCACGGAGGGAGACGCTCAGGGAAGACACACGGTGTGGTGTGGCGGCCAGGGCTCTGAGGGAGGAAGCAGCTGAGTTCCCGGCTCACCGCATTTATAGTTCCAGAGAAGCTGCCGAGAGGAAAGGGACACTTTAAATTAAGGGCTCCACATGCACATTAAATTTAGATTTAATAAGACAGCAATGGTGTAGACATTAAAGGCCCATCGATGATTTTTGAATACTGAAGTCTGGCAGTCCCTTCCCATCAACACCATGGACCGGGGAGTGAGGGGAGGGGAGCCGGGAGAGCAGTGGCCCCAACACCTGGCCCGGGGCTGCCTGCTGCAGCCCTCCCCCACCCCCTCATCTTCCTCCCCTCCTCCTCCTCCCCTCCTCCCTTCTCCTCTCCTTTTCCTTCCCCTCCCCATCTTTCCTTCTACCTCCTCTTCCCCATCTTCTCCCTCCTCCCTCTCCTCCTCCTCTTCCTCCTTGTCCCTCTCCTCCCCTCTCTTCCTCCACTCCTCTTTCTCTTTTTCTTCTCTGCATCCCCTTTTCTCCTTCCTCTCCACCCTCCTTCCTCTTTTCCCCTCCCCTCCCACTCTGTCCCATGGCTAGGGAGGTGACATCAGTTTCTGGTGACCAGGTAGTGGCTGGGTAGAAGCTGGGTCCTGGTGGCTGGGTAGAGGCCAGGTAGAGTCAGGGTAGAGGGTGGGTTCTGGGGCCAGGTAGAGGCTGGGTCCTGGTGACTGGGTGGAGGCCAGGTCCTTCAAGAGCAGGCACTGTCTGTTGGCCTGGGAGGTTTGCAGGAAAGAAAGCCGAGGCTCAGAGAGAAGGCAGCCCTTGGCCCCCGGCACTGGGGGGATGGGGCAGAAGGCCCAGCCTTTGGGAGTTGCTGGCCTAGAGGGAGCCTGGTGGGTACAGGGGGACAGGGGTCCTTGAGGACAATCTAAGTCTCAGTCCCAGCACCCACGTGGGACTTCCATCCCTCCCCAGCAGGAAGTGCTAACTGAGGTGGGTAGAGCAGGAAGGGGGCTTCCTGGCCGCCCCCTCCCCCAGCGCTGGCCTCCCCACTGTCCCCACTCCTAGGAGCGGATCCCGGACCCAGTGTCCCCACTGCCCTGCCGTCCTCCCCTGGATTCTCTTCCGCTCATTTTGCCCTTCCAGAAAGGGGGGAGGGGCTTCAGGCTGCTGCCCGGCCCCGAAGCAGCTTAGCGCCCACCACCACTGTTCCTGTAACTGGCAGCCACGCTATTAGTAATCAATCTATTGGGCGGACATTTATCACCCGCTTCTGGGAGCTGAGCGGCCTCTGGAGATGCGGCAGGCAGAGGGTGGTGCGGGGGCTCCGAGAGATGAGCGGCCTCCACCGGCCGCCAGCCCCGCGAGATGCCAGGGGGCAGCTGCGCCCAGCCTGGGCTTGAGCCCAGAGGTACCGGAAGGGTGTTGGACTTACCGGGTCTGCAGACACCCGGCCAGGCTAGTCTTCCTCATACTGGGTTCTGGGCCAACCAAGGAAAATCCTCGGTTTCCTCTGTGAGGGAGGCCCCTGCACAGGCCCCGAGCAGTTCTCCAACCTCCTGGTCTCTTCCAGGAAGGATGGCTGGGCAGAGTCCACAGACCCATGAGGAAAGGTGTCTGGTGAGGACGCCCTGACCTCAGGGCTACAGAAGTGTGGGCAGGTCTACCGTGCACCAAGGTGGGTCTTCAACGTCACTCCCAGCCAGGGCAGCAAGACGCAGCAACGAATGGAAAGCATGATACACATTTGAGTATCAGTAGCAATACATTTTTAGTCTGAGTCTGACTCATACAATGTTGGGATATATCTATACTTAAGAAAAGTATTAAAGCAGGTGCAGTCATCCAAGCCTGTAATCCTAGTCACTCACTAGGCTGAGATCTGAGGATTGTGGTTCAAGGCCAGCCTGGGCAGGAAAGTTGATGAGACTCTTACTCCAGTTCACACACACACACATAAACCAGAAGTGGAGCTGTGGTTCAAGTGGTAGAACACTAGCCTTGAGCAGAAAAGCTCAGAGACTGAGCTCAGGCCCCGAGTTCAAGCCCTAGGACCAGCATACACACACACACACACACACACACACACACACACACACACACACACACAAATTAAGCCAGGTCCAGGGACCCTAGCCTGCTACCCTAGCTACTCAGGAGGCTGAGATCAGGGATAGCAGTTTGTGGCCAGCTAGGCAGAAGAGTTCATGAGACTCCATCTCGCTCAGTGGTTGGCATGGTGGCATGCGCCTGCCACCCCAACATCACGAGTAGCACAAGTATGCCTGACCGGCATAAAGACCTGCCTTGACAGTAGCTGAGGCAAAAGGGGCTTAGGAGCAACTCAAGTGGCAGTGTGCCTGTTTGGCTAGCAGGAGGCCCTCAGTACTGACCAAAAAATAATAATATTGAGCCTGGTTGTACATGCCTGCAATCCCACCTACTTGAGAAGCACTTGAACCCAGTAGTTCAAGCTGGCCTGGGCAACATATACCTCAAGATAGACACACACACACACACACACACACACACACACACACACACACACACACACACACACACATATATATATAATTTGAAATGTACACTTCACTGGATGTCATCTATTTTATGTGGCACCTTCCTCCCGACTCACATCTTTCTCGCCGGCCTTTCCTCTTCATCTCTACTGCAGAGCCAGCTGCCTGGGTCCCTCTGCCAGGAGCACCTTCCCTGCTGGCCGGGGCTGCCCTGGCAGTACGCAGGTCAGACCTGTGGCCCCCGGCGGGCACTGGCTACGTGTGCTAACACACTGGCTTCTTGTTCTCATTGCTGTTCTGCAGGAACTTGTGAGTTTTTTCCTTTTAAATGTTTTCTTGTAAAGGTGATGTACAGAGGGGTTACAGTTACATAAGTCAGGTAAAGAGTACATTTCTTTTGGAACAGTGCCACCTACTCCCCTATTTTCTCCCAGTTTTTCCCACCTGACCCCCCAAGTTGTATAGTTCATTTCCAGCATAGTGTCTAGTGAGTATCAGCGCTGGATTCACTCATCCTTTGTCCCACCGTTTCTGTGCTTCCCCGTCCCCTCCCCAAATCAGATAAACTTACATGTAAGACAGAAGGTACAGAAATAGGAAAACAGTGACATGAGGGAAACAACAGAAAGAAAAAAAAATAGAATCCCAAACAGTGCAATAAAAAGCCTCTGTGGGCTGGGAAGGTGGCTCAGTGGTAGAGTGCTTGCCTAGCATTCATGAGGCCCTGGTTCAGTTCCTTAGTACCACATACACCGAAAAATAATTAAACAAAAAATTAAAAATCTCTTGTTCCCATTTCTTGGTGTTCGTTTCAATAAGTATCAATTTTTAAGATCATATGCACATAGCTATTGAGCTCTTGTGATCCTCTCCTAAGAATGTTTAGAGTCCTGTTTAATGTATCATGCCCAAGTGTAATTTTTTTTTGTCTTTTACTATCCATTGGGTTTACTTGTAGACTTTATAAGCACATTCTAATTATTACAAATGAGGGAAACCATGCAATCTGTTTATTTGGGTCTGGCTTACTTTACTTATATGATTTTTTTCCAAGTCTTTCTATTTCCTTTGGAATGGGGCAATGTCATTTTTTCTGGTGGAAGCATAGATGTATGTATGTATGTATGTATGTATGTCACATTTTCTTGATCCATTCATCCGCTGAGGGGCATCTGGGTTGATTCTAAGATATGGTGACCAATACTGCAATGAACATGGTTGTGCTGATGACTTTAGTGTGACTGGTTGTGGTTAATTGGATAAATGCTTCAGAGTGGGATTGCTGGATCAGGAACGTGTATTTTTAGATTGGTGTTTCCCACCGTGGTGAGGACACACAGGCAGCTCAAGCCCTTTCCTGCCCTTCCATCCTGCTGGGCCGGGCCCAGGGGTGCTGCTCAGGATGCTGCCCATTGGCCCAAGGACTGGCTCCTCCTTGGTAAAGGTGAGGACACCGCTGACTCCTGGGGACAGCAGCAGAAGCCACCTCAGCCTGCTTTTCTTGGGGGACAGTTCAAAGTTTGGAGGAGGAAGCTATGAATCGAGGCTGTGCCAGACGCTCACACAGGTTGCCCACCCATGTGTAGGAGAGATGTCCAGGCAAGTCTGAGGGTCCAGGCTGGGTTTCAGAAGAGCCTGGGAGAGCTGCCTGGCTCTGCCTCAGGTTAACTATACACAGCAGAGAGGCCTTCAGATCCAGGGCCATGTGCATATGAGCGGGCCGCAGCAGGAGCAGAGATCAGCCTGGGACATCTCTGTGGCTTGTGGCCTCACCCGAGCTGGAGGCCCAGGCGTGCGACCAGCTGTGAAGGCAGAAACTGGCTTGTGCGGAGGGATCCTCGGGTCTTTGGTTGCGTTTTTGCTAACTTACAGGGCTGGGTTGTGGCTCGGCAGCGGCGGACTTGCCCAGCACGTGGGGGGCCCTGGGTCTGACCCCCAGCACCACAGGAAAACAACATTGTGAAAGATCATGACACCGGTCATTCCCATTGCCTGGCCTGTCTGCTCACGGAAGCTCCCACGGCCCAGGCTCCCCGGCTCCCCCAACAGCCACCCCAGAGCGCGGCAGGTGTGCAGGCGTCTTCCAGGCCTGTAGGGTCCTTGCAAAGTGGCCAGGCTGAGGAGCCCCAGCCTTAGGTTCTGAGAGGCTGCACACAGGCCCTCGGGGAGCGGGGTGCAGGCGAGGCGCCGTCCAGAGGGCGGCACAGGGAACAGAGGCCCGCACACCCCACCCTTCCTATCTTCTGTGTCCTCCACACCCCCATCCCCTGTCAGAGCCCCCATTTCCACTCTCCGCGGAGCTCCACAGCGCTCCCTGTCAGACCCCTCCAGCTCCCTGTGCGGAGCCCCGCCCACGCCTGGCCTGTGCCCTGGATCCTGGGGCAGGAAGGGGAGCAGAGCAACTGGGGCACAGAGACCAGGCGCCCTGCTTCACCGCTCCTCAAGGGACACAGAACAGGAGGTGCCCGCTGGGCAGCCTGAAGAAGCCAGGGGCTCTTCAGAGAGGGCTGCCAGGCAGAAACCCACCACTGTCCAAAGAGAGGGGAGACGGTGGGGGGGGCACCCAGCCCTGCTGGGATGAGAGCAGGGCAGGAATGTGCCTGGCCAGGGGCCTGAGGCTCCTCGCCTGTGCCACCCTGACAAGTTTCAGAGGGGCGGGTGCTGGCCTTGGACCCAGAGCCCAAGCCGGGCCAGGGTAGGGTAGGCAGACACTGGTGAGGCGTCGGAAGGGCTCAGCCACCCGGAAGAGCCCCCTGCGCTCCGCCTCCCCGCCCGCCTGTGGGCACGGCGCACTCCTGTGTTTAACCAGGGCGGTTTCATCTGCGAAGCTGTCGGTGGCAGTCTGCAAACATCCCCAGCCGCCGCCTGCCAAGCGCCACCCGCCGCCAGCTTGCCTCGCAGGCGGTTCACGCAAGCTGCCCGGCCTGGCACCAGGCTGCTCGCCGGCCTCCCCCGGGAGCTGGCGGCCTCCCCCGGGAGCTGGCAGCCTCCCCAGGGCTCCCTTCCTTGCAGTGTCCCCATTCTGTCAAAAACCATAATCCGCCAGCCATCTCTACGACCCCTGGCCCCCCTAGAGTTAGGAGGACATGGGGGCCCCAGAATCTGAGATACCCTGAGAGAAATGAAAACCTCTGGAATCTTTGGGGGCCCTGGGAGGGGCCGTGGATCCTCCCTGAGCCCTGGACACAGGCCCCCCAAGGAGGCCAGCTCTGCGTCAGCACGTGGCTCCCGGGGTGAGCAGGTTCCCAAGGGAGAGCTGCTGTCCCCTGAGTCTGCTCTGTGGTTCTCCTGAACTCCTGGCCTGGCTGCCCGTGGGGTCGGTCCCTTCCACTAGCCCCCTGGGGGCCAATCAGAGCCACAGGTACCTGTGCCCCTCCCCCCAAGGTGTGTCCTTCTAGCCTGTCCGAGGCCACCTGCTCTGGCTGGAGAAGTGGTCACAGACCCAGGGCCCCTCCCAGCCAGGCCCCCGCTGCTCTGTTGGCACACCCATGCGTGGACCCTGATTGGCCTGAGAGGGTGGCCCCCAGGGACCCAGAGGCTGACACAGTCACGTCCTCGGTCAACCCTGCAGCTTCCAGCCCCTGGGGGACCTCAGCCCCAGCGCCCCCTCCCCCCCAGCAGCGCTCCACCTCTCAGGCCAGGCCTGCATGCCCATGCAGGGCAGCGTGCCACCCCTCTGGCCAGGGCTGCTCAGCCTCAGCTTTCTTACCAAATGCCTGGGGCCTTTCTCATTGCATTTAGGGGCTGCCAGCGGGGGTGCTGCGGATCCCCTTGCCCCCGGGCTCACAGTCCAGCAGGCCCTGTGGTGCTGCCTGGAAGTTGGAGACTTAGAGAGAGCGTGGGCGGCTCTGGGTGTGGTGTCCTCACCTGTACTCCAACACGCAGGCGCACATGCGCACACACGCACACGCGCACACACGCACATGCACACATGCCGACGGGATCGTGAGACACATTCAGACACAGAGCTGTCTCTTCAGATCTAGACTCTTTGGTCTAGGGTAATCTCGGGCCTTCCCACTTGTGCCTCAGTTTCTCCATCATCAGAAAAGGAGGGCTTATTCTAGGCCCTCCCTACCCCTGGGAGTGAGGCTCCACTGAAAGGTGGTTGGGCTCACCCCGAGAGAACGCTGGTGGGTGACCCAGGATGAGCCCCTGTGCGAGCCTCTTCCAGACACAGGTCGGGTACTTGGGGGCAGCGTCGCCCACACAGCCGTCTGGGTTCTAAACTCGCTCACAGCGCGCAGCCCTTGGCTTTGTCTGCTAGAATGCCCAGTTGGTGAGCGAGATCACAGGAAGCCTGCCGAGGGCCCGGGGCTCTGGCCCTGCCCATGGTCTATCTGTGCTCCAGCTGGCCCCGAGACCCGTGGACAGCTGGCAGAATGGGTAGCAGTTGCCTCCACCCAGAAGTGAGGGCAAGCCGGGCGGCTGTGGCTCACACCTGTGATCTTAGCTACTTAGGAGGCTGAGATCTGAAGATCGAAGTTCAAAGCCAGCCTGAGCAGGAAAGTCCCTGAGAGACTCTTATCTCCAATTAACCACCAGAAAATACCAGAAGTGGCGCTGTGGCTCAAGTGATAGACCTCTAGTCTTGAGCTGAAGAGCTGAGCGACAGCGCCCTGGCCCAGAGTTCAAGCCCCACGAATGATCGCCCCCCCCAAAAAAAAGGCAAAGGGCAGCCAGCTGCAGGGGCCACGTGGGAGTCACCTCCCCTTCCCCCAGGCTCCAGAGAGATAGGGGTGTTCACCACCCTTACCTCTGAACTCCCACAGGGACAAAAACCAGGGCCGCCTACCTGGGGCTCACAGGGCCTCCACGTGGGGGGCCAGCGCTGGGACTGGCCGGGGCCTGGAGGGCCTCCCCTCCCCAGGGCCCGAGGTGACCCCACAAGCTCCCTCGGGGAATATGGCACAAGGAAAGACTCAAGCATTAGTTCAAACATAGAGAATAATGACATTCTCTTTTCGTAAGGAGGAGAAAATGTGAAATCATGAACTAACAAAAGAAATTCAGCCAACATAACCTCCTAACAAGAACTGACATTAAAATTATGGTTATTAGACATATTTCCTTCCAGGAGTAGTTAAAGATGCTGCGGAAGGTGAGGCGATTAGTTTTTAAGTTTATATTACACATTATAACACAGCAGGCCATTAGCGAGATGGTGACATTAACCGTAATGTACTTGGCAGAGAGATCTGTAGCCACCTGCTAGACGGGCTCCTGGCTGCCCGGGTATGGCCCCAATGGGCCAGAGCCGAGGGTCAGGGCACAGGCAGGTACCCAAACCCACAGGCTGATGAAAGAGGCCGGTGTCCACCCCAGAGGAGAGGGTGGTGGGGAGCGGGGAGGGCCACGCAGGGGCCGCTGCAAACACCGCCCTGCAAAGCACTGGTTCCAGGTGAGAATCCAGGAGAGTGTGAGGCTGAGAATGGGTTGAGGTCAGAGGTCAGGGTTCCCTGGAGCCAGGGGCAGAGGTCGGGATGAAGCTGGTGCCTTCGCCATGCCTGGGCTGCCCTGGAGTGGGTTCTGGGAGCGCGAGGCTGACAGTGAACCCCGGCATCTCTACCAGACCAGCACATGCCCTGCGCCCCTTCACTGTCCCGGGTGCTTCCTCCAAGAGAGATGCTGTGGATGCCCCAGGCCCAGAGAAGGACAGAGCGGCTCTGGGTCCCGGCTCTGGCCGCCCTTGCGCCCCTGCCTCTGTCTTGGTTGTCTCACAGCTGGCTGGCTCCCTGCGTCTCACTGCACAGCTGTCTCTGCAGGACACTGGCCATGTGCGTTGAAGGCCCACCCTTCTCCTTCCATCTCAACCAATCAAATCTCCAGCGGCCCTATTCCCAAATAAGGCATGCTGTAAGTCTCCAGGGACGGGGATGTGGACTAGTCTTTTGGGGTCTTCCCCACCTGGCTTGCATCCTGCACGGACAGGTTGGAGACAGGATTGGGGGGAGATGTGCCTTTCCCCAAATTTGACCCCTTACATGACAAAACCAGTTAAAATATTTTGGTTAGAAACCTTTCTAAGCTGGGTGCTGATGCCTCCTGCCTGTTAATCCTACCTACTCAAGAGGCTGGATGGGAGGACTGTGGTTCAAAACCAACTGAGCAGAAAAGCCTGTGAGATGCTTATCTCCAATTAACCAGCAAAAAACAAACACAAACAAACAGAAGTGGAGCTATGGCTCAAGTGGTAGAGTGCCTGCCAGCTTGATCAAAAAAGCTAAGCAGGAGGGTGAGGCCCTGAGTTCAAGTTCCAGTACTACACACAGACACACACACACACACACACCTGACTCCCTTTTAAAGTCCACTTCCCAATGCCCTGCCTCCTCCAGAAGGTCCCTGAGCACAGAGGAAGGCTCTGTGGACCCCTGGGATTGCTGGCAGGGGTCCGTGCTGCGCGGTGCCCACCCAGCCCCTGCCATCTCCTTTGTCCCGCTCTGATTCTCAGCATTTTCCAGGCGTGGGTGGGTGTTTGAGCTCCAAGACCCTCACTGCCACTCACATCCTTCGTTCCCAGCCTTGTTCTGGGCCTGTTCCATGGATTGTGAGTTCAAGGTCCCTCCTGTCACAGAACAGAGCCTCACCCACAGGAGGCCTCCAGGCCGCTCCTGCCCTGGTGGGACTGGCTTGGTGATGCCCCCTGCCCATCTTCCCCAGAGGGTAGGGGACCTGGCTGTCACTATGCAGAGAGAGAACAGAGGTGGGTGCCATATCCCACATCTTCCCGCGGCCTCCATCAACAAGGCTCGGATGGATCTGAGCAGGACAAGCCTGTGTGCATCTACCTATAACTTTGAATTAAACATGCCACGTGCTGCCGATGGGCTCTTGGAGGTAGCTCCAGCAGCAGCTCCATAAAGCTCATGTTATACTACAGCCATTATGCGCGAGTTTACTGTATATACATTTCTAAACGGCTCCGCAAACAGCAGCCTACTTATGGGCAGAGAAGGAGAGCTGCTTCATTTGGGGTAACAAATGATCCTTGATTTGATTTTAAATGCAATGACAGCCAAATTTATTTCTTATTTAATCACTTGCCTGTGCTGTGGAGAGCAGGGGGATATTAAACTACACAATGCAGAGAAGGCTCTGGAATCAGCCGGAAGCGGCACGCGAATAGATTATGTTTATAGGGCAGAGTGGGAGCGGAGCGCAGAGCACAGAGCCAGAATGGGTATTTTTGTCATTTATACAGTAGCGTATATCATTACTTCTTCCCGCTTTCAATTTTTCAGTAATAAAAATATAGGCAATGTGATTCTTTTTGCATTACAGACAAACCATCTTGATTATTAAATAATTTTATTCATCGGAAGTACCACCAAGCATCTGAGCAGGTAAATCAGGCTGGGAGCAATCAGCCTGCTGCTAGAGCTCATACAGCGGCTTCATCTCTGAGGGCACCGCGCCGGGAAGGAAGGGGCCGGTTCACCGCCAGCCTCCCGGTGCCCATTTACAACCATGCGTACCCACAGCTGTGGTGCTCACGGGTTGTTTATTCTTCAGAAGCCAGTCGGTTTGGGTCATCGCTCCACAAGCTCCGGGTTTGTGTTCTGTTTAATTAGGAGCTACTACTCGAGTACTGCTGTCTGCATCAGCTGGACACCATGGTCCCTAGGGACCAGGCTGCCCAGGGACCCTCCCAACCCCACCACAGAGCCCAGGAGGGACCTGGGCAGGGCCAGGTGTATTGGGGGGCACACAGAGGACCAGCCTGCAAAAGGGGTGGCCTGGCCTCTGGTCCCCAGGGAGCTGGCTGTGCTTGCTTGGGGATGTGGAGTAGCCATCAGCAGGTACAGCATCTTGCTGGAACATTCCTTTCAGTTCAACTAGAACTACTTAGAGCTAGTCATGGTCCCTTGCCCTGCTTTTTCTCAGGCTCTAAGTGGTGGACTCCTTGCTTGGCCAGCTGGACCCCTTCCCCCATGTCCTCCCCTCCCCTCCCTTGACCCTTCCACTCCCTGGGGAACTGACCCTGGCTTCTTGGTTTGGAGCTACCAGAGCTGCACTGAAGACCCTCAGGGGCTGCCTGGGGGATGCATCCTGCCTGAGATCCTGGGGTATCTGCTCTTGGTTAGGGTACACAGCTCCGAAGGGTGGGAGGCTGCCCAGCACCAAGGCCCATGGCAGAGGGGCTCTAAGGGTCTCTCCGCATTGAAGGGACCTTGGATGGCTCTGAGGGCTTTCGAAGACGGCCAGGTGCCGAATGAGGGGGCGGTGTGTGTGGCTCTACCTCCTGACAGCTGGGGGCCAGACTCCTGTCGCGCTCTGGCCGCATTCCCACCATGTCCACCTTGCCCCTGATGACAAGGCGCCGCCGCCCCCGCACTTTGGGGGCTTCTCCCACTCTCTGCCCGCCCTCTAGGAGTGGTGCTGTGGCCAGCCGTGCTCTCCCCGCCGTGCCAGAGGGGGGTCTGATGCTCTTAAGATGGCAATCCCGATGGCTGGCAGTGGCGGGGGCAGGCGGGGGGGAGGTGCAGAGGGGCAGGTAGAAGAATCTGGAAGGCAGTGCTGCATGTCTGTGTGGCTGGGCAGAGGTGTGCGGCTGGGGAGCACCACAGAGAACCCTGGGCCCAGCCGTGTGTACAGGAGCAGTGCCAGGCATCCAGTGTTTACCACCCCAAGACAACCTGTGCGGGGAGGCATCATGCCCAGGTCCAATTTCCCCCTCCCAGGACCAGGGCCAGGGGTGGCCGGGCTGCCCCCTGTGGGGTCCTCAGCTCATGGTCCGGATCATCACCCTCATCCCCACAGACCTGCTAGGGGTGTCTTTGGGTCTGGACCAGGCCCCCTGTGTGTCCATGCCTGCAGGGAGACCGTGAGAGCCATGGCTACTGGGAGTGTCTGATGCAGGAGAAAAGGGTGTGGAGGGACAGGAGGGGGAAGAGGGAAGGAAAACAGGGAGGAGGGATAAGGGTGGAGAGATAGGGAGGGGGAAGGAGGAGAGACGGGAAGGAGGAATGGGAGGAGGAACAGAGGAGGGATGAGGAGGAGGGATGGGAGGAGGGACAGGGGAGAAAGGACAGGGGAAAGAGGGATGTGGGGGGAGGGCTGGGGAAGGAGGGACATGGGGAGAGGGATGTGGGGGGAGGGATGGGACAGTCTGGCTGAACACCAGGGGAACACTGTGTCCCCGCCACCTCCCCAGCAGGGACTGGATCTGAATTCAGCGTGCGTGCCCAGGCCCGCCCACCAAGCTGGAGGCCAGGGAGGATGGGCTGGCCACTGGGCCCAAGGCCACAGTCATGCTGAGCCCCTGGGCACTCCTGGGCTGGGCCGGCTGACAGAGGTGGCCTGGGACCTGGTTCCTTTTCCCAAAAGCTTCTTCAGTCTAAGTGGAGGCTGAGGCGGCCAGCCTCCCCCTCTGCCCCGGAGTCCCGTCTCCGTGGGCAGCAGCAGGGAGCCAGGCTGCAGCCTGACCAGGCTGGGAGAGGACAGGGCCAGCAGACCATAGGCGGTGACGGGCCAGTGCAGAGAGATGGCCTGCCACTGTCTCTGTGGGACACTCGGCACTGAACCCCCAAACCCTCCCCCAGCTCTGCTGCAAGGCTGATGTGGCCCCCAGGGCCAGAGCCTCCTGGGAGCCAGGCCAGGGCAGCTCAGCCCAAAGGATGCTGGGAAAGGAGGAGCGAAGGGACACCTGGCCTGCAGAGGGGCTCTGGGCCCAGGGGGAGGCAGGCTGAGCACCTGTGTGCACAGCAGAAGGGTGGGTCCCCAGTGCCACCACTGGCACCAACAGGCCCTGGGATGGAATTCTAACCCTGCATCCTGCGCAGTCAGCAGGCGGTGGCTCCACAGGCCTCTGATGGGAGGAGGGAAGGGAAGGGACCTGCCCCGGACAAGGAGGGGCCCTGGAAGGGTCTCCCTTAGAAGCAGGCGGGCCTTCCTGGGGTTGCCTGAGGGGTGGGGACCCTGACCAGGGCCCCAGCTCTGGTGCTGGGCGCTACCACACGCTGCTGGCTCCCTGCTCCCTGTGGCTGGTGGCAGGCTGTACCCGCCTCCCCCCAGGACGTCACCACACAGCCCCCCTCACTTGAGGTCAGCTGGCACTCCACAGGGCTGGCCTCTGACCTGGCTGCTACGAAGCCCCAGAAGGTGCCCTGTGGATGCTGCGTACCTGAGAGGGAAGGGGAGCACCCCATGGCCTCTTCCCTGGCTCCCTGCCAACCTCATGGGAGAACCACAGCAGACGCAGCCCACCAGGGACGCTTGGCAGAACCCTGGCAGCGCCTCCGAGTTATCAAGACGGAGGAGGGCCAGGCTGAGGCAGTGCCACCTCCAAGAAGAGCCCAGGGCTCTGTGATGAGGAGATACACTGAAGGGTCCCGGGGTAAGAAAAGAATATTGGGCAGGGCGCCGATGGCTCACACCTGTCATCCTAGCTACTCAGGAGGCTGAGATCTGAGGCTCATGGTTCAAAGCTAGCCTGGACAGGAAAGTCTGTGAGACTCTTATCCCCAATGAACCTCCAGAAAACCAGAAGTGACTCTGTGGCTCAAGTGGTAGCGCGCTCGCCTTGCGCCTGAGGAGCTGAGGGACAGCGCCCAGGCCTAGAGTTCAAGCCCCAGGACCAACAACAACAAAAATATTGGGTAAATCTAAGCAAATCCGAGTGAAGGTGGGCCAAATCCATGTGCTGGGCACGGCAGCCCATGCTTTCATCCCAGCTACTTGTGAGGCCGAGGCGGGAGGAACTCAAGTTTGAGGCCAGCCTGAGCCGCACGTCTCAACAAACACACACCAGTGCCGGGACATAGCTGAAGGGGCAGAGCACATGTCCAGACAGCCTGAAGGCCCTGAGTTCCATCCTGGTAACTCAAAGGATCCAGGGTGTGGCCAGGCAATCCTTTGAGGTGGCTTTGGAAGAGCCACGCCCCTTATACTGAGCCAGGCCAAGGTCCCCAAAGCCCCAGTTCCCAGGTTGCTTTGCGGGCCTGTGCACAGCATCACTCCCTGGTCCTGGCCACCTCTGGGCACAGCACGTGCACAGTGGGCTGTTTGTGTCTGAGTCCCAGCTGCATCCTGCTACAGCTACTTGCTATGGAAGCAGGTGACCTGTGATGGGGGTGGGGGCCTGGTAGAGGGAGAGGGGGACCCACACCCAGGACCGGGATTTCAGAGTGAGAGTAGCCGGAAAAACCACATTTTAACCCACCATCATGTGGAGGGTTTTGTTATGAAAAACACCAGAAAGCCATTCGTGTAAATCATGAAATATTCAGCAAGGAAGTCACTTAAATGTCTTGTCTTCCCAGAAGCCGTGCCGGATCTTCCTGCGCCGGGCTCTGGACAGCAGCTTCTGAACTGCTTCACAGGCTGCTCCCGCCGCGGCCCTGTAGAAATGGTGCCGCTCTTCTGTAAATCATTACAGGATACTGGATGGCGCTGGCAGTGTACACCCGTCATCTCAGCTCTGTGGGAGGCAGAGGCTGAAGGATCACAACTTAAGTGTGGCCCCAGACAAAATCTGGACCTAGCAAAATACAAACTAGAGCAGAAAAGGACCAGAGGCATGGCCCATGTGGAAGAGTACCTACCCAGCAAGTGTGAGGTTTTGAGTTCAAACTCCAGTACTGCCAGAAAGGAAAAGAGAAAGGAACAATGTACACCTGGTTCATAGCCAAGATGCAGATCTGACCTACGTCTCCACCCACGAGATGGATAAAATGTGGCCCGTGCCATGAGTGTCTTCAGCAGGAGGAGAGGCCTGAGACATGGGAGAGATCCCTGAGGAGAAGAGCCAGGTGGGGCTGTAGGATTCCACTCCCCCAGGGGCCTGGCGCTGGGGGATCCCACGGAGGCTGCTGAGGCAGGTGGGGCAGGAGCTGGTGTGGATGGGCATGGTACAAGTGAGGTCTGCAGATGGGCGGGTGGACAGATGGTCAAGGGTGCTGGCTACACGGTGAGGGGCGAGTTAGTGCAACATTGCGTGCCTGGAGTTGGCTAGAGTGTCGTGGACAGTTTCATGCTATGCATATTTTATTCCATTGAAAAAATTTAACGGGGTGCTGGTGGCTCATGCTTATATTCCTAGTTATTCAGGAGGCTGAGATCTGAGGATCATGGTTTAAAAGCCAGCCCGGGCAGGAAAAACTATGAGACTTTTTCTTCTTTTGCTTCTGGGTCTTGAACTCAGGGCCTGGGCACTGTCCCTGAGCCACTTTGTGCTCATAGCTAGTGCTCTACCACTTGAACCACACTACCACTTTTGGCTTTTTCTGAGTAGTTTATGGAAATAAGAGTCTCACAGACTTTCCTGCTCAGGTTGGTTTTGAACCATGATCTTCAGATCTTAGCCTCCTGAGAAGTTAGGATTATAGATGTGAGCCACCGGCACCTGGCTTAGTGCTGGTGGCTCCCGCCTGGTAATCTTGCTACTCAGGAGGCTGAGAACTGAGGATCAAGGTTTGAAGCCAAGCCAGACAGGAAAGTCCATGAGGCTCTTATCTCTAATTAACCACCAAAGAAATCCTGAAGTGGAGCTGTGTCTCAAACTGGTAGAGCACTCACCTTGAGCTAGAGTTTAGGGACCATGCCCAGGCCCTGAAGTCAGACCTCATGACTCACCTACTCCCACACACACAAAAAATAAAAGAGTTGAGGATGGTAGAGTGTTGGTGAAAGGTTTGCCCAGGTGCAGGATTCCTGGCGAGGATGGCTCTGGCCAGGTAGGGTTCAGGTGAGGAGCTTTTCAGCACCCTGGAGAGAGACATGGCGGCACCTGGTTGTGAGGATGATCAGAGCAGGTCCCTGGGAGCAGAGGTCCTGGTTTCCTGGGCTCCACCTTGGGCAGGAGCTTGCTGTGATTTCTGGGGGCTCTGCTCCAGCCAGATGGAGAGAGGGATGGGAGGGCTGGAAGGCGCTGCAGGCAGGCCCTGCCAGGTGCAGCTTGGGAGGCCTGGTGCGCACCCCATGGCTGAGAAGACATCTGCCCTTCTCCAGGCCCTCTGGCCGCATCCATGTCCCGCAAGTCCCCGGGACCTGGCACCTGGGGTGGGAGGGGTGGCAGGCAGCTCCCGTCCTCTTTGCTCTATTCACCTGCCCCAAGGTGCCTGGAAGCCAGGCTCTCACTCGGACAGGGGACCATGTTGGGGAGCTTGTCACCCTCTTTTCATAGCAACACAGGTGTTTGGTGCCTGGCAGCCAGGATGCTAATGAGTGCCCGTGTCTGAGACTGTCCTGCCCTTCTTCCACAATGCCACTGTGACAGGTGACTCAGATGCCATCGCAGCGAAGCGGGGAGGGCCTTAGGAAGCCCTGGCCACTCACACGCTCTGCTCCATGACATGATTCCAGGGAGGACTGAAGATTCCCCAGTACAGCAGAGGTTGGTCCTGATTCAGTTCCCACCCAGGGGCTGCTGAAACCTCACATGTGCACAGCTCCACCAACTCAGCCTCGAGGCTGACCAGATGCCTGGATGCCGAGGACGAGCCTGTACAGCCACGTTCTGGCTTTCCGCAGGGAGCACAGTGAGTCCCTGCAAGGGAGACAAAAATCGTCATTGTTCACACACTTCCATATTGTTGTTCTGTGAGGTGTGAGTGCTCCTTGAAAACACAAACACACTGGGTGCAACAGCATATACCTGTAATTCCAGCTATCCAGGAAATGGAGGTCAGGGGGACTGAGGTTAAGTCCAACCCAGACAAAAGGTTAGTGAGACCTTTATCTTAATTACTAAGCCAGGCTTGGTGGCTTGTGCCGCCATCCCAGCCACACAGCAGGCTACAGATAGAAGGTACTCAGGGTCTAAGGCCAGCCTCAGGCAAAAGCATGAGACCCTACCTGTAAAGTAGCTAAAGCAAAAAGGCCTGTATGTGTAGCGCTGCCTAGCAAGCATGAGACTTGCTAGTGCCACTGAAATAGATAAGAATAAAATAGGATAAACATGCAATCCATGGCGAGCACTTTTCTCGGTTCACGCTGTAACTACAGATCACTCTGAGTTGGCCCATATTCTGGCTTCACACAGGCTTTCATCCACTCTTTCTACACCTTGAGCCTGCTCAAGGGGACAGCTGGCTCCACGTCCGCACACCGTGAGGCAGGGCAGAGGACAGCAGGGATGGAGAGGTAAAGGACATGCAGGGAGGGGCTGGAACTCCAGCCATGGGGCTTTGCTGTGCATGCCGCTCCCAGAGAGTCAGAAGCGGGTGACATAGAAATGTTGGGATGCAGGAGATGGGGGAGCCTGGGCAGTCAGCCAGTCTCCAAGAGGCAGACCAGGCCCAGAGCTGCTAGGGTCAGCAGAACAACTCCCTCCGGTCAGGCTGGGGAGGCCTGGAAGGGCCCTGGCTGAAAGACCACCTGGGGATGGTGGCAGGGTCCGAGGGCGGTCTTCCCCTCCCACTCATCACCACCCAGTTCTGGAGGGAAGTGTCTTGGAAGATGTCCTTGGCCAGCGCCAGTGGCTCCCGCCTGTAATCCTAGCTACTCAGGAGGCTGAGGGCTCCGGATCACAGTTCAAAACCAGCATGGACAGGAGAGACTCTGGGACTCTTATCTCCACTAAACCACCAAAAAATCTGGAAGTGGCACTGTGGCTCAAATGGTAGAGCACTTGCCTTGAGCAAAAGAAGCTCAGGGACAGTACCCAGGCTCTGAGTTCAAGCCCAGAACTGGCACCAAAGAAAGAGAGAGAAAGAGGGGGAGGGGGATCTGCTTCCCACAATTCTGGAAAAGAGCATTGTGAAATCCGATCTCCACATCAGTGTGTGGTTAGTGAGGGTGTGTCCTCTGGGCACTGGGACTGGCCGGTGATGGCCTTCGATGACAGACGTGGCCCTGAGAAGCTGCCTTGGGAAAGCTGCAGAGCTTCCGGTTCCATGGCCAGTTCTGGACTGTCATCATTCCTGCCCCATCAAAATAGATGTCTAAGCATCTGGCCCCAGCCTCAGGTCCTTCATGTTTCCAAGCCAAGGCACCAGGTGAGGCCCAGGGCTCCAGGCTGGCGTCCTGTCCTGGCTTGCTACTCCATTACCAAAACAAGAAACGGAGATCCAGAGAGGTTAAGTATTTTGCCTAGCATCACACAGCTAGCCAATGGCAGCATCAGGATTTGAACTCAAGGTTAGTTAGAGTCCACTATCATGGCCTGCTGACAAGGTGGCTGCAAAGACACAGGAATGACAGGGTAGACTGCTCCTGTCAGCCGTCAGCTGCTGCTCCCACGAGCGGACAGCGTGTCAGGACGGGGCTCTGGGTGACCTGGCGTCCCCTACCCTTCCTGTGCAGGGACCCGGCCTGCTGGGTGGTTCAGTGCCCGGGATCCTGGCTGACCAGCGCGGCCACTGCCATCTCCTTATTTTAGGAGCTGGAAAATTACTATTCATGAGAGCAAACTTAAAAATGAAATAATAAGTCTGTCCTTTTAAAAAGCAAATTGCGGTGCAGGAATATTCATGAGCTGTGACTTCATGGGAAATGGCAGCGGCCGGGAGATTACCATTCAGTTAAGTCAGCAGCGGAGGAATTTAGGGAAATGCGCTGTCAGTCTGGGGAAATGCGTGATTAATACTTTCCTGTTTGCGAGGCCCCTTAACGGGCGCATTTTTAATGTAATAATTAATTAACCTTGGGATCACTCACATTTCACAGGCTCCCAGCGCTGCGGCTCCTGGAAGGCAGCGCGGCCCTCTCCCTGCCCGGCTCCATTCGGTCCCCGGCCCCTGGACAGGGGTCTCCCCTTGGGTGTGGAGGCCCAGACCAGAGGGAGGCTTGTCTGGGGAGGACAGGGAGGGCTGGCTCTGCCCTTGGGAAGAAGAGGGGTGGTGAGGACACAGCCACAGAGGTGAAGGCCCTGACCTGGGGTCGGATGGTACGATGAGGAGGTTCTCCTGAAGTCATCCGTCCGCCGCCTCCTGATGTGGGCCAACTTGGAATTGAGACCCCTCAGTCAGAGCTTGAGATGGGGCATCCTGGACTTGGTGAGGGTGGCCCTAAATCCAACTTGGGGTGTCTCTGTAAGGGAAGGGACATGGGACAGGGAGACGGAGCAGGAGGGGCCGCCTGTAGCTCCAGAGCTGGGAGAAGAGAGAATCCTGCTGTGTGAGCTCCTGGGAGCAGCAGCATCTGCGCTGGCTTCCCCAGGCCATCTGCAGGCCTCCTCTGTGGGCAGCCCCGGGGCTGTCTGCGGGCGTCCACCGTGGGTGGTCTGGGGCTGTCTGCGGGCGTCCACCGTGGGTGGTCTGGGGCTGTCTGTGGGCCTCCTCCGTGGGTGGTCTGGGGCTGTCTGTGGGCCTCCTCCGTGGGTGGTCTGGGGCTGTCTGTGGGTGTCCTCTGTGTGTGGTCCCTGGACCATCTGTGGGCTTTCTCTGTGGGCCGTGGGTGGTCTGGGGCTGTCTGTGGGCCTCCTCCGTGGGTGGTCTGGGGCTGTCTGTGGGCCTCCTCCGTGGGTGGTCTGGGGCTGTCTGTGGGTGTCCTCTGTGTGTGGTCCCTGGACCATCTGTGGGCTTTCTCTGTGGGCAGTCCCAGGGCTGTCTGTGGGCGTCCACCACGGTCAGTCCCGGGGGCGTCTGTGGGCCTCCTCCGTGGTCAGTGCTGGGCCAGTGGAGGCAGCCGTCGGGGCAGGAGAGAGATTCCCCAGGAGTCGCAGCTTGGAGCAGTGCTGGCTTGTGCGGTGAGCAGATGAGTCACCAGAGGCCTGGTCCTTCCTCTCTCCAGCCTTGGCTCCCCACTGCAGGGAGTTGGGCGGAGACAGGCTTCTCAAACTGGATGCCCAGCAGACTCAGATGGCATGGGAGCTGCAGTGGGCCCCTCTGCCCTCCTCCCCACTGCTGCTCACCTCCGGGGCCCTCCTCGGGCCACGCTGCTCCCTGGGGCTCTGTGTGCCCAGCTGCAGCCAGCGCCCAGGCAGTTCCGCTCTGGGCCATAGAGTGTTTGTGGACTGGAAGTAGCTGTACCAGGCCCCAAGGTCACATGCTTGTGCCACACACACACTCAGACCCTCCACATACACCCACGTTGACATGCATGCCCACAGACACACAAGTGCACACATAAGTGACTGCACGCACACACTCCCGCACGTATGCACACACAGCCCTCACGAAGCACAACGCAGCACCCTCACAAATGTTTGCTCGGGGCAGGACAGCAGCTCACCTCTTCCCTCTAGTGTCTTTCTTGAGACACTGCAGCAACCACTTGAAAAGTTTTCAGGTTGCTAGAGACAGCCCTGACAGGTCTGTCGGGGCTGGGGGAAGGGAGTAGGCTCTGTACCCCTTCACAGGATGAACCCCCCTTCTGGGGACATCCCAGAAGACTCTAGGCAGTGCCACGAATCACATCCATCTGGCTCCTATTCACGAAGCTTTGTGGAGATGGGGTTGGGGCAGGGGGTCCAGTAGAGCAGTGTGGTCCCAGGGTCACAGCCTGGCCCTCCTAGCCACAGAAACTTCCAAGAGCTGGAGGAGGCAGCCACTTCTCAGCTTTCTTGGCTTCTGGCCTGGCTCCTGGGTCTCCAACACTCCTCCCGTGTCAAAACCAAGTCCAGCTGTGGCTAAGCTCCTCCGGGCCCGCTCCTCTTTGGCTCCTCTTTGGATTTCCTGTCGCTCTTTGCCACCGTTAGGTTCTGGGACTGGGTTTTCTCCCCACCCATATGGATCCTCCTTGCTGCCATCCCTGGCTCCCCTCCTCCAGCACCCTGTCAGCCGTTGCCCCACCTCCTGCCCCGCTCCTCCCAGGACTCTAGCAGTTGGCCCCTGTCTTTCCTTCTTGCAAGGTGACCATATCCTGGCTGATATCATGACTCCATTTTCAGTAAGTCACAGAGGCTCTGGCTCCTAGGAGGCAATTAGTAAACGTTAGGCTGGAAAAACAGAATTTAGGCATGATTATGATTGTCGTGCAGGAAAGAAAGAGGATGTGTGTGCGGTGAAATTCCCAGAGGAGAAGCTGGAGAGGAGAAGCCGGAGTGAGAGGCCCCGGCACACCTGCTGTGAGGACCAGCCTCCAAGCACAGCAGCAGTGACCCCTTCATCTTTACTCTGAATGAAGTGTGCTGTGCAAGTCAATCGAGGGCCCTGGGCTGGCCCAAAATGCAACATTCACATTGGCCATCTATTAAAAAATAATCCAGCCTAGCTATTCAGGAGGCTGCGAACTGAAATGTGGAGCCAGCCGGGACAGGAAAGCCCATGAGAGTCTTATCTCCAATTAACCAGCCAGAAATCTGGAAGTAGAGCTGTGGCTCAAGTGGTGCCAGCCTTGAGCAAAAACCCTAAGGGCGGGCTGGGAAGGTGGCTCAGTGGTAGAGCACTTGCCTTGCATGCCTGAGGCCCTGGGTTCGATTCCTCAGCACCACATAAGCAAAAAAACAAAAAACAACAACAAAAAAAACCCTAAGGGCCTAGGCCCCGAGTCCAGGGTCCAGTACCAACACACACACACACACACACACACACACACACACACACACACAGACTCCAGTGACACTAAAGCACTAAGAGAGGAAGACTTTGTTCAGGACCCTGGCATTGGCTCAGGGGCCTCTATAGTGAGCTCTTTTTGTGCAGAGAGATTAGGCTCCTCCAGATACAGCTCAGATGAGTGCAGATTGCAGCTATTGAGGAGGTAGGAACATCTGGAGGATGGAGCAATAATGGGAGGAAGGGAGTTCTGGCCAAGTTTAGTAGGATTAGGCCAAGGGACCACATTTCACCTGGAGGCAAGGGAAGATGAGCAATCTGAACAGACATTAAGGCTGGGGGTATTTTTGTACTTAAGAGGTTCTTTGTCAGAACTGGATTTCATAAGGAAGTGCACAGATGGATGTAGGACCAGGTTCAGAAGTCTGACTACAGCGTAGGCTGCTGGACCCCAGTGATTCATGCCTGTAATTCTAGCTACTTGAGAGGCAGAGATGGAGAGGATCACAATTGAAGGCCAGCAGCATAAACCATTTCTGAGAGACCATCTCACATGACACTGCACACTTACCATCCCAGTTTGGCGGGAAGTGTAAATAGGGGATAGTGGTCCAGGTTAACCGGGCCCAAAACAAGGCCCTGTCTCAAAATGGCCAGGGCAGAGAATTCTAGAAGCATGGCTCATGCGGTAGAGTATCAACCTAGAAAACCCAAAGTCCTAGTTCAAATCTCAGTATTGAAGACAAGAAGTTTTGCGCAGGTGAAGAATCTTTGTTCCACCACCCTGCAGGACAGCGCGTGCTGGGCCGTGCGGTGCAGCGGCGGCTGTCCCGCACGCGCCCCGCACGCGCCC
>NW_012267334.1:1382745-1391562 GCF_000151885.1 Dipodomys ordii | reverse complement strand
CCCCGCACACCTCGGGACGCGGGTCCTGAGCCCGGCGGTCCTCCTGCGCCGGCCCCCAAGCCCAGCCCTTCCTTTTCATTTCTGCTACTCCTTGGGAAAGGCGGGGCACGGACGGGGAAACCGAGGCGGGAGAGGGAGAGGCCGCGGGGCTGGGCCCGGCGTCCGCGCGGGTGCTGCTTGCTGTTGGGCCAGGCTTTGGTTTTTCCCAACTGCGAACTGAGGCAGTTCCTGGCCCCTTCCTTCCCCGCCAGCCAGCTGCTCCGAGCTGTCTCCTGTGGCTGGAGTCACTTAAAATAGTGGCACTGCACCGACGCCAAGCTTTTCGGGTAGGAGTGGGGGAAGGTTAATTAGTTGGGAAGCCCAGGCCCCACGGCCAGAGTCCCCACCAGAGGAGCATTGAAGTTACTTATGTGCTCCTTAGTCCACTAACTCTTAGAGGCAGGCTCTGCTTCGGCCTCCAATTAGGTGCCTGCCTCTCTGGCCCTGGTGGCCCACGGAAGCACTGTACTTGCTTGACGCGAGTGTTACTGTCCGATTGAGATGCAGGCAGTCACCACTTTTTAGTAGGGCCTTGTGTGGAATGCTGCTACATTTTACATTTTCCGTATATGTCTGCTAGGTAGTTTGTGTCAGGATTGTGTCTGCTGAGGGTAAACTTCCAGTTATTGCTTGTAGTGTGTGTGTGTGTACTTGGTTTCAGGGCCTTGGGCTTTTTGCTCAGCTCTTTTGGTCATGGCAGCATGGTAGAAGTTGTACCCACCTCAGTCACAACTTCAGCCTGAATTTTGCCGGTTAGTTGCAGATGGAGTCTTGAGGGCTTTTGTACCCAGGCTCCTCACGTTGTCGTTGAATTATGCTTCCCACATCCCAAGTAAGTTGTATTACAGGTGACTCACACCTTCCTTCAAAGAGTGTTTTCACACCCTTGGAGCACAGGCTGTGGACTCAGTCTCTGTCAGAGGCAGGCATGGCAGGACTGCCGTTCCAAGCCCTTCTGAAACACACTGGACAGGAGTAATCTCCAGGTCTTAGCCCCAAAGAGGCTCTGTGCTCAGGGCAGGAGGCTCATTTTGTATGTATGTGCAGGCATGTTGGTACTGGGGCTTGAACTCCAGGCCTGGGCACTGTCCCTTGGCTTTTTTGCTCAAACCTAGTGCTCTATCTCTTTAGCCACATCACTTCTTTTTGGGTGGCTAGTTGGAGATAACAGTCTCACAGACTTTTCTGCCCGAGGTGGCTTTGAACCATGATCCTCAACCTCCTGAGTAGCTAGGATTACAGTTGTGAGCCACCAGCACCCAGCTTGTTGTTACTTTTGAAACAGGGTTTCACTATGTAGCCGTGGCTGGCCTGCCTGGCCTTCATAATGTAGTCTGCACTGGCCTGGAATTTCCACTTCCCACATGCTGAGATTACAGCATGGCAACATAGGGTTTCTCAGGGTGGCAGGTGCTAGAACAGAGCACAAAACTCCACACATGGCTGCTGAAGTTTCCTAAGCTCTATTAAGCTTCAGCTACCATCATCGTCAAGTGACAGCAGTACCTGGAGTGAGTAGAGCCCGCGTTCCTCTGAGACATGCGGGGACAAGGGACGCAGGGGGCACTGGGGACGCCCTGCCTCAGCGCTGGCCTGCACATCTCAGCGTGCAGCAAAGACAGTATTGGCATCGTGGAGTGTGGTGTAGAACCAGGGTTTGGGGAACCGAGGTGATGATTGTTTTTGGAAAATTGCTTCATAGGCTGGGTTCTAATTGTCTAGAATTAGTCAAGAGTTTTAGAAATTATAAAGAGTCACACCTAACACCTCTGACACAAAGCCTTGGCCAAGTTCTAGGGGAGTTTTGGGGTGCTCTGCTGTGTCCCAATGGGAAGAAGATAGCTTACTGTTGGATGGATTACCCCTTGTGTGCTCCTTGCCAGTTTGTGTGTTGACTCCTGAAACCTTCATGATCCTTTTTTTTTGTCAGTCCTGGGGCTTGAACTCAGGGTCTGGGCTCTGTCCCTGAGCTTCTTTTGCTAAAGGCTAGCTAGCACTCTACCACTTGAGCCACAGTGCCTCTTTTGGCTTTTTCTGTTTGTGTGGTGTTAAGGACTCGAACCCAGGGCTTCATGCATGTTAGGCGAGCATTCTACTGCTGAGCCTCATTCCTAGCCCCTTCATGATCCTTTTTCAAAACAATTTCAAATGTGAGATGAATGGGTTGTTTCTTCTTTCTGGCCAGCAGTTGGATTTGCAAGGTGTCTTAGGTCCCCCTCTATGAAGTTTAGTGGGGGTTGGCACAGCTGCCCACCAGCTGTGAAGGCCCCAGGGCCCATGCCCCATGCCCTGGGTTGTATGACCTGGCCTGGTGCCCAGCCGCCTCCAGCCTGGCTGTGCCCGCCCTACCATGGTGTGGAAGCACCAGTGAGCTGTCTTGCCTGGCTTCTTGGGCTTCTTCTCTTTACCTTTCACATATCCTCGGCCATCAACCCAGGGAGTCCCAGAGTAGATATCGTCCGTGCAGGCTAAGAAACATCTGTGATCCACCACACCCCCCCAATCCAGGGTTCTGACTTGTGGGGAGGAGCCACAGCTGATTAGATGGCACTGTTGTCTTGAGTGATGTGTGGCCCATGGGGTGTGAGTGGCTGCATGGCACTGATAGACAGTGGTGAAGTGCACAGTCTTGGCGCCTGATCATACAGGAGTTGGAGTGTGCCTGTCTTCACTGCGTGGCGCCAGCATAGGTGAATGATAGTCTTGCTTGGCCTTCATGCACTTGGCAGTTGGAGAGGTGGTAGGTAGGCACTGTCTGAAGCAGCAGATCTTCTGTAATCCAAAGACAGGTGTGTCTAGATTCTGGGTGGCCATGAATTATTTTCTGGATCCTGGCTGAAAGGATGAGCAGTGTCTGCCAGGGCCCAGCAATTGGTTCTGAGATTGCTGATATTGATTACTGGATGGGAGGGGTCTTACAAGTGTCTGCCTGTCCCTCTTGGAGTTTGAAGTCAATATCAATTGAGGTGGCATCTCAAGTCACCTGTAGTCTGGGATGGCTGTGGGGTGCCCGTGTGGCCATTCTCCCCACGACTACAGGTGGGCTGTTATAGCTTTCCAGGGCCTTAGGGATTTACACAACTGTGTCTTTGGGTCTGTATGTGAGCATGCAGGCCTATTGAGTGTGAGGCTAGTCACAGGCTCTTGTGCAAACTGCAGGGCTCAGTCCCAACTCTTTATCTCTGGGATGATTATCACTCTTCTTGCTGTACTGCCCCTCACTTCCTTTCATGTGTCTGTGCAAGGAAGCACAAGTGCACAACAGTGTCTGTGCAAGGAAGGACAAGTGCACACCTAACACTGTACAAGAAAAAGCAAGAGCATAACAGTGTCTGTGCAAGAAAGAACCAGAGGGCTGGGAAGGTGGCTCAGTGGTAGAGCGCTTGCCTTGCATGCCTGAGGCCCTGGGTTCAATTCCTCAGCACCACATAAGCAAAAAGAAAAAAGCCGGAAGTGGTGCTGTGGCTCAAGTGGTAGAGCGCTAGCCTTGATCTGAAGAGCTGAGGGACAGCGCCCAGGCCGAGTTCAGGCCCCATGACCGGCAAAAAAAAAGCAAAAAAAAAAAAAAAAGAACAAGAGCACAACAGTGACTGCAAGAAACAAGTACACAACAAACAGTGTTGGTGCAAGAACAAGCGCACAACAAACTGTTGGTGCAAGAACAAGCGCACAACAAACTGTTGGTGCAAGAAAGAACAAGAGCACAACAAACTGCAAGAAAGAACAAGAGCACAAGAAGCTGTTCAAGAAAGCCTAAGAGCGCAGCAAAGTATGCAAGAAAGAACAAGTGTACAACAAACTGTCTGTGCAAGACAGAACAAGGGCACAGCTAACATACCCAGATCTTTGTGTTATCAGGAGCAGTGGGCCTATTTTCATTTCAAAATTGCCTTTTAGTTTTTCCAGACTCAAGAAGCAATTAGGGTTACCATTACTTTTTTTTTTCTTAGCCATTCTTGGGGCTTGAACTCAGGGCCTGGGCACTGTCCCTGAGCTTCCTTTGCTCAAGGCTAGTACTCTACCACTTGAGCCACTGTGACACTTTCCGGCTTTTTCTACTTATGTGGTACTGAGGAACCCAGGGCATCATGCATGCTAGGCAAGCACTCTACCGCTGAGCCACCTTCCTAGTCTGAGGTTGCCATTACTTTGTGTGTGGGTCAGTGTCCAAGCTGTAAATTGCCCGTTTCAGGAGTCAGCTGGGGTGACCGCAAGGGCCTCAGGGGATCACGCCTGTTTATGTTTCACTTGGCTTCTGTCATCAGTGGGGATCCTTTGAGCCTTTTATGATTGAACATCTTCCGTAGTGAGGAAAATCAGTCATTCTGTGTTCCTAGTGTTAAGACTTTTCTGTTTTTCTGGCTTTGTGTTGATACATGGGATTAGACTAAGACGCTTATGATACACTTGAGCCATGTCCCTCAAGACTTATTTTCTAATTAGAAATGTGTTATTTGGATTTTTTCTCCCAGTGTGCTCATGGGAGTTTAGAAGATCCCAAAAATGTAACTCATCATAAATTAATACATGCTGCTTCAGAGAGGGTGCTGAACGATACCAAAACAATCTTGGAAGAAAACGTCCAAGACAAAGGTAAGGTGGTGTCGGGGGACAGGTGGTATCCATCACCTGGGAGCTCTGGCTGGCCCAGGGCTAGGTCTAAGGTGGATATGAACAAGAGTGCAGATTGACTCCAGTTTCATTTTTTCTCTTAGTTAAAAAATGTGCATGTCATGGAGTGTTTGTGAAAAATAGCAAGAACCAAAATTGAGCAAGCAGAAACATCTGAGAAGTCAAATGCAAGCTTTATTTTTAATTCTGTTTCAAAGCAAAATCATTTTCTGGAGCTTCTTCAGGTTTTATTTTTGGGTTGGAAATGTGGTGATTTCAGGCATATTAGAGATGTCTTTACTACATTCTTTCCTTCTTTCTTTTTTCTTTTCTTTCTTTCTTTTTTTTTGGTGCCAGTCCTGGGGCTTGAACTAGGATGTAGGGTCTGTTTCTGAGCTCTTTTTGCTCAGGGCTAGTGCTCTGCCACTTGAGCCACAACTGTACTTCTGGCTTTTTGGGTAGTTTAGTGGAGATGAGTCTCACTCACTGCTGCCTAAGCTGGCTTTGAAATGAAATCCTCAGATCTCAGCCTTTTGAAAAGCTAGGATTACAGGTGTAAAACCACTGTGCCCAGCTAGACAGATTTTTTTGGGGGGGAGTCAGTTGTGGGGCTTGAACCACTTCTCATTTTCTAGTGGTTAATTGGTGGTAAGAGTCTCATGGACTTTCCTGCCCGGGCTGGCTCTGAACCATGATCTTAGCCTCCTGAGTAGGTGGGATTACAAGGGTGAGCCACGGGCGCCTGGCTAGAGAGATGTGTTTATTGTGTATATATCTACTTCACCACATAGTTCTCTGTGTGTAGGCACACACAAGAAATACTCTATTTTCTATTTATTTATTCCAGTCAGATAATGACTTGAATTCTGGAACACACTGGTAGTACTTTTTGCTCATAGGCTTTCACAGTGCCATCAGACTCAAACTGGATAGGAGGCAACCTGCCACAGTGAATTATGAACTAACCACACTCAGGCTGTTTGATTTGAGGATTAAGTCCAAACTTTCCAGTCTCATAGACTTTCAAGAATGAGCCCATAGAAGTGAGAACAAGATTTCCTCTAGTTTTTGGTGTCATCAGAGCTGAGCTGGGCCTACCTCCTGGGTCAGTGTCCCCAGGCCTGAGCCTTTTACCAGCCAGGGTTATATAGATAGCGCAAAGTCTGGGAAAGGATGGGTGTGCTTGGTTGGGGGGGGGCAGAGGGATCCCCTGTGTTTCTATCCTCAGGATAGAACCCTGTAGTTAATTATTTATTTGTTTTTATTTTTTGTGTTCTGGGGCTTGAACTCTGGGCCTAGGTACTGTCCCTAAGCTAGGCTAGTGCTCTACCACTTGAGGCTAGTGCTCTACCATTTGGGTCACAGTGGCATTTTTGGCTTTTTGTGAGTAGTTTATTGGAGATAAAAGTCTCAAGGACTGGGCTGGGAAAGTGGCTCAGTGGTAGAGTGCTTGCCTTGCATGCATGAGGCCCTGGGTTCGATTCCTCAGGCACCACATATGCAAAAAGAAAAAAAGCCGGAAGTGGTGCTGTGGCTCAAGTGGTAGAGCACTAGCCTTGAGCTAAAGAGCTGAGGGACAGTGCCCAGGCCCAGAGTTCAGGCCCCATGACCAGACCCCCCCCCCCAAAAAAAAAAAAAAGTCTCTCAAGGACTTTCTTGCCTGGGCTGAATTCGAACTGCAATCCTCAGATCTCAGCCTCCTTAGTAGCTAGGATTACAGGTGTGAGCCATTGGAGCTTGGCTCCTGTATCTTATTTATGACTATGAAATGGAAACTGGCTCGATAGACATAAATCCTATTTTTTTTCTAGATGTTCTGTTGTTGATCAAAAAGCGTGCTCCCTCTCCACTTCCTAAGATGGCTGATGTCTCAGCAGAAGAAAAGGTAAGTTTGGAAGTTTCTAACTGGAGGTCTTTCTTGGTAGAAGTTTCCTGTACTTGAGATTATGCAGAGGCATTCTGTGAACTAGAGATTCAACAGAGTGGCATAATCCTCAGCACCTGCTTCCTGCTGGAACGCTTGCTCTGTAAGGCGTGCTCCGTGGTGGCTGGGCATGTTTCTCTGTCCTCACTCTTTGTCTGTTGGTAACTAGCTCTGTGGTGTTGGATGCAGATGAGGATGAAGCCTTAACTCCTGTGCTGCTGTCCAGCTTATCTATACATTCTCTGTCCTCTCTGTCCTCTCTATCCTCTACCAGCAAATCCATCCGACCAGAAGTGTGCAGGAAGTTGCCAAAGGCCTGCACTCAGAATAAGGAGTGGCATGCACAGAGAGAGGGCAGCACACAGCTTTGCACCACACCCAGGCTGGGTATGCAGGGCAGAATTTGACATCCTGTAGTTTGTATGAATAAGGCCTATTTGTGCTCTGCTTCCCTATGAAGGAGCTGGCTTAGGAAGAGGGAGTAGTTGTTATTTGGTGGCTGGCCCCCAGGCTTATTTTTTGGATACATCTCTCAGGTGGTGTTTGTCCTATGGATGGACCTTTTGTCTGTGACCTAGGACAGGGCAAGGCCCTGTTTGGACAGGCAGCCATCTTCATTGAACAGTTTTTCCTTATTTCCTACTTATGCTATGAAATGCCAGGGGAGTGCTCACCTCAGCAGAAGAGCCACCGTGTCCACCTGAGCAGCTGCCGCAGTATCTCGTCTGGAACCACAGATAGAGACGTGTCCTAGGCTCAGGGCCTCCTATCTCAGCCACTCCGGGCTCCACATGTTCATCTTCAGCAGACAGATCTGGGCTGGCGTCCAGGCAGGCATTTTTGGGGTTTGCTGCAGGTTGATCATGATTCTTAAGTTGCAGTTCTGACCCTGTGTATTCCTCTTGTATGTTAACTGGTTCAAACAGACCATAGCCCTGCAGCCTGGTGGTACAGGGGATGCAGTAGAGCCACCCACCACTCAATATTTTTTTGGTACTAGGGAGTGAACCCAGGGCTTGTGCATGCTAGGAAGCGCTCTACTACTTGAGCCACAAAAACCAGGCCTTTTTGTTTTAGCTTTTTTTTTTTTTAAACAGAGTCTCAAATTTAGCCCAGGCTTGACTGGACAGTAAGCCTTCTTGACCATGCTTCCCATCTAGCTAGGATGACAGATATGAACCACTATGCTCAGCCTTTTTTTGGTTGATGTGAAGGTCTTTTGATCTTTATGTCTAGGCTTGAATGGTGATTTGCTTCTTGAATAGGTAGGATTACAGGCATGAGCCACTGTGCTTGGCATGAATTATTTTGTCTAAATCAAGATAATATTAAAATTTCAAATAATGCTACAGATTTCTTTTTCTTCTTCTTGTTCCTCCCTCCCTTCCTTCCTCCCTCCCTCCCTTCCTCCTTCCCTGCCTTCCTTCCATCCGCCCCAGGTCCTTCTTGTTAGGTACTCTAGTGGCCCAGGTGTCTAGCTCAATACTACAGAATTTTAAATAGAAATCAGTAGTTTTCGATCATACTTGAGTCATATTTTATAAAAACGATCATTACAACTTCTATGTGCTGGTCCTTGGGCTTAAACACATGGTCTGGGTACTGTTTCTGGGCTGTGTACCTCAGCTTTTGTGCTCAAGGCTAGTGCTCTACCACTCCAGCCACAGTTCTACCTCCAGCTTTTTTTTATAGTTAAAGAGTCTCATGGTGCTGGAGTTTTTTCTTTATTCTGGAATCAATTTTGTTTTACAGGAAAATTTCAAATGCAGGGCAGTCTTCATATGTCCCTCACGTGATTTCAGGGCTTCTAAATGTTAATATATTAACCCTGGCGAGGTCTGTTCATCAAAACTAAGACATCGTTTAATGAAGTATGATGTTATTAAGTAAATTCACCTGCATGTCAAAATTAAAAAAAAAAAAAAGAGTCTCATGGACTCTCCTGCCCACACTGGCTTTGAGTCACACTTCCTAGATCTTAGCCTCCTGAGCAGCTAGGATTATAGGTGTGAGCCACAAAGATTGTCTTTTAATACAACTGTATTGCTCCTGGAGTTAACCTTTCAGTTTTCTTAGGGGTTCATTACTCATTTCTTTTTTTAAATTTTATTTTATTTGTGAACATACTGTACAGAGGGGTTACAATTGCATGGGCAGGATAATCCGTACATTTGTTACCAAGCATTGCAGCCTCCTCCTTTGTTTACCCTTCCCATCCCTTCCCAGCCTCCCCCCTCCCCCGC
>NW_012267334.1:1377721-1382693 GCF_000151885.1 Dipodomys ordii | reverse complement strand
CTCTGGGCCTGGGCGCTGTCCCTCAGCTCTTCAGCTCAAGCACTCTACCACTTGAGCCACAGTGCCACTTCCGGCTTTTTTCTTTTTGCTTATGTGGTACTGGGGAATCGAACCCAGGGCCTCATGCATGCAAGGCAAGCGCTCTACCACTGAGCCATCTTCCCAGCTCTCATTACTCATTTTTTAAAATCATCTTTGATGGAGTTGATAAAGATTGAAAATGTGCTCATGTGTTTTAGGTTGTCTGCCAGTTGCCTTTCCTTTTTTTCTTTTGGGTGGTCTGGGTTCGAACTCAGACCCTTGAGCTTGCTAGGTAGGTACTCTACCACGTGAATCATGCTTTCAGCCCTTTGTGCTTTATTAATTAATTAACTTATTTATTTATTGTCAGTTGTGAGACTTGGAAGTCTGGGCCTGGGCACTGTCCATGAGCTCTTCAGCTCAAGGATAATGCTCTACTTCTTTAAGCCACAGCACCACTTCCGGTTTTCTAGTGATTAATTGGAGATAAGCGTCTCACAGACTTTCCTGCCCAGTCTGGGTTTGAACCAGGATCCTCGTATCTCAGCCTTCTGAGTAGCTAGGATGACAGGCGTGAGCTACCAGCACTAGGCACTTTAGTTATTTTTTGGATAGCGGTCTCCAGCTTTCTGCTAGGGGCCTGCTTTGACCTCTTGTTTACTGTTTTCCAGATAGCTGGAATTACAAATGTGTATCACCCTGCCAGTTTGTTGGTAGAATTAGGTTCTTGTTAACTTTCACCTGACTGTCCTTGAACTATGATCCTCCTTCTTTGCCTCCCAAGTAGATGGGATATAGGCATGCATTGCCCTCTCAGGCCCTCATTTGCTTTTTCTTAAAGGTGTACCTCCAGGCACCCTGGCCCTGCATCTGCCTCTTGCCCCTGCAGTCACGTCTTCCTGCCTTTCTTTCTCTTGAGTTAGAATCATATGTAGGTTTCCTGTTGCTACCTATTGGATTACCACAAACTTAATCTTCTTAAAATAGCACTCACCAGGGCTGGGGATGTGCTTAACTGGTGTGCAGTGTGAACCTATCCTATAAGAAAACAAAACCAAAATAAAACAAAAATGACAAAAGTATTTCTCTTTTCTTTAATATTTATTATTACTATATCTTTAAGTAGTGTACAAAGACGTTCCCATTCTACAGAATAGTATATGAGTACAAGGTGTCTGACCGCATTGCCATCCATCACTCCTAACCCACCCTTCTCCCACTTTGTATTTCTCATTTCTTAGCTTACCGTTGGTTAGGTCAGCAGGGTCAGCTGGTCTTTGCTGAGGGTCCTGAGTTGACGTCAGACTCTCTAAGGGCTGAGTCCCTTTCTGGAGGTGTGAAAGGGTCGGTTCCCAGGCTCACTCAGCCCTGCGGGCCAGCCTTTTCATTTTCACAGCATTCACAGCAGCAGCAGAACCTCGCAGGGTTGGCTCTTGTTGGAAGGAGCTCTGTCCCTTATGAGGACTTCAGCGATCCAGTCAGGGCCAGCATACATCATGTGCTTTCCTGCAGTCAGTATGCCATGTGATAAAACTGAACCTCCAGGCAGAACCTTCCCACCCCGCACTACCCCTGGTAGTGTGCAGGGGGACTGCCGGGAAGGGGTTTATGAGGCCACGCAGAATCTGATCCAATGTGTCGCTCTGCTTTGCTCCCTGGGTGTATTTGTACTTGTTCCCTGGACATATCTTTTGTTACTGTGAAAGAAATTCTAAGGGTAATGGGCATATTTTATCTCATGGTTTCAGAAGATTGAGTCTGTGGCTCACTGATTCTGTTTTTAGATTAATGACAGTGCAGAACCATCCTGGGAGAATGACATGATGGAGGCCATGGCTCACCTTACAGCAGCCAAGAAGAAAGAGGAGCAATGGGAAGGGACTGGGGCCTAGTTGCCCCCTTCAGGGTGCCTTTCTAGCAGGCCCCACTGTCCATATCTGCCACCTCCTCGTAGTCTGTTGAGAGCTTTACTCCACCAGTGGGCAGAGTCCTGGGACCCTCACAGATGTACTCAGATTGTGCTCTACCAGTCCCCTGGGACTAGTCAAGTAGATACTCAGGATTACCTCCTGCACTTGGTCTGGTGGAGCTGGCTTCCTTTGATATGGAAGAGGGGTGTCTCTAGGTCTTCCATTCCACTTCCTGGCCATAGGTTGACAGTGCTACGAGATTCCCTCTTTTCCCTTTCCCTTCCTCCTGTGGGCCTTACCTGTGTATGCATGGACATGTCCTAGAATTTCATAGTACCCCTGGTGCAGGTTTTCCCTATTGCTGTGTCTTCTGTGACTCTGGAGATTCAAATGTTTGAATTTTAGGAATTTACTTTTCTTGGTAGTCCTGGAGTTTGAATTCAGGACTTTGGGCTTACGAGGCTGGTGCTCCATCACTGAACCATATATCTAACGCTGTTTCTCACTGGTTATTTTTAGGATAGGTTCTTGCTTCCTGTCTGGGCACCTGCTTGAGTCATGATCCACCTACTTCTAGGCTTCCTGTAGTTGCCAGGAAAATGGGTGAGCCCACTGCATCCAGACGTGCGTCAGGATGCCCAGTGCTGGAGGAATATCACTCCTAGAGCCATCTTTGGTGGCACTAATTCTCTGGCTCTGGGAGTTGGTGTGGCCTTCCTTCTCCCAGCAGGTTCTATCCCTGTCAGATGGTTGACATTAACCTGTGCCACGTCTGCCCCCTCTGTGTGTGCCTTCTGTCCTTCCAGTTTCCTCTCCTGTGTTGTTCTCCGCATGTCTTCCTTAGCCTTTGCTCTTGATCAGGGAGGCTCCAGAAGAAGCACAGACATCTGTATTTAGCCTTCAGACTTCACTGCAGGGTCCTGTGGGTCCTCAAAGGCCTCTCGTGCCAGTCCTACCCCAGCCTTGCAGGGTTGTTCTGCACTGTATTCTATCGTCACCACCCCGTGGTTTGTAGCAGCTGGTTAGTGTGGTATGCATCTTGTCTGGGCTTCTGCTGCTGAGCCGTGCACAGGACTCCGGTGCCAGCCCCCAGTTCTCAGAGGCTGAGCTACAGTTGTAGAGTAGAAGGAGATGGGCTCGCTCCCCAGCGAGGCCATGTTTGTTCAGGTTTGTAGCCGTGCTCCTTATGCTCCTGTGTTTCTTTCTAACTCTCATCCCTTTCTGTGCAGAAGAAACAAGAGCAGAAGGCTCCGGACAAAGACGCCATCCTCCGGGCGACAGCCAACCTGCCTGCCTGCAGCACAGACCGAGCTGCAGTCCAGACTACCATGAGAGATGTGAGTGTTGGCCAGAGCAGGGCATGCTGAGTGCCTGGGGTGATAGAAGCCTTTCAGAAGTGCTTGGGGCCTTGCAGTGGCTGCTGCATGCCCGTGGTCCCAGCACTCTGGGGAGTGCTTGTATCCTGGGAATTGAGTCTAATCTGCTCAGCAGAGTGAGACCTTTCCTCGAACAAACAAACAAAAAAAAAAGGTGGAAAAGCCAGGGCAAGGTGTTCAGGAACTCACTACTACTCTTACAACTGCTCCATAAATCTAGCATTACTTAAAGTAAGCATTATGCCAGAAGCCTGGTGCCAGTGACTCAGCTACAATCCTAGCGACCAGGAGGCTGAGACTTGGAGGATTGCCAGTCTGGGCAGAAGATTCTGCAAGACTCCATCTCCAATTAGTAAGAAGCTAGGCTAAAGGATGGCTCAAGCGAGAGAGAGCCAGCTGGGAGAAAGAAAGCTTAGTGAGTGTGAGGCCCTAGTATTGCACTCAAAAAACTAAGAGCCAAACCCCAGCATGTCAGATACCTGAGGAGGACTGCAGAGACAGATCGCCCTGGTAAATGGGAAGACTTGGGCCTGAGCTAGCCCTAGCTTGGCATAGAAGAAGCCAGAGCTCCCAAGTTAGTTGGACAGGAGGAAGTGTCCCCATGCTTGCGTGGGGAGTGGAAGATGTGGACGCTGGGGATGGGGAGAGTGGCTGGCCTTTGGCCTCATCAGGTCTGGACTGATACAGGCATTGCTGTGAGCGTTAGTTTTAGGAACAAAACTGGGGGGGGGGTGTCTTTTCTAGAGAGTTCCATGTTGATCAGGAATTGTAAGTCTCTGTAGCAGCTGGCACGTCAGTGCCTCTCCCTAGCCTCTATATCGCTAGCCTAGGCAGGGTCTTAAAGGCACAGACTTGTGGTATAAAGGCAGCCGTTCCCCCAGCTCCAGCATCTAGCTTGGGTGATGCACTGTTGCTGCCTGTTGTGCTTCCAGCCAGGTGGTGGAGCTGCCAGCTCTCTTCAGGGAGGCAGGAGTGGGGCTTTTATCACTACATCTCTTTAGAATCACATCGCCCCAGCTCTTAACCCCACTCAGCTGGCCTGGGAGGAGACGGCAGGGTCTGACCTCACAGACTAGGAGTGCTGGCTCTGGGGTGCATTGGGGTTCTCCATAGGTTCACTGGACATCCAGACAAATGATCTTTCTTTGTTTTACTGCAGTTCCAGACAGAACTCCGGAAAATCTTGGTGTCTCTCATTGAGGTGGCACAGAAGTTGTTAGCATTGAACCCCGACGCAGTGGAATTGTTTAAGAAGGCTAATGGTATGAGCCAGGCCCTGACTTCTGGCATGAGTCTATTTGCCCATTGCCTTAAGCCCTTGCATCAAAATGGGGGATTCACAGGATTCCATTTCTGCTTGTGGTTGCTGTACCATCCCGCTGAGGTTTTAGACAGTCACAGGGGTGTGTACAGAGGAGGCTGTAACACAGGGCTGGGGCTTGGATTTGGGCACCCCTTCATGCAGGGTCTCCTCTCTGACCTGCAGCTATGTTGGATGAAGATGAGGAGGAGCGAGTGGACGAGGCTGCCCTGCGACAGCTCACGGAGATGGGCTTCCCCGAGAGCAGAGCCTCAAAGGCCCTCAGGCTGAACCAGTGCGTCGGGCTGACCTGCCCTCCCTCCCTCCCTCCCTCCCTCCCTCCCTCCTTCCCTCCCTCCCTCCCT
>NW_012267334.1:1356140-1375111 GCF_000151885.1 Dipodomys ordii | reverse complement strand
TATATATATATATATATATATATATATATATATATATACACACACACACACACACCAAGGTATTATTTAGAGGAGTCACCATTTTGTAAGTCAGGTAATGAGTACATTTCTTTTTTGGACAATGTCACCACTTTGCTTTCCCCTAATCTTCCCCTCCCCTGCCATTGCTATCCACAAGTTAAATAGCTCATTTTCCAGTGTCTACTGAATAACATGATTGCATTTGTTCACCCTTCTCTCCTTTTCTGCGTCCCTCCTTTGCCCCCACTAGAAAGACAAAAACAAATACCACCACCACCACCAAAAACCCCATGTTTCCATTTCCTGGAACTCATTTCCATGAATAGTATTTCAAATGTTCAGAGGAGTTACATCTTTGGGTTCCTCTTCTAAGGGTAACCTTTAGTCTGACTGTTTGTATGTGAATGCCTAGAGTCCTTTATAGGTTATCATGTCCAGTTGCTGTTTTAGATCTGGCTTTCGCATATGGGCTTGGCTTACCTTATGTAACATGATTTGTTCTAAGTCCATCCATTTTCCTGCAAATGACATGATCTTATTCTTTCTAGTAATGAGTAAAATTCCATTGTACATATACCACATTTCATTGATATCTATTGAAGGGCATCTGGGCTGTCTCCATAACTTGGCACTTGTGAATAGAGCAGCAGTAAGCATGAGTGAGCATGATGTGCAAGTGTCCTTAGTGTCCTGGCTTGTGGCGCTCTGGGTTAGATGCCACGTGTGGAATGGCTCCTCATAAGGAAGTTCTGTGTTTTGTTTTTTGAGTAATCTTGAAACCTCCCTGCAGAGTAGTTACAGTAGTTTATATTCCTACCGACAGTGCAGTAGGGTTCCTTTTCCCCCCACATCCTTGTCAACATTTGTTGTTCAAAATCTTGATGTCTAATTTAACTGGGGTGAGTTGGAATCTCAAAGTCGTTTTGATTTGCATTTTCTTATGGCCAGGGATGTTGAGCATTTCCTTGTGTCTTATTACCGTTCTTCTTTTGAGAAGTCTCTTTTTAGCTCTTTTGCCTATTTACTGATTTGTTAGTTTTTGGGGGGTTGTATATTTTGGGTATTGGCTTCTGTCAGATGTATTGCTGGCAAAGATTTTCTTCCAGTCTCTTGGCTGTCTTTCCTGTTTGGAATGCTTTGGGGGTGAGTTCACACATGGCTGTTGAGGACGGTGTGGCCACCTCAGCTCATGGGGATAAACCTGGATCGTCTCAGGTTGGCTGGTCAGCTGTGTCCTGAGAGTGCTGCCAGGTGGCTTGAGGTTCCTGCTCCTGCCCTCCAACAGGGCTTCCTTGGCAGCACCCCGGCCCTGTGCCAGGAGGACTCAAGGGCTTGGAACCTGCTGTGCTGTAATGAGAAAACCTCGAGGTGGAAAATTCTCCAGGACCTCCACACATCTGCCATGGTGCTGTACTAAAGCAGCTCCCTGTGGGCTGCTGTGTCCTGTGCTGTGGTGTTAACCGGATATCTGGTTCCCTTCCAGGCTGTCATTTCCCTGATGGAGATGGGCTTCGATGAGAAGGAAGTGATAGACGCCCTCCGAGTGAACAATAACCAGCAGAATGCTGCTGTGAGTACCAGGTGTCTGCCTCACCTGCACACGTGGCCTGTGATCGTCTGTGGGGCTCCATGTGCTGTCGGTGGTACTGTTGTGAAGGGCGTCGCTGCAGCAGGTGCTTCAAAGACTGCCCACTGGGAAAATACCATCGCAAACCAGTGTCCTACGCGTGAATGCGTAGTCAGTGCATTTACTCAACAGGCTTCATCTTGAGTGCTATGCTAGGAGCACATGCCTGCTGCTGAGAGGCGCTCTGCCCCTGGAAGGCTGTGGGGGTTGGGAGCGGGGGGAGCTGTGACTCCTCCACATGTGGATGGAGTTGAGGCTCAGGTGAGAGAGATGAAGAGTTGTGTCTAGGCTTTCCAGGCTCATTGGCTTTGGAGGAATTCAGGCAGTGAGGGTTTCCTACCAACCTGGGAGTTGGGGCCCTGTTGGACTTGTGACCAGGGACGTAGCAGTGACTAATTAACTGCCCAGGTCAGCACACAGTACTTACTTCTTCCTGCCCGGCGCACATGGCGCCCGGTGCAGCTGGGGTTGCTGATGCCAGTCGGGCTTTCTGCGCGCAAGCCTCAGAAGGGGCGGGGCGCCTTGGGGCTCATGGCCACTCTCCTGTTCTTGGGCTTGCAGTGTGAGTGGCTGCTGGGGGACCGGAAGCCGTCCCCTGAGGAGCTTGACCAGGGCATCGACCCCAACAGCCCATTGTTCCAGGCCATCCTGGACAATCCGGTGGTGCAGCTGGGACTGACCAACCCCAAGACCCTGCTAGGTATGTGTGCTGTGCTGCCCCAGTCAGTGTGGGAGACACAGCCCGGAGGCCGCTGAGCCAGGCCCTGGTGCTGGGTCGGAGCGGAGGGGGAGGGGCTCTCACGGATATCCCTGCACAAGCCAGCTGGGCCAAGCACATGTGGAAGGCTCCTGCCATAGCCCAGATGCCACTGAGCCATGTCTGTGTGGGTGGGCGGGCTCCCTCAGGGACCCTAAGCCACTGAAGGTCTGGGAGTCAGGCCGCACCCCTGGTGGGATAGGCTCCCGAGGGAACCAGTGACGCATGAGGAGAGGGAGTGTTTTTGACTTTCACTTATTATATGTAAGCACCTTTTTTTTTTTTTTTTTGCCAGTCCTGAGCCTTGAACTCCATCTAGGCATTGTCCCTGAGCTTCTTTTTGCTCAAGGCTAGCATTCTATCACTTGAGCCACAATGCCACTTTTGGCTTTTTTTGTGTATGTGGTACTGAAGAATTGAACCCAGGGCTTTATGCATGCTAGGCAAGCGTTCTACCACTGAGCCACATTCCCAGCCCATAAGGGACTTTCTTGATAATTGTTAATTATAATATATAGTAATGTACAAAAATATTTAATGTTTATAACTAAAAGAACAATTAAAAACTAATAGCCATGCATGTATCATCAGCTTAAAAAAACAGTGTAATCATCCCTCAGTATCCATGGGGTTTGGTTTCAGGCGGCTCTGTGGGTACCAGAATCCAGATGCTCAAGTTTCTTATAAAAATAGCGAAGTTTGTGCCTATGGCCCAGCTTCATCCTCCCGTGTGCTTTCAGGGATCTCTGGGTTACTTAGGATCCCCAGTATAATGTTAAATGCCATATAAATAGTTGTTATTTGGTATTAGTTAGGGACTGATGACAAGAAAGAAGTCTATGTGTGTGTGGGTGTGGTTTTTAGAATTTTTATTGTAAAGGTGGTGTACAGAGGGGTTATAGTTACATAAGTCTGGTAAGGAGTACATTTCTTTTGGAACAGAAGGGGGTACCTCCCTCATTTTCTCCCAGTTTTCCCCCTCTCCCCCCCCAAGTTGTATAGTTCATTTCCAACATAGTGTCTAGTGCTTCCCCCATGTGTGCTGCCTAGCTATAGATACATATTCTCTCTCTTGACCTATTTTGTCTTATTTTGTAGATGCCTTTGTTATGTTAGCCAAGCCTAGCTCAACCTTTTTTTTTTTTTTTTTTTTTTTTTAGTTCTGGGATTTGAACTCAGGGTCTGGCAACAGCTCTGAGCTTTTTTGCTCAAGGCTAGAACTCTACTAGTTGAGTCACAGCTCCCTCCAGCTTTTTGGTGGTTAATTTTGGTGGTTAACTGGAGATAAGAATCTCATGGATGCCCCTGTGGCTCACGCCTGTAATCCTAGCTACTCAGGAGGCTGAGATCTGAGGATTGAGGTTCAAAGCCAGCCCGGGCAGGAGAGACCGTGAGACTCCTATCTCCAATAAACCACTAGAAAACTGGAAGTGGCGCTGTAGCTCAAGTGGTAGAGCGCTCGCCTTGAGCTGAAGAGCTGAGGGACAGTGCCCAGGCCCAGAGTTCAAGCCCCACAACCGCCAAAACAAAAAAAAAAGAATCTCATGGACTTTACTGCCCAGGATGGCTTCAAACTGTGATCCTCACATCTCAGCCTCCTAAGCAGTAGGATTATAGGCGTGTGGCTCAAACTTGAAACCCTCCTACTTCAGCCTCTGGGCACAGGCATGCATCACCATAGCTGGTCTTTCCTGAGATTTTCAGTCCTCGGTTGGCTCTGTGGATGTGGAGTCCGAGGGTGAACATAGAAGACAACTGTTGGGGTCCCTCTGAGCATCCCTCCACTGCATGCCCTGGCCCCATCAGGCACAGAGTGGCAGCTGTCCTAAAGGCCTATCATTCCTTTGCTTTCCTGTAGAATTTTGCCACATTACATAGCCCCCCAAACAATCTGTCTCTTGTTCTGCCTTATACAGAATCATTTTCAGCAGTTTCTCTGATAGGCTGTAAAGCATCAGGCCTGTGTCTGTGCCATGGCTGGTTCTCTCTTCCTGTCTGACAGTGGCTGCTCAGCCTTCTCATCCCACCCCTCACTGCCCATGGATGGGGTTTTCTGCAGGCTGCATACCAAGGCTAGGCCTGCAGGCATTGGAGTCTCAAAGAGAGATGCCTCTGATGACTGGCACCGCTACCTGGTCCTAGGCAGAGCTCTTGTCAAGAGTGGGGCCATGGCTGGACGGGCTTGCTACTCATTTTTTATACAGAAAGTTGTTTCTTTGTTACTTACTTATTTTTATTTTATGCTGGTACTGCACTTGAACTCAGGGCCTGGATGCTGGTCCTTAGTTTTTTAAAAGCTTAAGGCTAGTGTTTTTCTGCCACAGCTCCACTTTCAGCTTTTTGGTGGTTAATTAGCAAGGATTTTCCTGCCCAGGCTGGCTCTGAGTTGTGAAACTTGGATCTCAGCCTCCTGGGTAGCTGGGATTATAGGAGTAAGCCAGCAGCGCCCAGTGAGGTGGGTGTTTCCAGTCCTGCTTCGGCTGCCACATGGCTTTGCAGAGTTGAGGTTTGGTGAGCCCCCAGGGAGCCCGCCCCCCTGTCAGGTGGAGCCCACCCTCTGCTTTGGCAGAGAGTGCTGCTTGTTCTGGCTGAAAGCTCCCTCAGCAGTAGTTCCTTGTACTGTGAGGCCTTTCAGGGGAAGGTCCTGGGATGCGGGTGCTCAGCTTCACTGTCCTCCCCACAGCATTTGAAGACATGTTGGAGAACCCACTTAACAGCACACAGTGGATGAATGACCCAGAGACAGGCCCAGTCATGCTGCAGATCTCCAGAATCTTCCAGACGCTAAACCGCACGTAGGCGTGCCCACCGGGGCTCCTGGCTGTGCAGCCTCAGCAGCCCCCCTGGAAGGGGCAGAGGGCCAGAGGGGACCGTGTGTAGACGCCGCTTAGCACCTGCGCCTGGATCACAGAGCTGTGGCTCTTCCTCCCTGACCCCATGCTCACCAACTTCTGCGCCGGTGGTAAGGCCGCATCCTGGCTTGTGTCGTGTTTACAGAAAGTAGCTGTTGCACTGGGAGGATGGGCGACCGCTCCTTCCCAGTGCTCTGGTGGCTCTTGAAATGCTACTTGAATTGACCCTTAGGTGTTTGCTTGTGGAGCCTACCTGATATTTGAAAGAAGGCATGTTCCAATCCAAAGTGTTATGTCAAGTGTGCTAATTTAACCAGAGTGATTCACAGATGACTTCTTTAATAAATAAACCCTTTTCCTATTTCCTGTCTTCACGTGACTGAGTGCCAGCAAGGATGGCCTATGTCTTCCAACGTGGGTGTTCTCCAGGCTGCCTGGGGCCACTTCAGCACGTGGCCATCTTGTGCACGTCGGTTGTGGGTAGGTCTCAAATGGGTTTTGGGGACTGTGATACCGTGGGAATGAGGTCTCTGTTCCCCAGTTCCCGGCTAGCAGAGTGGGCACCGCGGCCATCCTGCGGCTCTGGCCGCCTTTCCTTCTCCCGCCTTCTCAAGTATCACCTGTTTTCCCAAGTGATAAGACAAGTTTTCTGTTCTGTGAACTCTGTTCATAATTACTTTTTAAAGCGCCAAGCTCTAGGACTTCAGCCAGGGCTGAGAATGTGGGTACCAGGCTGGAACCTAGCTCTGAACCTGTTTTAGCCAAGTCAGATATTTTCTAAACATATTTCTATCCAATGGTCTGAAACCAGCTATTCTCTACCTTGCTGCCCGCCTCAGGCCTGGGCTCTTTCTCAGACAAGGTGGACTTTAAGGTGGAAGAGAATGTTCTCAGCGAATTAGAGCTGTAGTAGATAGTAGAGGAATTCTAAGACAGCAGTTTTGGGGAGTGCGGGAGCCATTCCTGTGCTCAGGGATGCCCGTGGTGCTGCAGGTGTGTGCTTTTCCCTGGCCAGATTTGTGCCCACCAAGTAGCTAAGTTGGTGCCCACGAGGGTGGTGGCTTGCCTTGAGAAGTATGCATGAGCTGGCCTTGGAAACGGGATCTCTGGGGAGAATGGATTTCCTGCTCACATTGGCTGGGCCTTCCAGTGTGGCTTTTCCCCAGCTGCTCCTAGGTGGTAGGACACCAACCCCTCCCCAATCCTGACCTCTGGTAACCTGGGAGGAGCCACAGTGGTGAGTCAGCATTTGCCCCACTGGTGCTGCGCCCCTGGTGGTGGCTGCACTGGGCTTGCAGGGTGATTCTCTGCCACTGCCACACGTGCTGCATGTGCACTTGACTGGTACCTGGGCATACGGCCAGGTGGAGCATCTTAGCAGATACATCGTCAGGCAGGTGTTTACGGCCTAGGTTGCATCTTAGGTTGACTGAAATGGCTGGCTCACTCTGGGATTCATCATTCTGAATGTAGACTTGAGCTGGGAGTTGAGCTCAGGGACCAGTAATAATGCGGGTTGATTTGCCTTGCACTTGTCCTGTGACCATGGAAAGGAACATACCTGTGCCCCAAGCTGGCTTTAAGCACACCTACAGCCCAGGTGCTCATTGCACCTGTCCTGGGCACCTGCCTGCAGGCCTCCCCTGAGCCTGCCTGGCAGTAGTATTGCACTGTCTGTGGAGGCTGCTCTCCTTGGTTGTGCACATGTGCCTCACTGGCATCGGGAGTCATGGGGCGTCAGGGGAGGTGCAGAGTTGCTTGGGTGGCTGAAGGGGTACCAGAGGGCAGGGAGGGCAGAGTGCAGGATGGGATGGGATGGGATGGGGGAGGAGGGTGGACAGCAGCAAGGGACTGTGGGCCCTGTGTGGGCTGGAGAGGGATGGAGTCTTGAGGACAGGCAGTGCCCCTACTTCCCTGGCTGGCACTGGTTTCCTGGTACAGCTGTGTTAGTAGGGCAGTTCATAAAAACACTAGGCCTAGCTTTGATGAGACTCAGCAGTCTCATTCCGGGGTAGATATGGAAAAGATTGTTTGCAAACGCAGTACTCCAAAGGTGGACCCCAGAGACACATGGTGGATAAACAACACAAGCTCCGTCCACACACTGTCCACTGCAGCCTTAAGCAGGAAGGACAGTGACACCCACCCCGGCATGCTGCACCTTCAGCGTGCTAAGGGGAAGGAGCCTGGCTCAGCCAAGTCCTGTAGGTGCTTACAGGAAACTCCTGGAGTGCACAGAAACCACAGATGGGAAGGAGACAGTGGGGGGAGGGGAATGGGACTTGGTGTCTAATGGCAGCACTTCCACTTGGGAAGATGAAAAGTTGTAGAAATGGCTGTACTTAATGTCTGAGCTGCACACCAAGTGGCTGGAACCACGCATTCTGTTACATTTCATGTAACATTTAACACACTAAAAGAATGCCTCTTCCATCTGGAAACCTGCAGGGGACTGCGGGTGGCAGGAGGCATCTCTGCGGGTCTTTTAGTAACACGTGGCAGAGAGAAGCGGAAGAGGCCTAGGGTGGCTGCTGGAGCCTGTCCCCCTCACACAGCTGAGCACTTGGGAAGAACACCCACTGGCAGCCAGCCTGTCCCTCTTGCTGCTTTCCTTCTGGTCATGCTGGGTGACCTAGCAGCTGGCAGAGCTAGTGATGGGCAGGGGCATCAGTCCAGCTTGGCCTGCCAGGCTTTGTGTCCAGGATGGCATTTGACTGACCACTGTGGCATGTCCGGACACAGCCTGCCCACCCCTGACAGACACCTGTGGGAAGGGCACATGGTTGGCTGGGGCTGAGCAAATGAAACTCCGGAGGGTGCAGCTCAGGTGCAGTGGGCCGAGGGCATGCCACCTGCTCCCCAGCTCCTGGCCGCTCATCCTCTCACCCATCCTGGCCAGGTCTTCTGCTGAACACAGAAGCCAAAACGGGGGGGGGGTTCCCTTAGCCCCTAAGGATGTTACGCCACAAACTGATCCCTCTCCCCTCCGGTCCCACCTTGAAGGGCCTTCCACTCCTCCCAGTGGAGAGGCTGAGCCCAGCTGCTGCCTCCTGGCTTGCCAGGCCCTTCCCACTCTGCCCTTGGTGGCTAATATGTGGCTGGGTCTGGAGGTGGAAAGCAGCGAGCCAGGGAGGCTTAGGCCATGGTGGCCTAGGCGGGGGTTTGTGGCCAGGCCAGGCTCTAGGTCTGGAGTCATTACTGTCATATTTTTTGCTTCAGACCATCCTGCTTTGTAGGTGACAGCAGTGAGCCCTGCCACACAGCTGTTTTCGTGGGGAACTGTGGGAAGCCTGCCTTTCTCTGCCTGGTCCTTGGGTCTACAGGCTGCCACTACCTGCTGCTCTGAGTTGCCCAATGGAGATGTGGGGGGCATGGATGTTGTGTGCATCCACATATACGATGTGGTTAGGAGCCGAAGCTGTGAGCAACATGGGAGATGGACAACACCCAGCTTCTTCCTGGGGAGCAGCCTTCCTCCATGGGCCCTCATTGTCTAGGGCTTTACCAAGGCAGTTTGCAATTCCTTCTCATAGTAGTTGCCTCCCTGGGCACATGCCACCCTTCTCCTTGTTTAGGTGTGAGAGAGAGGGCTCCAGGTCCTTGCAGTGATCCTAGGGTTTGGCTGTTTCCTTCTGAACTATGGAGAGTTCCATCAGAACTGCCTGAGGATTTGTCTGCAGGGGCATTGGCTTCAGCAGCTCTGCCTGGAATGCTATGCCTGAGTTTCTCCTTTTGCCTAGATCAGAATTTAGAAGGCCAGCGGGAGTCTGCTCAGACTCGGGTCTGCTCTGTCCCATATGCCTCCCTTCAGAAGCAATGGGCCTTATTACACCTTTTCCCTTCAAAACCAGGGTTCTGTTCTAAGTCCAGTGTGGATCTCAGGTTAACAAGTGTGTCCACATCTGCCACAGTCCACTGTGCCTTGGATTGCCTAGCACCAAGCCCTTGTTACATTTTGTGTGTGCATGTGCATGCCAGTGGGGCTTGAACTCCAGGCCTAGGCCTTTCCCCTTGGCTTTTCTTTTGTCATGGGGCCTGAACTCTGGATCTGGGCGCTGTCCCTCAGCTCTTCAGCTCAAGGCTAGCGCTCTACCACTTGAGCCACAGCGCCATTTCCAGCTTTTTTTCTGCTTATGTGGTGCTGAGGAATCGAGCCCAGGGCCTCATGCATGCAAGGGAAGCACTCTACCACCGAACCACCTTTCTAGCCCCCCCTTAGCTTTTTCACTTAAGGATGTCACTCTACCACTTGAGCCACAGGTCTACTTTTGGCTTTTTGGTGGGTAACTGAAGGTAAGAGTCTCTTGGATTTGTCTGACCAGACTGGCTTTGAATCCTGATCCTCATAGCTCAGCCTCCTGAGTAGCTAGGATTACAGACGTGAGCCAGGCTTATTTTGGAGTATTTACTTTCTCCAGAGCATTGGCCTCCAAAAGTCAGACTACCCCAAAGGTAGATATGAGCAGCTCTACCTGTTACTTGTGCTCCTGGGCCAGCTCAAGCTGAGATGCAGGAGTGTCTTGTGATTGGTCCTCTGTCTCCTAGCTAGTGACTCCATTTTGAAATCAGCACCATTTACTTGTTCTGTGTGCTCTCCACACTGCCACTTCTGGCTTTTTCTGTGATTAATTGGAGATAAGAGTCTCATAGCCGGGCTGGGAAGATGGCTCAGTGGTAGAGCACTTGCCTTGCATGCATGAGGCCCTGGGTTCGATTCCTCAGCACCACAAAAGCAAAAAGAAAAAAAAGCCGGAAGTGGCGCTGTGGCTCAAGTGGTAGAGCGCTAGCCTTGAGCTGAAGAGCTGAGGGACAGCACCCAGGCCCAGAGTTCAGGCCCCACGACTGGACCCAAAAAAAAAAAAAAAAAGTCTCATAGCCTTTCCTGCCCAGGCTAGCTTTGAACTGTGATCCTCAGGTCTCAGCTTCCTGAGTAGCTAGGATTACAATAGTGAGCCACCGGCGCCCAGCACCAATGAAGTTTTTAAAAATGGCTATAGCTGATCTTGGTAAGTGCAGCACATAAGCCCTCCTTCCATGGGGTAACAGTGTCTGCCCAAGTCAGCAACCGTCCCCCCTCCCCATGAGAGTAATGGCGCTCACAAAAATGTGGAACTTTGCTGGGGTCATTTGAGTTGTAGTCACTTCTGTTCTGACACGAGGTGGTGCTATGGTCCTGACTTTGTCCTAGAAAAGAGAGTGACAATGTTTCTTCTGGAGAAGTGGACGGGGGACACACTGGTCACTGCTCCATGAGTAAACCTTATGAAAACTCATCTTCTCAGGCTGGACTTGAGTCCTTTGGGTTGCCAATGTCACCTACTTTGGGTGGCCAATGTCGCCCTACTTTGGGTTACAAATGTTGCCCTACTTTGGAGGTGGATGGTTCCTTAGGCCCCCCCCCCCAAGAAAACTGGCACAGTGGGGCTAGAGCCAGCATCCAGCAAGTCTACACACCGAGCAGGGTTCAAAGTGGTGACGCTGATTTTTTTTAAGTTTGTGTTGAAGAACTGATTTCCTTAACATTTAAGAATATGAACTTGGAGCGCTTGCCTTACATGCTTGAGGTCCTGGGTTCAGTTCCTCAGCACCACATAAGCAAAAAAGAAAAAAAGCCGGAAGTGGCGGTGTGGCTCAAGTGGTAGAGTGCTAGACTTGAGCTGAAGAGCTGAGGGACAGTGCCCAGGCCCAGAGTTCAGGCCCCACGACTGGACCCCCCTCCCCCCCAAAAAATAGAATATGAACTATACCAGGCACCCATGGCTCACAACTGTAATCGTAGCTACTCAGGAAGCTGAGCCAGCCTGGGGCAGGAAAGTGTGAGACTCATCTCCAGTAAACCAGAAAACTGGAAGTGGCGCTGTGGCTCAAGTGGTAGAGCGCTCGCCTTGAGCTGAATTGCTGAGGGACAGCGCCCAGGCCCAGAATTCAAGACCCATGACTGAAAAAAAAAAAAAAAGAATATGGAATATTTGGTTCCTTTTTCTTTCTTAAATAAAACTTAAGTACACCCAAGATGGCTTAAGTTTTAGGCAAGCAGGTACACACAGTGTGTGTGTACTTGTCCCCTGACATGCCATTTTCTGCTGAGAAATGACATTCTCATAGAAATGACTTTCTTGTGGATTTCACTGTAGGCAGAGGGGAGGTGAACATAGCTGTCAGCTGGACAGACTCTACCTCTCCTAGTGATTGTAGGTGAAATTTGTGTCATGATAACGAAAGCCAAATGCTTCAGGACCTGCTTGCTCTGGAAGTCAAGATGGAGGATCAGCAAAGAAGTGAAAGCTTTTAATCTCATCTGTACAATTAAAACAATCTGCAGTAGGCTCCATAGTCACCTTTTTGTTTTTTAGTCTTATTTTGTGGGTTTGAACCGAGGCCTTCTGTATGTCAGGCAAGCCCTACACCCCTTGCTCTATGCCTCAGCCTTGTGTTATTTACTAGTAGAGTTCACTCACGTGTAGGCAAGTGCCTAAGTGTAAGACTGACCAGCTCTTCCGAGGTTCCTGCCCCAGGGAGGCTGCCGTGCACCTGGGTGCAGACCCAGCCCCTTCTGCCCCAACTCTTACCAAGATCAACTACGTCCATGTTTAAAAACTTCATTGGTAAGCCAGGTGCCAGTGGCTCACGCCTGTAATCCTAGCTATTCACGAGGCTGAGATCAGGATCACAGTTCAGAGCCAGCTTGGGCAGGAAAGCCTGTGAGACTCTTGTCTCCAATTAATTACAGAAAAATCCAGAAGTGGCAGTGTGGCTCAAGTGATAGAGAGCTAGCATTTAGCAAAAAGCTCAGGAACAGTGCCCAAGCCCAGAGTTCAAGCCCCAGGACCAGCAAAACAAACAAAAAACAAAAAACTCAAAACTTCATTTGTAGCTGGGTACCAGTGGCTCACACCTGTAATCCTAACTATTCAGGAGGCTGAGATCTGAGGATTACAGTTTGAACCCAGCCAGGGCATGAAAATCTGTGAGACTCTTATGTCCAATTAACCAAAAAAAAAAGGCTGGAAGTAGAGCTGTGGCTCAACTGGAAAGGGCTAGCCTCGAGCACAAAAGCTGAGGGACAGCGCTCAGGCTCAGAGTTCAAGCCCTAGGACTGGCAAAAGCAACAAAAACCGCATTGGTATGATTCCCAGTGGCACACTTTAACCCTTTCCGGTTGTAGCACCCACAGCGCTGCAGGCACCTGTGTACCAGGCGGTCCCCTCCTTGCTTTCACCCCCCAGTCTGCTTCCATCTCTGGGTTTCCTCAAGTGACTTTTTGTGGAGAGCAGTCAAGCAGTTCCTGTTTTGCCTCTGGCTTTTTTTTTTTTTTTTGGTCAACTGTGGAGCTTGAACTCTGGGCCTGAGCACTGTCCCTCAGCCCTTCAGCTCAAGGCTAGTGTGCTACCACCTGGGCCACAGCGCCACTTCCGGGTTTCTGATGGCTTATTGGAGATAGGAATCTCAGACTTCCATGTCCCAGCTGGCTTTGAACTGTGATCCTGAGCTTTCAGCCTCCTGAGCAGCTAGGATGACAGGCATGAGCCACAGCTTGGCCCCAAGCTGGTTTTGAACTGTGATCCTCAGCTCTCAGCCTACTGAGCACCTAGGATGACAGGCATGAACCAAGGCGCCCAGCCCCAAGCCGGTTTTGAACCATGATCCTCAGCTCTCAGCCTCCTGAGTAGCTAGGATGTCAGGCGTGAGCTGCAGTGCCAGCACCTCTGGCTTCTTTAACTCAGCATCAGCTTTGTGAGCTGTCACAGGCACCAGCGCTGCTCTCCTTCTCAAGAATTCAGTACAGGGGCTGGAAAGGTGGCTCCGTGGTAGAGTGCATCCTTGTATGCATGAGCCCCTGCGTTTGATTCCTCAGTACCACCTAAGCAGAAAAAGCCAGAAGTGACTCTGTGGCTCAAGTAGTAGAGCACTAGCCTTGAGCTGAAGAGCTGAGAAAAAGTGCCTAGGCCAAGTTCAGGCCCCACGACCGACCCCTCCTTTCCCCCAATAAAAACAAAGAATTCAGTATATCCTTTGAATTCCACTGTGTGGGTGGAGCCAGTGTGGGCCCCTCCCCTACTGATGGACACATGCTGCCCTCTTCAGGGTGCATGTAGCTATGGAAGGTTGTTTGGCCCCTGGGGCTCATGGTGCCCTGGGAGATGATGCTGGGGATGCTGAGAGCCAGTTAGAAGTTCCCTACCCTTTCTACCCAGGTCCCTCGGCATCACTGGATTCCTTTTTCAAGAGTGCCTCTCCCCTGTGCTCCCTATTCTTATTTTAATAGGTATTAAGTGTTATATTCCAAACCCCAGCCTTTTTGCTATTAACATTTCACATAGGGTCTCATGCTGCTGCGTAGACCACCTGAGTGGTTGGACTGCAGGTAAGTATTCCTGCTTCCCTTTTCTTTTGGCGCTGGGGACTTGAGCATGGTGGGCAGGAGCTCAGTCACACTTTTAATAGGTTCTTCAACTTGTGCTTGGAAAGCCGGCTCACTGCAGGCGGACTTGAACACTGCTATCATGGCGTCTTCAGAAGCTGCTTCCGCAGCCCATTGGCCTTGTGCCTGGCTCAGGGCTCTGGCGTGCAACAGCCCTCCTCCCGCACCTGGGAACAAGTTCAGGATGAGGACTGGGACCCTCTATGACCCATGACCCTGGACAGGCTGTGGACGCGAGGGATCCCAGGATGTACCAAATGTGGATACATTTAAACCTGGTTCTTTAAATCAAAAGAAAAAAAATCTTAGTTCTTCCTTCCTAAAATTTTAAGTTCAGCGTACATCGTTGTTTGAGCTCAGGGCCTCATACTTCTTGCTTAGCTTTTCTGCTGGTTATTGGGAATATCTCAGATTTATCTGCCTACACTGGCTTTGAACCTTGATCTTCAGATCTCAGCCTCCCGGGTGGCCAGGATTACAGGTGTGAGTTACCGGTACACAGGTCCTTTGTGTGTGTTTTTTCTTTTTGAGAAAAGTGTTATTTATTGTCCAAACATTGTCTGACCAAGTTTGGAGGATTAGGTTTTCAAATTAGCGACCATTATTATGCAAAGGGCTTTATCATATTATTTCCACATACGTGCATGTTGTACTGCCCCCCTGCTTTTAGCGATCTTAGCAGGCTCCACCAGACCCCGTCTTCACAGACATATTGTAGTTCAGTATCACCCAACTCCCATCATTCCTTCCTCCTCCCTCCCACTCTCCCCAGCACATGCATTTTTAAAGTTATAGTAAATATACATTAATGTAACCCTTTTCATTTTTGAGATTATCTCACTGTTTGCTCAGGCTGGCCTTGAACTCCCAGGCTCAAGTGATCCTCCTACCTCAGCCTCCCGAGTGCTGGGATGACAGGCGGGTCCCACCTCACCGATCGTTGTAGCACTTTACACTGCACAGTTCAGAGTGAGTGAGTGAGTGTGTGTGTGTGTGTGTGTGTGTGCGTGCGTGTGCGTGCAGCCCTCACCATGTCTGTCCACTGAGGTCTCAGGTTCCCAGGCTGAGTGCACAGCCCATGTACCAGCATGCCTGACCTTCGGAAGCCACACACAGCTCTGCCAGGTGAGGTCATTTTACAGCTGAGCCAGGGGCAGGACTGGGCAAGTGGCTCACAGGCTGGCATGCTGCAAGAGAACCAGGTCACAGTGCCCCTAAGCCCCAGTGCTTCATGGGAAGTAGCTGCTGTGCTGTTAGGGCTGCCTGGATGTGTGCTAGGCTCTTGGGTCCCAGGGATATCTGTCTGCCTGGAGGCTGGGCCTGGCACCCATCCTACCTGTCCTTGACAAGAGAGCTGGTATGGAGAAGCTTGGGGCTCTGCTTGTGTGCTGGTGTGATTCTGGCCAGAGACTGGGTCTAGTGATAAAGACCAGACTAGCCTAGCCTCGAACTTTTGTGTGTGTATGCATCTGTGTACGTTGGTCCAGGGGCTTACCTTATCACTTAAGACTAGTGCTCTTCCTCTTGAGCCAAAGCTCCACTTCTGCATTTTTGCTAGTTAGCTGGAGATAAGACTCCTAGGGACTTAATTTCTTACCTGGGCCGGCTCACAATCCTTGTTATCTCAGCCTCCTGAGTAGCTAGAATGGTAGCTGTGAGCCGTAGACGTGAGCCGCGGTACTTGGCTTAGAACTTTTGACCAACTGTCTCTGTGCTGCCTCCTGAGTGCTGGACGGCAGGTGTGCAGCACTATGTCCTGCTGGGCGGGTTTTGTGGACTAGTTTGGAAAGATGATGCTTTAGGTGAGGAGCTCAGAGGGTTCTAGGGCTCCCTCCTCCCTGCCCCTTGCCGTCCTCGGGCCATGGAGCTGGACACTGGTCTAGCAGCCAGAGTTCCTGCTAGCGTCACAAAGGTGAAGGACCTGAGCACACACAGTGCTCAGCTGCCACTATGGGGGCAGGGACTAAGAGCTGGGTTGGCGCCATGGCCCAGTGCCCTCAAAAGCACGCTGTGCCAGACCGTCTACCCCGGAGCTCCGTCCCAATCTGAGCCTCTATGGAGCCTTCTTTTTGGAGCTTCCTGTTGGCCACTCCCAGGGACCTCTGACTTCCTCGTGTCTGGCTGAGCAGCCTCAGTGGCACCCACTCTGTAGAGACACCAAGTGTGAGTCCAGACACCAGGACCAGAGGCGCCTCAGCCTCAGGCATTTCACAGGGGCGAATGTTGCATTCAGGCGGGAGGTGCCCATGGGACCTGGCGTCGTGACTGCTGCATTGTGTCCTCTCAACAGCGCTGCTTTCTGCTGAGATGTCCACAGCGGGAACCGCAGCTTCCTGCATCACCATGGCCGCTGTACCGCGCCTCTACCTGTGGCACCACCCACGGCCACAGCACCTCAGTGCACACAGCACCAAGCCATCCATGGCTACAGCACCCGGGCCACAGCACCATGCCACCACATCATATCACCTAAGGCTACCACACCCAAGTGCTCCAGTGTGGCCTCACTTATCACTTGGGGGGGGGGGATGAACGCTGGCCGTGTTGTCTTGGTTGTCCTGGAAGCCAAGTGCAGGCTGCTTCATCTTACTTGTTCTTCACCGTACATAAGTGACATAAGGTCCAATGGTGCCTTCTTGCTGGCCACTCCTCTTTTCCAGGCCTCTTGGGCAAAATGTTCCCATTTGGATGGGTTGAAGTGGCTCCCTTATAGTGAGAGACATGGAAGCCATGTCCTGGCTCTCACAGCCAACGGGAAGATACCAGACCGAACATGCTCCATGGTGCCTTTGTTTTAACCTACATGCAGTCCTATAAGCATGCCAGACAACCTGAAACCTCTCCGGAAAACCATAGATGAGTGTGCGTGCACGTATGTACACACGGCTGTGTAGATGCGCATTCAAATCTCCATACTCACATGTGGCTCCTGGCCTCTGCGTGCACTGCTGGGCTGCTGGCTCTCTCTCCTGGCAGGAAGAGCCTCCGGTCACTCTGGGTCAGCAGAGGAGGGTCCTGTCCCTCTGCTTTTCTACCATGCAAACCAACAGTCAAGGCCATTTTCTCCCTTCTGAATCTTTTTTTTTTATTAATGAAAATATAATACACACACACACACACACACACAGAGTCAGCCATCAGGCTTGAACTCAGAGCTGGGCATTGTCCTTAAGCTCTTTTGCTCAAGGCTAGTAATCTACCACTTTGAGCCAAGCTCACTTTTGGTTTTCTGATAGTTGGAGATAAGAGTCTTGGGGACTTGGCTACCTGGGCTGGTTTCCAACCATGATCCTCAGATCTCAGCCTCTTGAGATGCTAGGATTACAGGTGTGAGCCACTGGTGCCCAGCTAAAAAATCTTTTTATGAAAACATCAAAGATACCCAGAGGTGAGCCTGCTACCCAGCCCCGCTGTTCCCTACCCAGGTGCCCTCACCTCCTAGAAGCAAAGGCCACATTGTCCCTCTGTACCTTTTAGGTGAGGTTCTTGGGGTGAAAGCATCCCACACCCCCAACCCAACCATCCTACCTTTAACAGTTGCCTTTGGGTTCACCAGTAACAATAAGCAATGCCAGTTCTCACTGGTGTCTGGCCTGGGGGCAAGTGGCTCTACCACTGACTGGCCTTTTACTCAACAAACCCAAGCCCAAACCAGCACCTAGAGCAGTGTCAGTTCCCCACAGGTCAGGAGTAGTGAACCTCTGCCCTGTCTTGCCCTACCCCAAGTCAGTCTCAGGTAATCAGGGCATAATCAGCCCCACCCCACCGCCCTTCCCTGACTTCTCTCCCACCCATGGGAGGAAAAGGAAAGGATGTCTCCACTAGACTCCTGCCCAGTTATGCTGCCCTCCCTTCTCTATGTCATCAGGCCCTTGAGCTACTGCAGCATTCCAGTGGGCCTCAGACATGCTATAATCTTGCCAGTCTTGAAAACACTCTTCTCTGTGAGGCTTTCTCTTGGATACAGCTCTCTCTCTCTGCTCTCCTAACAGAATAGAATAGTCAAGGTGGCTTCTTGGCCCCTGCCCCTGCTGTTCTACAGAACTGCGTGTTGGATGTCAGGACATCATCAAATCCAGGCCCCATCCCACACTCCTGGTCCTGCCAGGGCTTTTCCCTTTTGGTTAAGGACAATGTGGTTCTTACAATTGCTTAGGCCTACACTCCCGGACTCAGATAAACTCAACAAATTCCTAAAAAGACACAAACCATTAAACCTGAGTTAGGCAGGAGCAGACAATCCAAACAGACCTACTGCAACTGAAGAGATGTTGTTAGTGAGCAGAGGATGCCCTTTAAGCCCAGAGGCAATGGCTTCACTGCTGTGTTCTGCCAAACACAGGAGTTAACACCAATCACTGCAGATTCTCATGGACAGCAGAAGAGCCACCTCATTCCATGATGCTAGTAGCAACTTGATGCCAAAACCAGACACAAATGTCACAGGCCAATACCGATTATTAACATGGACACAAAAATCCTCAGCAAAATTGTGAAGTGAAACCAGGCATATAGTGGAGTTCATCCCATGGTAGATCAATATCTAAAAATCAGTCAGCCGTCACTCACCACATTCACAGAATGAAAAAACAAGCCCACGTGATCAATAGAGGCAGAAGCAGCACTGGACCACATCTAAAGCTGTTTGCTGGTGAAGACCTCCTCAGCCTGATAAAAAGCATCTGAGAGAAAACCACAGCCTGCACAGCTCAGAAACAGACTGGATGGTTCCCCCTCAGGGACAAAGAGAGCTAGCTGCTCTCCAGCTCCTCCATACAGCCCTGGAGACCGGCCAGGGCATCAGGCTAGGAAGCAGCCAAAGGCAGCCGGATCTTATATCGGGAAAACTCCGGAATCCACTGAGAAGCTCCTGGAACTAATGAGTGGCTTCAAGGGAGCAGAGACACTTTCCTCCTCGGTGACCCATTTCCCCCCCAGCCCCGCAGCGGTCAGCGGGACTGCCCCCTGCCTTGCCCTTTCCTCCCTCTGATGGACGGGAGCTGTGGCTCCTGCCTGTAATCCCAGCTACTAAGAAGGCACAGACCATGAAGATCCAGGTTTAAGGTCAACCCAGGCAAAAGGTGAGACCCCCCCATCTCAACCAACAAGCCGGCTGCGAGGCGTCTCAGTGACCCCGGCACACCAGAGGGCATAAGCCAAAGGCCCCACGGACGGTGGGCGCAGCAGGGCGACCTTACCTGGTAAACAAAAGGCCTGGATGCAGGACTCAAGCGGTGGAGCGCCTGCACCGCCAGGCGGTCCCGAGACGAGCCCGGCGCCGCAAAGACAGGC
>NW_012267334.1:1355170-1355647 GCF_000151885.1 Dipodomys ordii | reverse complement strand
GGGTGGCCGGGACCCCGTGAGTCCCGCTCGGGCTGGGCGGCCCTGGGGTCGCCGACGCCGGCACGGGGCCCGTGGGAGCCTCACTCAGGGGCGTCCGCGGGCCCGAGGCTCTCAAGGGAATAGCGGGGGGACTGGGCCCGACCCGGCCCCGTTCCGAGGCCCGGACCCCCGCGGCAGGTTCTGGAGGCGGCTGCCCCTGTCTCCGGCCTACTGCGCCGGCGGAAGGGGGCGGGGCGTGGGAGCGAGACGCCGCTACTGCGCCTGCGGAAGGAAAAGGGGCGGCGACAAGCGGACGAGGGCCCGAGGCAAGGCCTCTGGTGAGCCCACTGCGCCTGCGGAAGGGGGCGGGGCGGGGCGGGCGTTTCGATGGCACCTGCCCGTGGGCCGGGTCGCAGGCTTTGCTTACCGCGCCTGCGGGAAAGGGGCGGGGCTGCGAGAGGCGTTAGCTGCGCCTGCGTGCGGTGGCTGCTGGGCGCT
>NW_012267334.1:1324214-1353967 GCF_000151885.1 Dipodomys ordii | reverse complement strand
GTCGGCCCGCCCCGCGGCTCCCGCTCGTCCCCGGGCCTGGTAGCCGCCGGCCCGAGCCCTGTCTCCGGCCTCGCGAGGCCGGGTGGGCCGAGGCCGCGTCCTAGGGGACAGCCTCGATTCTTAGCCGTCCTCCCGCGTCTGAAGGTTGGCACCTAGGAAACGGGGGTGGTGGCCGCCTCTAGCCAGGCGGACGGTCCCACTCCTGTGCAGCCCAGCGAGCCCCTGCGCCGGTGCCCGGCGGGGGACCGGTGACCCTGCGTGCATCCCGGGCAAGACCTAATGCGGAGTGGGTCGGGTGCTTGCGCCTCCGCGCCTGACCGTGCCAGGCCGGGTGCCGTCGCAAGTGGGATGGTCCCGCGTGTCCTGTGTTTAGTGCTATGTTCAGATACTTAGGAGTCCCCTTCAATCTGAAGCTTAAGTCACCTTTTTGTCTGATGACATCGTCGCCAGAGACCGAGGTTTCAAAAAGGGCGAGCTAAGAGTGCGGAAGTGGTGCTGATGAAGGCACCTTGAATGCTTATGTGGTCATGTGAAAATGCAGCCCCTCGTATAACGGATTTGTTCTAATAAAGAACGTTGGGGGGACATGTGAGTCGACCAATTCTGAAAACTCGCTGGGCAGGCATTCTTGTGCCACAGCGGCTTGGGCCTTAGCTGGCCTCCAGTTAGTCAGAAGGACAAACATGTTTTGTGAGTCTCAGGGATTAAATACACTGCTTTGTTTTAAACTTGCCTTAGTGGCTTGCAAGTTAGGAAAGAGTTCTTTTCCAGTTTTAAGTCTTGTAGTCCTCACTCACTGGTCCCGTTTGACTTCAGTCAGATGATGTGTTGGATAACTCTAAGAGTAGAACTGTTGTAAAAACAAACAAAAACTAAAAAACACCTTAGAAATAATGCTGGAGTGGACACTGGGAGCCAGGCCTTCGGTGGCCACCCACCTTCGGGGCTCACACCTCACCCTGTCCTCCTGGCCACTGCCAGCCTGGGTTGGATGTTGTTTTATGTCAATTGCACTGTTGAGTTTTATGTGATTTTCACACTTTCTTTTGAGGTTTGCTTTCTTTACCCTGTGTTGTATTGGTTTTCTCCTGCGTTGGCTTGATTCTCTACATGTGTTCTGTGTTGTGCAATATTTCACTGAGGCCTATCGTTGTGCACCAGCCACTGTTCCTAGGCACTGGCTCAGGTCTGATTTTCATTTTTCCTCTTAAAAATGGTGTATTCTTTGGCCTAAGTTCAAGGTTTCATTCCTGTGTGGTGGTTTTGTTTTTTGGTGATGGGTGGCTTGTGCATGGCAGATACCGCTGAGCTACACCCAGAGCTCTTTGTGCATATTGAAAATTGCCCATTTACAAATGGCTTAGATTATACCAGTGAGTGGCAGATAGACTCAGAAACGTATAAACACTTCCATGATTAGTTCTTCAGAGTCCTTAGCAAGTGAGTCTGTGTGTATTTTGTTGTGTTTAGCCTTGGCATTTGCCAGTTAGGTACAGATCAGTGCTGGTCTCTCAGGGTCTGGATCAGGTAAGCAGACCTTTATTCCCTAGGACCAGATTGCTCTTCAGTACTTGTTAGCTTCTCAATAGTGAGGCAAAAACCTTATAACTGATACAGGCTTTGAAAATGTGAAATTATTGAAAAGTTGGGCCTTTAAAGATTTCACATGAGAGCAGGAATTGAAGAGCAGGTATCGTTCTGGGACAGAAGTCTGAGGTGCCTTGTTGATTTGGGATGAGTCCTTTGCTAAAAGAAAGCCCGTGCTGCCAGTTTTAAGAGTCTGATTTCTGTTCTGTTTTGCTAAATGAGGGCATTTCTGTTCGATTCCTAGCCCAGGAAGGGGGCAGGTGTAATTACTATTTTCTTTATCTTTTGCTTGGTCATGGGGCTTGAACTTCAGGGCCTGGGCACTGTCCCTGAGCTCTTTAGCTCAAGGCTAGCACTCTAATACTGCCACTATTGATTTTCTGGTGGTTCATTGGAGATAAGAGTCTCATAGATTTTCCTGCCTGGGCTGGCTTTGAACCATGATCCTCAGATCTCAGCCTCCTGAGTAGCTAGGATTACAGATATAAGCATCCTGTGCTTAACTTTTTAAAATTGGGATTATTTAACTTTACTAGTTTGGGAGCTTCCAACTCAGATGACCAGAAAGACTGAGCTAAGCTTGGCTGGAGAGACTTCATTTATTTGTGGTATGGAGGTCACAAGCTGGATAAGAACTTGTTATCTAGCATGGAGTGTAACTTGCAGGAAAGGAGTAGCGGGGGGGGGGGGGGGGGAAGATGGCAGGATGGTAGATTTTTTTTCCCCTTAAAACACTTAACCCAAGTGGGGGGAACCTTTGTTTCTTGTTTGGAACTCCTCATGCTCTTGAGCGTAGGTTAATGTTCACTAGACATGGTGCTTTCAGTGGTAAGTCAGCTGTAGGTGTGCTTGCTGGGAAAGTGGCTTGGATGCTTCATGTGTTCTATGATTGTTCATTAGGTCCTGAAGTGAGACCAGTTTTCCTTCCTGTATAAATTGGAAGCTGGTGAAAGCATAGGGCTGGCCTCTGGGGGCTGGCAGCTTCCTCTGCTTGTTCCAGGGACTGTCCCGTCTGTAGCAGGTGGCAGGCCCCAGGAGCTCACCTGGGTGACCTTGGGCGTATGGTTATATGTAAACAATAGTACATGTCTGTAGCAGGCTGGAGATGTGGCACAGTGGTGGAGCGCCTGCCTTACAAGTGCCCTGTGCTCAAGCCACAGTGCCACCAAACCACAACGAAAATATCTAAGCAGGAGGGAGTTTGTTTAGGCTGCAAGAACAAGTGGTAACAATTTGCTTTTTTTTTTTTTTTTGTCAGTCATGGGCCTGAACTCTGGGCCTGGGCGCTGTCCCTCTGCTCCTCAGCTCAAGGCCAGAGCTCTACCACTTGAGCCACAGCACCACTTCCAACTTTTTCTGATTATGTGGTGCTGAGGTATCGAACCCAAGGCTTCATGCATGCAATGGAAGCACTCTACCACTGAGCCACCTTCCCAGCCCAAGTGGTAACAATTTGGATGAGAATTGCAGTAAACTGACAGAAAAGGAAAGGAGTACTTGAAATACCATTCATTTTATAGGCTAGAGTGCTGGGCCTAGGCAGTCTTGGTTTTTCCCTCTGTGTATTTCATGTGTGTCTTTAGCAAACTCAGGCATCTGGCCTTGGTTTCAGGGGTCAATGGTGCTTTTCTCTCTCCAGGACAGTGAAAAAGCCCAGGGAAGTATGAGAAGGCTCCCGGCTTTGTGAGGGAGTTGTGTGCTTAATGGAAGCTGACTTGTCCCTCTGCCCTGGGCTGCCCTGAACCTTGGGCCCCGGGTGAGCTTTCAGCCTTCTCCTTCCAGCACACCTGGCCTGACCAGGGCCTGCCGCGGCTGCTGGCAGGAATGCTACCCCCTTTTCTCTCTCGTTCTCCCGTTCTCCTCTCAATAGACTTATTCAGCCTATTGATTTGAAAGGCATGTGGTAGAGTAAGAGGTTCCCAGAGGACCTGTGAAGCTGGGTTCAATAACTTGGTGTTGGCAAACATGGCATAGGCTCTGATTTGCTTAGTTGAGATTAGAGGGAGACCCCTTAGTAACCAGATGCAGGGGTCTCTAGGTTGTTTTGTCGTAGTGCTATTTGGTCAAAAAGAATCTCTCCATGGATTCTTTTCGGCTTGCCACCCCTGTCCCCACTTGGGGCCACTTCCAGGGCAGCCCGCCCCAGACAGCAGTGTGCCTGCCATCCTTTGCAGAGCAGAGGCAGTGGCCAGGTTGTTGTAGGTTTGGTCGGATTATTGGTTTATGAGTTTGGATTATGTTTTAAATAGCCATGTTGTTCTTGGCAAGGTCTGGCATGAAGGGTCAGGGCAGCTTTGAGTGTTTATGAACATTGGAACTGATGCTATGGGCTGCTGTCTGGTCAGCAGTGTAACCTTCCCTTCACTGGGGTGTCTTGAGAACAGCCTGTCTTCTGGCTGGTTGAGCTTGCAGTATGTGGGAGGGGGGAAGGGAGGGAGGGTCCTGGTTGTCACATTTAGTACTGTTTCCCCTGTGCAGAGTGCTCAAGTATTTGTTGAACAGAGGATTAGGAAGCTGTGTTTTCTGGCTCAGTCCTGGTGGCCAGAAGTGGGGGAATTCATATTTCTACAGTATTAGCTTATTTTTCATTCTGCCCTGATGCCACAAGTATTAACAGAACAATTAAATATCAGGAGTAATATATAAATTCATCTTTAAGTTCGATCTGTAAACCAGTTCTTTAAGACTGACTCTCAAAAGTGTCAGCTACTGTTGTTCTTCAAGGTGCTTAACTTTGGGCAAATAATCTCCAAATAGCCGTTAATATTTTCTTTCCATTATATTTATTCTGGAGAAACTACTGGCTTTTTTTTTTTTTTCCAGTCATGGGGCTTGTACTCTGGACTGGGCACTGTCCCTGAGCTCTTCTGCTCAAGACTAGTGCTGTACCACTTGAGCCACAGCGCCACTTCCAGCGACTGGCTTTTTTGGTAGCCTGATAAGTGTCTTGTGCATCAGTGCCCTTTCCTCACTTCCTAGTTGTACTATGGAAAAACTCTGCTTGATGTAAATTTTAATCTTGCCTGGTTTGTATAGAGCTAATATTACATTAATGACAGATGATAATTGAATGGTACCCACACACACACAATTTTTCAGTCGTGGGACTTGAACTCAGAGCCTGAGCTCTTTTGCTCAAGGCTAGCTCTCTACCACATTCTGGTTTTCTGGTGGTTCATTGAAGATAAGAGTCTCACCGGGGGGTGGGGGGGGTGGGGTTGGGATGTAGCTCAATGGCAGTGCTTGTCTGGCAAGCACGACGTCCTGGGTTCGATCCTCAGTACCAAAAAAGAAAAGACAAAAAAAACAAAAAACAAAAAAAAGAATGTAAAGAAAAAAAAATAATGTATTAAAAAAAAAAGTCTCATGGACTGTCCTGCCTGAGCTGGCTTTGAACCAGAGTCCTCACATCTCAGCCTCCTGAGTAGCTAGGATTATAGGATTGAGCCTCTGGCACAGCCATAGTTTTATTTTATAGGAAATACAAAGAGGTGATTACATAGTGCATGGTGCCTTCTCTTCTGTTGATTTAAAATCCCATGAAGGGGCTGGGAAGTTGGCTCAGTGGTAGAGTGCTTGCCTTGCATGCATGAGGCCCTGGGTTCGATTCCTCAGCACCACATAAGCAAAAAGAAAAGGCCAGAAGTGGTGCTGTGGTTCAAGTGGTAGAGTGCTAGCCTTGAGCTGAAGAGCTGAGGGACAGCGCCCAGGCCCAGAGTTCAGGCCCCACAACCAGACCAAAAAAAAGAAAAGAAAAATCCCATGAATTAGGGTCACCCAAAGGAAGCAGGACTAGGACAGGAGGTGGTGAGGTGTCCCCACGATGCTGAGGAGGAAGGAACACCTGGGGTCGCAGAGGGGAGCCTCCGCACAGAATGAGGTGCTGGGGGGCCTCATGGGTTGACAGGCCTTGACGGATGGAGAAAGCTTGGGTCACCCCAAAGAAGAGGGGAGGGCATCTTCCCATGCCACTTGGCAGCAGCCAGGTGTTTTCAGGCACTGGTAGACAGGATTTATTGAGGCAGACACACGGTGGATCAACATGGTAGGGGATTAGTTTGGAAACAGTTTGGGCCCACGTTAAGAGTGTCCCTCCGTCTGGGGTTTCTTTGGTAGGTGCCTGGTAAGGCTTTTCAATAGGGGGTGTCGTGCTGAGAGAGTAAGCCTGGGAAGATGCATTTAGCAGGCGGGAGTGGGAGGAGGCGTAGATGGATAGAACATCTGGGGAGATGTGGTTGCAGCTGAACCTGCAGCCTGTCTTTTTTGTTGGCAATGGAAATGAGAAGGGAGGGTGGACTCCGGGACATTCTCAAGGCAGATTCCAGGAGACTGTATTGATTGACGGCAGTGGAGGAGGCGACCTTCAGTGCTGACTTGATATCCTCAACAGGGTAGGAAGGCTTTGTTGTTTCATAGTTTTTCTGCTTTCATGGCTTTTGTTTTTCATGTATGGAAAGATGATTTTTGACTTTTTATTCTATTTCTGACTTCTTTACTGAGCTGCCTAGCCTTCTCTTTCTCCTCCCTGAGACTGAACTTGTGCAAGCTAAGCTGCTTTTTCTCATATTGGTAGCCCTTAACTGTTAATGAGAGTTATGTTCAAACAAAGCCCTGCATAGACTGAAAATATTGTAAATCAGAAACATAGTTTAAATTGGATGCCAGTAGCTCTCATCTGTAAGTCTAGCTATTCAGGAGGCTGAGATCAGATGATCATGAGTTGAGGCCATCTTGGGCAGAAAAGTCTGGTATACTCTGTCTCCAGTTAGGCAGCAAAATTCTGGACTGTGGGCATGGTTTAGGTGGCAGAGTGCCAGCCCAGAGTAAGAAAGCTGAGTGAGAGCTCAAGGCCCTCAGTTTAAGCCCTGATTCCACCACATACACGTGTATGTGCGTGCGCACGCACACCCCCCTATTGCTCCCTTTAGTGCCTTGGTTGCGATCCCAGCATTGGCGCACTGATAGCCTGGGAAGAGCTCAGAACTCAAAAGTCTGACTTCTTTTGAGTGCATACTAGTTTACTTTTGTTGTATTTGTTTACTTATGTAGAGTCCTCAACCATACTATGTAGCTCAGGCTGGCTATGGACTCATAGTTTTGAACTTATGAATCTCCTGTCTCAGCCTCTGTGTGTATTTTGCTTTTGTACATGGGAAAGTCGAAAAATCCGGTGTTGGTGATAGTGCTGCTAGTTTGTTTAAATGCCCTTCATCACTGAAAATTTAACCAATCAAAACTTAAGCTAGTTATCGGTTTATTGGAACATTGTGTTACAGCTTGTCCCACGTGGAGCTTCTGTAATCAAGGCTGCATCGGTAGAGTCTGGTGTGGAGGAGGTGCCACCGGCAGGGCAGAGGAAAGGAGGGAGTGGTGCTCCCTTCGCAGAAACCAGAATGTTCCGTTAAACCAAGTGACACAGTGCATAGCCTAGCTTGGTGAGAATCGACGGAGGCCTATGGGGGAAACAAAGTCCACTATGGAGCAGAGGGGAGGGCAGGCAGTTAGACACTGAGACGCTTGGACAAAGACCAAAGATCTTGGAATGCCGTGAATGGCTGACCAGTAAATTGATAAATCCTTGCAAGAATTTTGCTCTGGATTAGTTGGAGAGCCATTGGGTTTCTCTGAGGAGGGAAGAAATATAGGGATTCTGGCTCTTCTATTAGCTAATGCCCATTGGTGTATAAAATTTAGATTTATATTGGACCTTTGGGAAAACCATCTTTTTTTTTCTTTTAGTAAATGCTTCTTTTTTGGGGGGGGGTTCTGGTCGTGGGGCCTGAACCCTGGGCCTGGGCACTGTCCCTCAGCTCTTCAGCTCAAGGCTAGCACTCTACCACTTGAGCCACAGCACCACTTCCAGCTTTTTTCTTTTTGCTTATGTGGTGCTGAGGAATCAAACCCAGGGCCTCAGGCATGCAAGGCAAGCGCTCTACCACTGAGCCACCTTCCCAGCCCCGGTTCTTTTTTTTTTAATATAAATATACAGAGGAGTTGCTTACATTACAGTTACACACATAAGGTAATGGGTACATTTTTGTTGAACATTGTTACCCCTTCTCAAACCATTATTTTGAAGTATTATTTATTTACAATAAAACATAAGCGCATAGCTGGGCAAGTTTAACCTGAGGTCCACAGCTACAGCCATGGCCACAATCAAAAGAAAGAATGTGTTGTGTTCCCTCTGAGTCCCTGTGTCTCCGGTCCAGGGCTTCCCTGACCTGCTTCCTGTTCTTCAGACCAGACCTGTCTTTCTGGTGTCTCCTGTTACCTGAGCACAGGGGCTGCATCCAGTTTCCTCACTCGGCACGGCTTTTCTGAGATCCATCTGTGAATGCTGTGACAGGACTTCATCGTGTGTCTAGTCATATGTACTTACCCATTTGCCTGGTGGTGATTTTTTGGGTGATTTCCAGTTTTGGGGTATTACCACTAAAGTTACTCCAGGTTTTCATTTGTGTGGACAGATGTTCTATCTTCAGTGGCTGGGTTTGGAGCTCCTGGGATTACAGGGGTATAGGGAGCTTGATGAGGCAAGACCCAGTTGTTTTCCAGAGTGGTTTCATCATTGTTTCCCAGCAGCCATGTGTAAGTGTGACAGTTTGTTCTGTCAGCACTTGGTGTTGTCAGTCTTTAGTTTTAGCCATTTAAGTGGATGGATTGTGCATCTCCCTTTGCTTTTGGTGTTCAAATCCCGGGTTATTGATAATGGGCTTTCCATGTGAATTTTTTTTGTGACATATCTTTTAAAATCTTGGCTAGCCTGGCACCGGTGGCTCATGCCTGTCATCCTAGCTACTCAGGAGGCTGAGATCTGAGGATCACGGTTCAAATCCAGCTGAGGCAGGAAAGTCCATGAGACTCTTAACTCCAGTTAACCACTCAGAAAACCAGAAATGGTGTGTGGCTCAAGTGGTAGAGTGCTCGCCTTGAGTTGAATGAAGAGCTGAGGGACAGCACCCAGGTCAAGCCCCATGACAGACAAAAAACAAACAAAACAAAAAACTTAGCTAACTGAAAAATAAAGTTTTAACCTTCAGATATTTGAAGTTGTGAAAAATACTGCAGAAGTCTTGAATATCTTTACCCAAATTCCTAACAGCAATAACCTTTGTAAAAACTAGAATATTACAACCAGGATATTTTGGCCTTGGAATAATTATCTTAGAACATCCCACCTTCAACACTCTTCTGTTGCTATTTATAGGCATACCTGCCATACTTCTGCTTTGGGCATATTTTACTCTTTTCTGGTCCCCCCCTCTACACCCCCTATCCTGGGGCTTGAACTCAGGGCCTGGGCACTGTCCCTGAGCTGCTTTTTTTTTTTTTCTCAAGGTTAGCACTCTACTGCTTGAGCCACAGCATCACTTCCGGCTTTTTCTGTTTATGTGGTACTGAGGAATCGAACCCAGGGCCTCAAGCATGCAAGGCAAGCACTCTACCACTGAGCCACCTTCCCAGCCCACTTCTGACTTTTTCTGTTTATGTGGTACTGAGAAATCAAATCATTAAATCCAGGACTTCACCCATGCTAGGCAAGGACTCTACCACTAAGTCACCTTGCCAGCCTAGTTTTCTTTTTTGGGGCTGGGAAGGTGGCTCAGTGGTAGAGCGCTTGCCTTGCATGCTCGAGGCCCTGGGTTTGATTCCTCAGCACCACATAAGCAAAAAGAAAAAAGCCGGAAGTGGCGCTGTGGCTCAAGTGGTAGAGCGCTAGCCTTGAGCTGAAGAGCTGAGGGACAGCGCCCAGGCCCAGAGTTCAGGCCCCATGACCGGACCCCCCCCCAAAAAAAAAGCTTAAGTTTTGAAAGAAATAAGGCTTGAACAGCTAATGCCTGAAAACATTAACTGAAAACTAGTGTCACTGTACTGTTGTCAACTAAGCAGGCATTGAGGAAGGGATTTTTACCAGAGGTAAAAGTACCTATTGTCTTGATAACTCGAAATTAAAAGCCAAAACTGAATAATTAATAAAGTTAGGTCTTTTTTATTGTGGCAGAAAATACGTAAAATTTATCATGTTAACATGTGCAATTAACTAAATGGCACTTTTCCTAGTTTCTTGAGCTGAGCTCTGCAGGTGTGGCTCAAGACCTTCCCTCTTTTTTGTGCCATCCGGGTTGCCTTAGCTGCCGCGTATGTTGCAGTAGGTTATATTTTCATTTTCTCCTGGTTCAGTGTATTTATAAACATTTATTTTGATGCTTCCTGTTTGGCCCAATGTCTTATTTCATTTGGGTTGCTCTTACAGAAATACCTTAGAGTGGACACAGATTTATAGCTCACAGTTCTGCTGGTTGGGAAGTCCAAGGTCAGGGACCTGGCCGGTTGAGTGTCTTGTGCGGCCAGTTTCCTGGCTCATAAATGGTGCCTTTTGTGTGTTCTCATGTGGTAGAAGGGCAGAGGAACTCTCTCAGCTTCTTTATAAGGGTACTAGTATCTGTCCTGAGGCAGCACCCTCAGTACCTCATTAATAATGGGAATACACATAGTCAGAATGTAGCAGCTATCAATTAGTATTATCATTCCAAGTGTTTAGATTTTCCTTTTGTTGCTATTTTTAGTGTGAGTTTATTATGGTAAGATAGTGTTTTGATTTCTGCTCTTCTAAATGTCTTTAGTAAAGTGTGCTTTAGGACCTAGCATTGGGTCTGTTTTGGTGGAATGCTCTGGTGTGTAGCAAGGTTCATCTGAGACTCCTCTGTTCCCCTTTCTTTTCCTCATCCCTCATGCTGAGGAGAGGCCTGCCCTAGGTGTCAGCACAGCCTGGGGAAACAGTGGTCCCTTGTGATGCAGTCTGGACTGCCACAGATCTCATCATGTCAAACCTTCCACTCTAAAACCCCTGCTCTGACCCTACCAGAACCTTGGCACCCACCTCACGTGGAAAGGGATGGATGGTTGACAGTGGGAAAGTAACAGGGGGATACCATTCTTATGCTGTAAATGTGGGAATATTCAGAGTGTTCAGTTGGAGGTGTAGCCCCACCTGCTTTGCAGACATAAGACCCTGAGTTAAATCCAATTTTAGTACCCCCTCCCCCAAAATAAAACAAATGTGCAGAACAACAAACTGTTACTTTAGAGGTTGCTGTGGACTTTTTGCCACCTCTTCCAGGCTTCCTTAATCTTGTTGTTGTTGTTGTTGTTGATGATGATTGTGGGGTATGAACTTAGGGCTTGAGCACTGTTCCTGAGCTCTTTTGCTCAAGGCTAACACTCTTTTTTCTGGGGGGGGGCGGGTCAGTTGTGGGGCTTGAACTCTGGGCCTGGGCACTGTCCCTCAGCTCTTCAGCTCAAGGCTAGTGCTCTACCTCTTGAGCCACAGTGCTACTTCTGGTTTTCTGGTGGTTTATTGGAGATGAGCATCTCATAGGCTTTCCTGCCCAGGCTGGCTTTGAACTATGATCCTCAGATCTCAGCTTCCTGAGTAGCTAGGATTACAGGCGTGAGATACCAGCGCCCAGTGAGGGCTAAAGCTCCACTTCTAGTTTTTAGTGGTTAATTGGAGATAAGAGTCTCGTGGACTTTCTTACTCAGGCTGTTTTTGAACCATGATCCTCAGGTCTCAGCCTCCAGAGTAACTAGGATTACAGGCCTGAGCCACCTATCCTAATCTTTTAATGATCTATTTTTTTCACAATATTCTTTGTAACCTGTCTATGATTTCTCATATGCATTGGCTGGCCACCTGAGAATCTAATCACAGGAGGTCTAATTGGTTTTGGAAGAAGAGGGGGCTTGCTGTAGAGAAAGATCCTGCAACAGGTTTCCTGCCCATTGTCTTTGTCTTCAGAGCAATTAGAGGGAGTAGGGGAGGAGTTAAGCCTCATTACTGTAGTGATAAGCCTTTGTTGTTAGTTCAGTGATAAGCCTTTATTGTAAGCACCCCTCTAATGTTTACTGTTCCTTTAAATAAACTCCCTAATTGATGCTTTTTGGCACTTTCTTCCCTGTCTTGGCTCTGGACTGTCAGCTAAGCTGCTAGCCTGCCTTCCCTTAGGCAGTGGCTGCTTTTGGCTTAAACTCAGGGCCTGGAGCTGTCCTTGAGCTTGTGTGTTCAAGGCTAGTGCACTCACACTGAGCCCAGCTCCGCTTCTGGCCTTCTATAGTTAAATGGAGAGAAGTCTCATGGACTTTGTGCTGGGTCTGGCTTGAACTATGATGCTCAGCCTCTGGGAAGCTAGGGTGACAGGTGTGAGCCACCGGTGTCTGCTGCTTGCCGCCTAAGCATGGCTTCAGTTGCAGAAGGATCCGCCCCAGCCTGTGCTGGACCTTTCCATCACAGACCTCATCACAAACACCTCCTTTTCACCTTGGCCAGAGGGGAGCGCTGTGTGATCTGAGGATCTAAGTTCGAAGCCAGGTGAGGCAGAAAAGTCTGTGAGACACTTACCTCCAATTAACCAGCTAAAAGCTGGAAGTGGAGCTATGGTTCCAGTTGTAGAGAACCAGCCTTGAGCAAAACAAGTTTGGGGACAGCGCCCGGGCCCTGAATTCAAGCCCCAGGAATAGTAACCAACCCCTCCACAAAAAAAAAAAAAAAAAAAAGCCAGAAGTGATAGACATCGGCCAGGTGAGAGCACAAAGCCCTGAGTTCAAGTTCTAGAACTAGCAAGTGTGCGCAAATACACACACACACACACACAGAGCAGTGGAAGGAGACACCTAAATAGAAACGGGGTGGCCAGCAGAAGGCCTGTGACTAGTACAAATGCCACTGTCCATTTTCTAGGGCTGCTATGATCTGGACAACACACAGGATTTGTGTGGACATTCTCACCACACTCCTTTCTCTAGAAGCAGGCTGTTTGGCTCAGTGTGAAAGTCAGCCGAGTCACCTTCCTGCGCTGCTCCCAGTGTGGCAGCATTTGGCCCAGTAGAAGGGCTCCTGCCTCCTTTCTCCTCTGTTTCATTAGAGAGGGTGGTAGTGGCCCTTGAGCTATCTTGTGATGAAGGCGGTGGCCGCTGTCTGAGGGGCATTAGCGGCAGTGGTGATGAGAGGTAGCCACAGAGCTTCAGAGTGGCCAGGGCAAAAATGACAGAGCGGACAGTATCAGAGGGTGGAAACTGAGAGAGGGTGGTAGAGTATGTATGTACAAAGAAAGATCAGAGGCTGTCAAGAGGCAGATAGCAGAAACCGCGGGCCCTGGTCTCTGGAAGACTTCTAGAAAGCTGCCAAGTCTAAGGACAAGTTCTCAGCCAGTCTAGCCCCAGAGCTAGAATACTAGTGACTGTCCAGGGGGAATCCTGACACCCCAGGCCTGAGGTTCATGCAAGAGCTGTGAACTCTAGGAGGTGCTGTCTGCCGCAGTCTGAGGCCAGCCACCATTTGGTATCTTTGGGAGCTCAGGGTCACAAAAGCTGCCAAGTGCTGAGACTGCTGGTCGTGAAAGCCTGGAGCAGTAAGCCGCAACCTGAGTGCCCGAGCCCCAAGCCTGGCTTCTAAAGTGAGAGCAGTGGACCTCTAACTCTTAGGGCTAGAGCTGTGAGTCCAGCCCCTAGGCCATAGTGCTTGAGAGCTCAGGATTGCCAGCACTGGGAGAGCTTCTTGTCTGTGCACGGTTCCAGTCTGGGTAGAGAAAAAGAGCCCGGCCAGCAGGTTGGTAACGGTACACTTATGTGACTTTCATCATGTTGCTGTGCTGTTGTTTTACTGTCTAAGGGGCAGAACCCCGTTTCTATTTAGGTGTCTCCTTCCACTGCTTCTGTGTGTGTGTGTGTGTGTGTGTGTATGTATTTGCGCACGCTTGCTAGTTCTAGAACTTGAACTCAGGGCTTTGTGCTCTCACCTGGCCGATGTCTATCACTTCTGGCTTTTTTTTTTTTTTTTTTTTTTTGTGGAGGGGTTGGTTACTATTCCTGGGGCTTGAATTCAGGGCCCGGGCGCTGTCCCCAAACTTGTTTTGCTCAAGGCTGGTTCTCTACAACTGTAACCATAGCTCCACTTCCAGCTTTTAGCTGGTTAATTGGAGGTAAGTGTCTCACAGACTTTTCTGCCTCACCTGGCTTTGAACTTAGATCCTCAGATCACACAGCCTCCTGAGTAGCTAGGATTTTTGGTGTGAACCACTGGTGCCCAGTCACTTTGTGGACTTTCCTCTCTCAGCTGGCTTCAGATCTTAGCCTTCTGAGTAGCTAGGATCACAGGCGTGAGCTACCAGCGCCTGGCTTCTATCTACTTCTGAATGCCCTTATTGTGTATGGTATTAGAGTTTTTGCTTGTCATCATATGCCACGTTAGAAACTAAAGGACAGTCTTAGTATTTTCACATTGCTTGTCTCTCTCCAGTATTTTTTTCTTGATGTGCAGGATTCTTTTTTTTTTTTTTTAAATCATTTCCCCCCCCCCTTTGGAGAAGGAACTCTTTCAGCTGTCTTCTAGATATGTTGGGGACAAATTCTTTAATTTTCTCACATGAGAGTATCTTTATTTCCCTTTTATTGCTTAAGGGTAGTTTTACTGCATGTGGGATTTGTAGCTGACAGTGCTATTTCCTGAGTGTTTAGATATAGACACTACTTCCCGGTGGCTGACAGCAGTTTTCCCTGTGGAAGTGGGTGCTACTTCCCGGTGGCTGACAGCGGTTTTCCCTGTGGAAGTGGGCACGACTTCCCGGTGGCTGACAGCAGTTTTCCCTGAGCATTTGAAAATGGGTGCTACTTCCTGGAGGTGACCCCAAGTTGCCCATGGGGAATTCACTGTTGTTGGACTAGGCATTGTGCCTGTTCTCTAGACTGCTTCAAGGCCTTTTGTCTTTAATTTTAGATCTTTGAAATGATGTATTTTGGCCTACATTTCTTTGTATTTCTGCTCTTGGGTGTTTACTCAGGGTTCTGAGATATGTGGATTTGTATCTTTGGCTGTAAGTGATTCAGTCATTCCTTGACCAGTGCCCTCTCGGCAGCGTTCTTTTCTCTTCCTGAGGCAGCAGGCATGTCCAGTAGTAGGTCTTCTATAACTTTTCCACAGCTTCCACAGACTCTGTCCTTTCTTCTCCCCAGTGCTAGGTTCCATTCTCTCTGCCTCTTCTTCAGATTGTTCACAATTTGACTGATTCTGTCCTCTGTCACTGCCTGTTCAGTTAGTTTAGTTTAGTTTTGTTTTGTTTTGGGATCCGGTTGTGGGTCCTGAACTCTGGGCCTGGGCGCTGTCCCTCAGCTCTTCAGCTCAAGGTGAGTGCTCTACCACTTGAGCCGCAGCGCCACTTTCCGGCTTTTTTCTTTTTGCTTATGTGGTGCTGAGGAATCAAACCCAGGGCCTCATGCATGCAAGGCAAGTGCTCTACCCTGAGCCACCTTCCCAGACAATGTTCAGTTAGTTTTTAAATGTCTTACTATATTTTTTATTTCTATATTTGGTTCTTATATAAAAAAATTTTATGAGCTGGGTGCTGCTGTCTCATACTTGTAATCCTTGCTACTCAGGAGGCTGAGCTCTGGAGGAACACAGTTGGAAGCTAGCCTGGATGGGAAAATAGCCGTCAAAAAGCAGGGGGTGGGGCTGGGAAGGTGCCTCAGTGGTCAAGTGCTTGCCTTGTGTGCATGAAGCCCGGGTTCGATTCCTCAGCACCACATAAGCAGAAAAAGCCCAGAAGTGGTGCTGTGGCTCAAGTGACAGAGTGCTAATCTTGAGCTGAATCGCTGAGGGAGAGCATCCAGACCCAGAGTTCAGGCCCAAAGACTGACCAAAAAAAAAAAAAAAAAAAGCAGGGATGTGGCCAGATGCCAGTGGCTCACGCCTGTATTCCTGGCTACTCAGAAGGCTGAGTTCTGAGGATCACAGTTCCAAGCTGGCCCAGGCAGGAAAGTCCCCAGGAGACTCTTTTTATTATTAATATTTTTTATTGTGAAAATACTATACTGAGGGGTTACAATTACATGAGCAAGGTAATGAGCACATTTTTTAATAAGCCTCCTCCTTTGTTTCCCCTTCCCATCCCTGCCCTCCCATCTCCCTCCACCCACACCAAAGTTGTAAAGTTCGTTTTTCGACATAACATCTTGTACATCTCATTGTTGCAATGGGTCCACTTGTATCCCTATTTAAACAATTTGTTTTTTCCCTTCCCTTCCCCAAATTACATCAATATCAAATACAGTGAAAATGATATGGAACCAACAACGATGCCCCTCAGTCGATGAATGGATCAAGAAAATGTGGTAGATATACACATTGGAATTCTAGGCCTCCATCAGAAAGAAGGACATTGCCCCATTTGTTAGGTAATGAAAAGACTTGGAAAAATTATATTAAGTGAAGTAAGCCAGGTCCCATGGTTTCCCTTATTTGCAATAACTAGTATGTCTGAGACAAGCAGAAAAGGTCAGATACGTTCATGTTAGGCGAAATGAACCCCAAGATAAGGACTCAAATGGTTTTTCTTTCGTGCTATTGTTTCTAACATATTTATAAGATGATTTCTTTGTTGCTTTGTATGTCCTTCCCAGGAGACTCTTTTTTTTTTTTTTTTTTGGTCAGTCGTGGGGCTTGAACTCTGGGTCTGGGCGCTGTCCCTGCGCTCTTCAGTTCAAGGCAAGCGCTCTACCACTTGAGCCATAGCACCATTTCCCCCAGGAGACTCTTATCCCCAACTAACTATTCAACTATTGGAAGTGGTGCTGTAGCTCAAAGTGGTAGAGCGCTAGCCTTGAGCACAAAGAGGCTCAGGAACAGTGCCCCGAGGAAGCCCCATAACCAACAACAATAACAAAGGGGTGTGGCTCAAATGATAGCGTATTAGCTGAGCAAACACACTAAGCAAGTAAGCAGACTGGCCCTGAGTTTAAACCTCTGTACCTACACACACACAGACACACATAAGTACACAGACATATACATGTACACACATATACCTTTCTTTGCTGAAACTTTCCAGTTTTATTTATAATTTATAATTGCTTCTAGAATCATTTTATGAATGCTGCTTTAAAATCCTTGTCAGATAATTTCAGCACTTTCATCTTGGAAATTGTGTTAGTTGCTCATCTTTTTCTTTCTTTTTTTTTTGTCGGTCATGGGGCTTGAACTCTGGGCCTGGGTGCTGTCCCTCAGCTAGTGTTCTACCACAAGCCACAGTGCCACTTTTGGTTTTCTGAGTGATTTATTGGAGATCAGAGTCTCATGGACTTTGCTGCCTAGGATTTGAATCGTGATCCTCAGATCTCAGCCTCCTGAGTAGCTAGGATTACAGGTGTGAGCTACTGGCACCCGGCTCTTTCTTTTTTTATTTTGGTCAGTCAAGGGGCTTGAACTCAGGGCCTGAGTGCTATTGTTGAGCTTTTGTGCTCAAGGCTAGTGCTCTACCATTTTGAGCCACAGTGCCATTTTGGGTTTTCTGGTGGTTAATTGGAGATAAGAATCTCAGCCAGCCCTGGCTTTGAACTACAGTCCTCAGATCTCAGCCTCCTGAGGAGCTAGAATTACAGGTATGAGCCAGCAGCGCCCAGCATCATCTTTTATTTTATTTATTTTATTTTGCCAGTCCTGGGGCTTGAATGCAGGGCCTGGGCACACTGTCCCTGAGCTTATTTTTGCTCAGGGCTAGCACTCAGCCACTTGAGCCACAGCACCACTTCTGATTGAGCCACAGCACCACTTCCAGCTTGTTCTGTGTATGTGGTACTGAGGAGTCGAACCCAGGGCTTCATGCATGCTAGGCAAGCACTCTGCCATTGGGCCACATTCCCAACCCATCTTATTAAAGAGATGATTTGCAATTCTTTTTTTTTTTTTTTTCTTTTTCAGTTGTGAGGCTTGAACTCTGGGCCTGGGCACTGTCCCTCAGCTCTTCAGCTCAAGGCTACCTAGCACTCTACCACTTGAGCCACAGTGCCACTTCTGGTTTTCAGGTGGTTAACTGGAGAAAAGAGTCTAATGGACTTTCCTGCCTAAGCTGGCTTTGAACCACAATCCTCAGACCTCAGCCTCCTGAGTAGTTAGGATTATAGGCATGAGCCACTGGCACCTGGCGCAATCACTTGGGCCAGTCAGTATGTTAGGACGCTGAACAGTTGGATGTTATTTTATTTTTTAGGTCTAAGCCTGAGACTTGAGCCTGATGCTTTTGCTCATTGGCTAGCCCTCTACCAACGGAGCCACACTTCCAACCTCTCAGATTTAAAAAATTTCAACCAACAGTCCCATGGACATTTACTTGCCGTGGCTTCCCCTGTGAGCTGTGATTGCAGTGTTGTCCCATGCCCCAGCCTGTGATGCTGTTTCATCTGATCTCTGTGAGTCTGTGGGTAATGGCTGAGGGCAGGACAAGCTTCCCACCCTGGGCAGCAGGGCTCTGGCGCAGGTAGGGTCTGCCTCCCAGTCAGAAAGCCTCCCAGGCAGCGTGAAAAAGTATTGGTTGTAGTTGGACACCCTTCCTCCAGCAGATGAAACACGGGTCCCACCTGGTGTTTTAGAGTGACGTGTTTGTCTGGAGCTCCCCCCTCCCCCCATCCGCGTGGGGAGAGGAGCCTTGCGACTAGCAGCAAAGGGAGAGAATCTCTGTCTCCATGTCAGTGCTCCTGCTGAGACCCTCCTTGCTAGGTTCCTTGGCACAAGGAGGCTCTGATTTCAGGAAGGACTGTCACAGGCCTGGTGGGGAAGGTGAGTGAGTTTCCAGCTGGTGTTTTGTTGTAGGATCCCTTGCTGGAATCTGTGGCCAGGGTGGGGATTAGCTGCCTGCATGCTTTATTTGCTGTCCTGAGTCAGTGAGCACCAGGCCTGGCCTGGGGCACAGGACAGTAGGTCGGGGGGTATGCTGCTGCGGTCCTGCAGCTAGTGTTCCTCTGCTCTTCTCTTCCATTTTCCTTTTCTTGGCCTCAAGTTCAGGGTTTGTAGTTGACACCTAGAGGAACAGTGAATCTCGGCTGCCAGCCTGGCCTTCCCAGGAAACTCTTGTAGCCACTTGGAAATATGGATTTCCTCAATATTACTGTGATGTGCCTCAGTGTGTGGGCTTCCTTCTCCAGTAGAAAGTATTAGCACCTATGTGTCCCTTAAGCCAGTGCTGTTACAAATACAATGCAAGCCACACAGCAATTTTAAATTTTCTTTCTCTTTTTTTTTTAATTGTGAAAATACTGTACAGAGTGGTTACAATTACATGGGCAAGATAATGAGTACATTTCTTATCAAGCATTGTAGCCTCCTCCTTTGTTTCCCCTTCCCATCCCTTTCCAGCCTCCCCCCGCCCCCCTCACCCAATCCTCCTCCCCCCCCCCACCAAGCAATTTAAAATTTTCTGTTAGTCACATTAAAAAGTAAACCAGCTTGGTGCCAGTGGCTCACACCTATAACCCTAGTTACTCAGGAGGTTGAGATCTGAGGATCATGGCTCAAAGCCAGCCCAGGCAGGAAAGTCCGTGAGACTCTTATCTCCAATGAACTGCCAGAAAACCAGAAGTGACACTGTGGCTCAAGTGGAGAGTGCTAGCCTTGAGTTGAAGAGCTCATGGATAGTGCCCAGACCCAGAGTTCAAGACCCATGACCACCACCAACAACAAAAGTAAACCAAATGAAACTAATTTTAATGATATACTTCAGCCCAATAAATCTAATCAGCCTAGTAAATTATTAACATTTAACTTTTTGTCCTATGTCTGTGAAATCCATCATGCATTTACAGTGGTTGGCACTTTGAGTATGCCTTGGGTTTGGCATAACCACGCTGGGCTGTGGCTCCCATATCTCTAGATGTGACATGTGTTTCTATTTTTTCTTCTGTTTTCTTGGACTTTACCAGAATTTATTTTTTAGAAAAATGTTTAAAGAGGCTGGGAAGGTGGCTCAGTGGTAGAGTGCTGCCTTGCATGCATGAGGCCCTGGGTTCCATTCCTTAGCATCACATAAGCAGAAAAAGCTGGAAATGGCACTGTAGCTCAAGTGGTAGAGCGCTAGCCTTGAGCTGAAGAGCTGAGGGACAGCGCCCACGCCCAGCCTCACAACTGACAAAAAGAAAAAAAAGAAAAATACTTAAAAAGAATATACTCCTTAAAAAATTTGTATCTATATGTTATAAGGTGAATCATCCCAGGAGCCACATGTTGAAATATGAAATATTGGAGTCTCTATCATACAGTAGTTAACAGGCTGCAGGCCAGCTCGTTGTTTCAAAGCCCTGCAGCCCTCAAATACTCATAACACAGCTAGGAAACATGCTAAAGAGAGAAGAAAGAACAAAAACAGTACCAACAATCCCATTCAGCTCCGACGGAGAGCTGAATTGGGACTCCATGATGACTGGAGACGAGACGGGAGACAGGAGCTGATCATGGGGACACACGTGGCATAGCATCCCCCACTAGGCTGGTCCAGCCTGAATAAGTTGGCGTAGGGGGCAGATCAAAGGAGATTCCCAGTCCCAGGCCCTGGACTGACAGATTCAGTAACTTATCAGTCAAGTGCTCACCCCTGCCTCCAGGATCCAGGCACACCCATTCCTAGGAGGCAGGTGATGGGCAGGGCTTTCTTCCCCCAGCGTGAAGACAAGATGCCAGACCCTGCCATCCACCATGTGGTCAATATGGCACCAGCCAGACCTGACCTCCTGACTTCATAGGGAGGTACCCATCTGTCTATCCATCTACTCATCTACTTGTGTATATCTCAGATATAAGACTTACTATAAAAGACACTTACTGACACTGTTCACACTGTTTTGTCATTTTTGCCTGCCTACATGTGTTTCTTCAGGCCCAGAGCACTGTTTCTCCAAGGTTAGTAGGCTACTCAAGAAGCTCAAGATAATATCTTTCTTTTTGAAGAACACTGTTATCATTATCATCATCATCATCATTATTAATACTATGGATGTTGTTTCAGTATGTTGTCCAGGCTGGTCTTGACCTCCTGTGCTTAAGTGATCTTCGGACAATAGCTGTGACTGTAGAAGTGTACCACCACATCCAGCTCACACATTCTGGGGGAGGATTGATGCCCGCTTCCCCTCACACTCTGCCTGCCCCGCCTGGCATAGAGGCCTCCAGGTTGGCTCCAACCACAGTGTGGGGGCTGTCCCACCCAGCGTGCCCTGGAGTCCAGATTTTGTTCTTAAATGCTGGCATGGTACCAGAACTGCACCTCATCTGGAGTAGCCACGTCCTTCAGGAGTGGGGTGAGGGCCCCAGGGGAAATGGCCCCTGGTGGGGTCTCTACTCCCCCAGTATGCAGGGATGGTCTCTGTATTGTCCTCAGGTTTTCTGGAGGGGAGGGTAGACCTGTCTGCTTCTCCTAGTTCCTGGAAGCCTTTCTTTGTCTTTGTCTACTCGCTGCTGGTTCTTCCTCTGTTGTGCTGGTACTGGTTATTCAGTCTGGCTTAGTCGTGGGCTGGCTCCTCAGGTATCTTGCTGCTGCTCTGTGTGCTAGCATTGGTAACTGGTGAACTCACGTTTTCCTGATGGTAGTGTGATTTGTGCATGAGGAAGCCCTTTCCTTGACCAGGGTGGAGAGACTCAGGCATGACCTTGCAAACCACTACTTCCATTTGTCCCTCTGTTCCTTGTTAACATCTCTCTGTCCTTCCAGTTTGAACTTGCAAGAGAGCTGGGGGGCTGTCGAAGGTGGCAGATCATGGCATCCCCAGGGTGGGTCCCCTGCATTGAGGCAGTCCCAGGGTCTGCGACCCCTGGCCCAGGTCTTTGAAGGTGAGGCTGGTCTTTGAAGGTGCCAGCTAGGGAGGGTAGGAGGTATAGTTGTTCCTCACACCTGCTATCTTCTGGGTTGTGTTTGTTTGTTTGTTTTCCAAGCGTTTTCTGGTAGTTTTTCATTCATTTCAAGTGTTTGTTCTTATTTCTGGGAGCATAGTTGTAAGAACTTCTGCAGGCTGTTTGTGGACTATTCGAACATTGTGCTTGTATGTCTTGTCATTTGGGGAGGGGGTTACAGGTTCCCCAGCCTCTCCTTTTGTTGTGTAATTCGGAGTAGTATATTGGACATTTGGACTATTACAGTTTGCTACGTGGGGGCCTGTTAGAAATCCAGGAGATGCCAGTGCTGTTTGTTTAGCAACTGGTCCTCCTCCCCTCCCCCCGGTTGGTTGAGTGGAGATGGCGAGTCTTGGCCTGCTCCCAGTGGGCTGAGTCTGCACAGCCCTCATCCTTCTGGGCGTTGAGTGCCAGCATGAAACTAGGTCGTGGTGAAATGCCAAGGTGTGGCCCTCCCAGTGTTGTCATGCTGGTGGGTGTGGACCACTGGGGTCTCAGGATGTCCCCCGGAGCTCCTGAGCTCTCCTTATCCCTCCAGTCTGGAAACAGACCCCCAGGAGAGCAGAGCAGGGTGCCAGACTGAGTTGCTGCCGTGGCCTAGTGTTGGTGATAGCGCCCTCTGGTGGGCGGCAGAGGACAGGTGTGGGCTTGTTCTTGCCCAGCTCTCCTCCGCTGCCTCTCCAGTTGGCTTCTCTCCCATGCCTGGCACTTGGTGTTGCCAGTCTGCCCTGCCTGCCCTTGGTTTTCACTGTGCCCTCTTGCTGTTTGACTTGGGTCACATGGGTGTTGATTTTCATATTTCATTTTCTTGTGCTTATGATCTCTACGTACTGTACCTCTGTTGGAAAGCCTCCATGGCACCCCACAGGACTTCCACACATGTCCTGCGTGGGGCTCTCCTACCCTTGTGGCCCTGCTTCACAGCCTCAGTTCTCAGAACAAGGGCAGGCATTAATAGGTGCTCAATTAAGGCCTGGTTGGATACGTTAAAGGTCCAATTTGTCTCTCCTATATACTTGCAAACTATGTGGCTTACTAAAATTGTTCAAGGGTCATTTGTATGTTTCTATCTTGTCTGGAACTCCAGGCCCCATACTGCACCTCACTCCAAATTCTGGGCTGTTTCCTGCACCCAGAGTTCCTTGTATACCTCCCACACATTCCATGCCATGTGGAATTTGCCTGCTGGCTTTTCTGTTCTCTTGAGAGCCTCAGTCTGAGCAGTGATGCTCACCTCCCTGGTGGCTCATTATTGCCGAGTGAATACACATGGTTCTAACTACCTGTCTTCATGGCTTATAGAAGACATGAAAGATGTCACCAGAAATAGATCTGGAGTATTTATAAAGTTACGTTTTAACGATGGAATAGAAGCCTGGGTGAGGGTACACAGAGCCCCTGATGTTCACTGAGCTCTGGCTGTAGACAGTTGCTGCTCAGGTGGGCCAGAGGAGCAGGGCTGGGCTGGACACAGCAGGCTGGGCTGGAGTGAAGGAGCCTGCCACGGGCAGCTGTTCTAGCAATGCAGTCTCTCTGCTCCTCCACTGTGAACCTGGTGCGTGCACAGTTGCTTCTCTGACTCCTGTTCATACGTGATTCCAAGAGCTGACGGTGTGAACCACTTTGTGCCTGATGCTTGAAAGGTGCCCTGGAAAACACTGTCACCCAGTGTGTATCCTCCAGAGAGACATGGCCTTTCTGGCTGTTTCCTTCAGTCTTGCCAGCTTCTACATTCAGTTCAGAGGTGTGTTTGTACCATGGCACAAAGATACTGTGGGCTTCAGCATCCTTCCTGGATCCTCCCTGCTTCTATCAAAGGCTAGCACTGGCTTGCACCTATTACCCATCACCCCCACACAGAGCCTGGGCCCTGTGGGATCTCCTATGGGTTTTGGCAGTTCCTGCCTTCCCACAGATATCCAGGTGACAGGGAGAGAGGTTTGAGCCGGCCTGTGAGGAGGTATGCCACCGCGGAGCTGTTACATAGATAGCTTAAGGAAGTGGCTGGGACTGGAGTATACATTTGGGGATAGCCATGTGTCAAGGATCGGTCAACCAAGGCTGAATGAGGTCGCCTGAGGGCATGGTAGAATGTGCCATTTGTAGTCTATTGGACAAGCCAGCTAGAAGTGGACAGAGACTGAAGTGGAAAAGGGTGGAGGGTGCTTGAAGTGTCTTGGAAATGAGGTGGAAGGTGGCTCTTACTGAAGCCCTGGCCATTGGCTGCTTCTGGTGGTCACTTGAGTAAAGAAAGGGCTAGAGGCCATTACGTCCTTTTTCCGACAGTGATGCGAGTATCTAAAGCATCACTGGATTATGAGACTCTGTTCAGCCCTTCCCCAGCATGTACCTGTTCAGAACCAGGTCTTGCACTTCTGAGAGTGCCCTCTTGCCAGCCCTGGCCGCTGCGCCAAGGTTCCTTGGGTTCTCGGCTAGTATGGGATTTGAGCCTTGAGGTCTGAGCCTGGGCGGGGCCCCAACCTGCCCGAGCAGGAGCTGATGTGATGCAGCTTTGTTGTGGCAACTGTGACCAAGTTGTGTGTGCGCTGCAGCGTCTCAACACTATGCAGGGCTGTGTCAGTGCTGCACATGCTGTGGAGAAGGATGGGGCTGGGAAGGAAACGTTACAATTGCAGGGCCGTGACTCGGTTCACAGCCCTGCTGTTAGACCAGTTCTCAGGAATCCTAGCTGTAAGAAACAAACAAGGAGCTGGGTGCTGGTGGCTCACACCTGTCATCCTAGCTACTCAGGAGTCTGAGAGCTGAGAATCACAGTTCAAAGCCAGCTCGGGCAGGAAAGTCGGTGACACTCTTATCTCCATTAAACCATCAGAAAACTGGAAGTGGCTGTGGCTCAAGTGGTAGAACACTTGCCTTTAGCTGAAGAGCTGAGTGACAGTGCCCAAGCCCAGAGTCCAAGCCCCACAACTGACCAAAAAAAGAAAGAAAGAAAGAAAAAGAACCAAGGGAGTTGAGGAGGTGCTCCTGGGGTTTCTGAAGTTAGTGTTCACCCTTGGGATTGGCATCAGAACACCCACCCTGGCACAGGGAGATCTGGCTGTCCACTGCTGGCAGGGTCCCTTTCCTGTGTTTCCGTCTGTTTCAAATGCTGGGTGTTGGTAGGATTCTGTTCTGTTCATTCTTTTTTGGTGTACTAGGGTTCACCCTTGGGGCTTTGCACTTGCTTGGGCTTGGTAGGTATTCTTCCACTTGACTCGCACTCCCAGCCCTTTTTGCTTTCGTTCTTTTTCAAGTAGGGCTTCGCTTTTTGCTCAGTCTGGCCTGGACCATGATTTTCCTACTTAGGCTTTTCGAAAAGCTGGGTTGACAGACATATCATAGCACCAAGGTTTTATTGGTTGAGATATGAGGTCTTGTGACCTTTTTGCCTGGATTGCCTTTGAACTGCCATCTTCCCTGTCTCCCGTTGGCTAGGTTGTAAGTGTGAGCTACTGTACCTGACTTGGTGGATCTTCTTCAGCACTTTTTTTTTGGTTTTTGTTTTTTTGTAAGTTCCAGGGCTTCAACTCAGGCTTCACATTCACTCTGCTTTCTTGCTCATGGATGACACTTTACCATCTGATATATACCTTTGGATAGCCTTTTGCTATTGATATATACCTTCACCTAGCTTACTGCTTTAATTAGAGATGGAGACCCATAGACTTTCTGCTTCAGCTGGCTTTGAGCCTCAATTGTCCAAGTGTCAGACCCTTGAATAGCTAGGATTAGAGGTCTGATACAGCAACCACTGGCTCAGAAGCTCTTCTTGATGATAGTGACCCTTCCTAAATGCTTCTCAGGGTAGGGGCAGTTCTGGGCTGGTGGTTCTACAGAGAGGAATGAACTTTTCCTGGGAGTTTTATTTCCCAGATTTGACTATAATTCCCTCACGCACATGGGACAGCTGTTGATTTCTTCCTTGGTTGGGCAGTGCAGAGAAGGGCTGGAAGGAATGGTGGCGCGTTTGCCTGGTGCACGTGTGTGCTTGGCTCCGGGGTGGTGGTGTGAGGCTGGCAGTGCTGCACTCAGGCCCAGCTGGTGTGGATTCAGAGCTGGTTGTTTCTGCCTGTGACCTTGGGCGTTCCTTTTCCCTCCGTTTTCTCTTGTCTCTGATGTGGGGATGGGACGGTGGTCTTGATTTGATTTGATTTGATTTGTAGTGCTGATAAAGTTCACGTAAAGAATTAAATGCCGCATGGTCCAAACACGAGTGAAGGCTGGTTGCTGCTGTTCTGTGTGGTTCTAGCAGCGCTGGACCCGGCTCTCTCCTCAGTAAAGATGTTGCTGTTAGCCTCTCTTCTCACCTCTGATCTGTGTCAGAGGGAGGGCACACTGAGCCTCTCCCCTGAGTGGAGGTAGCTAAACCAGCATGCCTTCTCCCCTGGAGTCCCCAGGTGCTGCCCACCTGTGCCCTGGTTTCCCCTGGGGCCATGTCTCAGGATTTTCACGTGTCTGGCCATTGTGAGTTCTGAAAGTCCACGTTGAAGGCTATGGAGCCGCCATGTGCCTTTGTCCATGCACACAACGGATATAAGGCTGTGCCCCAGGACCCTCGTGTGCCTGCTGCATCTCTGCCAGGATGGTGTGTCCTTGTCCGGTTTTGGGGCATGGAGAGTCTGGAACGTAGGTCTCACTCTGCTTTCTTCCTTGTCTCAGACAACATCCCTGAGGATCTCAGAGACCCTTTTTACATCGACCAGTATGAGCAGGAGCACATTAAGCCGCCTGTTATCAAGCTTCTCCTGTCCAGTGAGCTGTACTGCCGGGTATGCAGTCTCATCCTGAAAGGGGACCAGGCAGCCACCTTACAAGGACACCAGTCCGTCATCCAGGCCCTGTCCCGAAAGGGCCTGTATGTGATAGAGAGCGACGACACCCCTGTGACAGACGAGGACCTGGGCCACGCTCCAATAAAGATGGTGAGTGTCAAACCGGGCCAGCTGTCCCCGTAGCTTGGCTGTGCAGGTTCCGTGCCGTCCCTACTCTCAGATGAAGGGAAAGGGTGTGTGAGACAGAGTTGTCTGGACATGCGTACTGCTGATCCTGATTCACCTCTCTTTAAATGTGTAATTGTTCTAGAAAGCGAGGAAAGAGCAGCTTGTTCTTGTCTCTTCTTTCATGAACAGCTGAGATCACAGAGAGGCTCATACATGAAGCGGCAAGGCTGGCCCTGGCAGCTGCTCTAACGCCAGCCATTGAGCCCATCCTACTGGGCGGCTGTGCTTATGACTTGTGGGTGTTTTTGTGCCAGAGTCAGTTGGCATACCGTTCTCTCCAGGCAGGTCTTCACCCTATCCCTCTCCAAGGCTGTGCTGTTCATTGGACACCTCTCTAGACCAGCCTGGTGCTGAACCTATTGGTACCCAGCATTTCCTTCATTAGGCTATTCACTAGTATTTTGCACAGAAGTGTGGATTACAGGTTGTGTATAAAATAAAGTTCCTTGTGCTCTGAGGAGAGATACCCAAGGCACTGGGTAAGGCCCAGGTTGGCGATGTCTGGCAACCTCTTTCTACATCTGTGAGCATCAGTGCCTCATCTATGGAGGAGGCTCACGGGCCTGCTGGGCGCAAGGGCGTGAGGAACCTGGGCAGCCACACCTAACAGTCCTGGGGCTCAGTAGCCGAACTCCAGGCTCAGGGCCATCTTAAGTGTTAATGTCTCTGTGTACAGGGAGAGAGAGGGGGAGAAGAAGGGTTGAGGAAGGGAAGGAGGAAGGAAAGAGAGAAAGATAGACAGGTTGCCTGTATTAGGACCGGGGGGTACAGAGTTTTCAGGGTGCTAGCTGCTTGCTGCCTCTGCTCTCAGAGTGCCCACATGGCGATGGTGGATGCCCTGATGATGGCCTACACAGTGGAGATGATCAGCATTGAGAAGGTGGTGGCCAGTGTTAAACGCTTCTCTACATTCAGCGCCTCGAAGGAACTTCCATACGACCTTGAGGATGCCATGGTGTTCTGGATCAACAAGGTGAGTATATTTGTAGGCTTATGAAGTATTTGAATATTAAGCCAACTTACTTGTGTTCAAATGGGGATATCAATAGGCAGAGATGATGAGATTGTGCAGCCCTTGATGGAGGTGACCAGAGTGAGTGGAGAACCTTGAGCTGAAGAGCACAGGGACAGCGCCCAAGCCCAGAGTTCAAGCCTCACAACCAACAACAACAACAAAAAAAATCAGTGCGTGGAGAAGAGGCGTGCCGAGACACTGTAAACTGTTGGTCATACAGTTTGCATGTGTAAAGCCAGGCCAGCAGCTCCCCTTTGAAGGGTGTCACCACCACTGGGACTGACAGGATTGTGGGTATAAGAGGTTTGCTCATTCTCCAAACTAATTGGAAAGTAAATGAAGAGCAGGAGCACAAATCTGGAACAGGCCTTTCCCAGTTCCTGACTGTCAGTCCCAGCCTCTCTGTTCCTATCCTTTTCTAAACAATTTCAGCAGGTTTCATTGTTCCACTTTTATACATACTGACAATCTATTTTGACCATATTCTTTTTTTTTTTTCCTTTGGTCGGTCATGGGGCCTGAACTCTGGGCCTGGGCACTGTCCCTCAGTTCTTCAGCTCAAGGCTACCACTTGAGCCACAGCACCACTTCCAGCTTTTTCTGTTTATGTGGTGCTGAGGAATTGAACCCAAGGCTTCATGCATGTGAGGCAAGCACTGTACCACTGAGCCACCTTCCCAGCTCCTTGACCATATTAATTCTCATACACCTTTCTTATTAACCTAACCCCTTCCTGTTAGTACTCACTTCTTCCACAAGTCTTTTTTCTTTCGCTGCCCCACTTCTCTCTCTGATCAACAACTTTCATTGAGATTCCTTTTTTTTAGACATAATTTTAAGTATAAATATAATTTTATTTATTTATTTTTGCCAGTTCTGGGGCTTGACCTCAGGGCCTGGGCACCGTCTCTGAGCTTATTTTGCTCAAGACTATAACTTTACCACTTAAGCCACAGCACCACTTCTGGCTTTCTCTGTATGTGTGGTACTGAGTAATTGAACCCAGGGCTTCATGCATGCTAGGCAAGCACTCTACCACTAAGCCACATTCCCAGCCAATAAATATAATTTTTTTGTTATTAAGGTATTGTACAGAGGGCTTACCATTTCATAAATCAGGTAATGAGTACAGTATCACCCATTCCTTCACTTTTCCCCAGTTTCCCCTTCCCATCCCTGCCCACCAGTTGCACAATTGCTTTTCTACATAGTGTATACTGAATACTATAACTGCATTTGTTCCCTCTTCCTCCCTCCATTTTTGTGCCCCTCCTCCCCCCCCAAAAAAAAAGACACACCAAAAACCCCAAAGCAAAACAACAACAACAACAACACACACACACACACACACACACACACACACACACACACATAATCCCGTGTTTCCATTTACTGGAATTTGTTTGGATAACTAATCTTTTTGGTGTTTTTTGTTTGTTTGTTTGTTGTCCATCGTGGGGCTTGAACTCTGGGCTTGGGCACTATCCCTCAGCTCTTCAGCTCAAGGTGAGCCCTCTACCACTTGAGCCACAGCGCCACTTCCGGTTTTCTAGTGGTTTATTGGAGTCTCACAGACTCTTTGAACCTCAGTCCTCAGGTCTCAGCCTCCTGAGTAGCTAGGATTACTGGCGTGAGCCACCGGTGCCTGGCTAATATTTTTAATGACATTTTTGGGTTCCTCCCTGGCTTTTATTTTTCTTATGGCTGGCACTTGACCACTTGAGCCCCAGCTCCATTTTTGGCTTTTTGGTGGTTAACTGAAGGTGAGAGTTTGACTTTCCTGCCTCAAACCATACTCCTCAAATATCAGCTTCCTGTGTACCAGGATTATAGATAGACACCCACTTCATTAAGACTCTTCATGCGGTTTTCACATAACGTTGTGGTGTATTTCAAAACTATTCACCTTCTATCTTTTTCCCTTTCCTCTTTTCCTCCTAAGTAGCCCCATAGTTAGATTTATATTCTGTGCCTATCTATTTCTATATATATCTATGTATTCATCTATAAATAAAAGAATGTCTATGTCTATGAATATCTACCTGTTTTAGGTCTAGTTTCTACTTACGGGTGAAAATATAACAGTATCTGACTTGGAGTTTAGCTGTCTTATTCAATATTATGCCTTCAATTTCATCCAGTTTCCTGCAGATGGCGTGATTTCATTTTTCTTTGTGGCTGTGTAACATAGGCCACATCTTTATCCACTTACCTGCCGTTGGGTACCTTGCTCATTCCCGTTAAGATTGCTGTAATAAACATAGGTATGCAGGTATCTTCGTTGTATATTGATTTATACCCTTTGAATATGGTTGCATGCTCCCTTCTTACTTGATCAGGTTTCTTGTGTCTTCCCTGTTCCCATTTTGCCTTTGGACATGGCCATGATGTTCATGTACTTCCCAGGCCTCCTTCCGAAAGCCTACTTGTGCTCCCATCCTCA
>NW_012267334.1:1277382-1322049 GCF_000151885.1 Dipodomys ordii | reverse complement strand
TACAATTGCATGGGCAGGATAATGCGTACATTTCTTACCAAGCATTGCAGCCTCCTCCTTTGTTTACCCTTCCCATCCCTTCCCAGCCTCCCCCCTCCCCCCTACTTTTTGTCTTCTTATTCCTCCTCCTTCTCTTCTGCTTCCTCTTCCTCTTTTTCTTCTTTCTCCTCTTCCTCCTCCTTTATTTTGTGCCAGTACTCCCAGATTTGTCTGCCCCTGTTGGCTTTGAACCACAACCCTTAGGTCTCAGTCTCCTGAGTAGTGACTTTGTAAAGGGGTGTTCAGCTTAAGTTTTACGATTGAATTCTGTTTACTGTGGTCAAGGAAAGTGGGGTTGTGTGGGTTAGATTCTTTGATGGGGGTCTCAGCCACCTCTCTGTGAGCACATTTGTTAGTAGCGTTGGCGAGCAGGTTCTGTGCACATAGTGCTTGTGTGGCCAGGGACAGCTGCTGGACTTGGTGATTCTGCCATGTGATGCAGGACTCACCTCCTCCTGCATTCGGGAGCACACTCATCTCCTGGCAGGGGAGGCTGGCCCAGTGGCTCGTGGCAAGTCTCAGCCACAGAGACCCATTGTTTCTGACTGTAACTGGCCCAGGCTACCAGTGACTCAGCTGAGTTACAGCAGGGGATGTGGGTCTGGTGGTGAAGTGGAGGTTTGGGCACTGATGGGGGAGAGCATTAGTGTTCATAATACATTGTCTTCTCTTTAGGTAAACCTTAAAATGAGAGAGATAACAGAGAAAGAAGTTAAATTGAAACAGCAGTTACTGGAAAGTCCAGCTCATCAAAAGGTAAAGAGTAAATGTAATTTCTCCGGATTACACTAAGTTAATGTTCCTAGTTCTAGAGTTTCGTTTGTAACTACTATGTGATTTACTTGTATTCTTCGAGTCTCTGGGTGGGCTGTTTTGCTGCCTCCATGAGGAGCGAGTGGTCACAGACAGTCTCCGTCTTCCCCGGCAGAGGGGTTGTGGTTGTTCAGCGGTAGGAGGGTGTGGGCTTCTGGGAAGAGCGGGGTGGCTTGTAAGTAGGGGGTCGGATACCTGGCAGAGTGGAAAGGCAGCGAGCAAGGAGGAATTGCCTGGTGCTCATGGTGCCTGTGCGGATCCTGAAATGGCCCTTGAGGTGCAGTGGCTGTGGGTGTCAGTACAGATTGCCTGTGTCTTGGGAAGGTGCACATAGTATGTTCCCTGTTTGGGGCATTGGTCTCTTCCCCGGCATCATTTTTCCTTTGCCTTGGGACTTAGTTTCCCTCAGTTAAGTGGACGTAGTAAGTGCAGACAGGCGCAGCAGGGCTGTCTACATGGGCTTGCACTGGGAAGTGAGGTGCCGCCTCACTTCCTCCGCCGGCCTGCTTAGGTCAGGCCTTGGCAAGTGACTGCCTGGCGTGCACACAGCACACACATGGGCACAGGCCAAACTCCTGAGTCAGATGGAAGTCTTCCTTGGCCCCTGGCCTTGCCCATGTTCTGAGTTATTCTTGGTTCTGCGAAGGAGAGTGTGTGGAGGGATGGGCTCCCTGTTGCCGCAGTGTCCGGAGGGCGTGTGCTCTGGAAAGCCTCTGCTTCCCAGAGGCTGTCCTGCCTCTGCGGTGTGAGCACATGGCCCCGGCGTCCCTTGACCAGCTCTGCTGACCTTCCTCTCACCTTCCTTCCCGCTTCCCGAGCAGTCTCCCTCCAAGTGGTATTGGAAGTTAGTGCCCGTAAGTGACCCAGCTGCCAGCCGCCGTCTGCAGAGACATCCTGTTGCCGTCATACGCTTCCATTCAGATCGCTCGCACCCAAACTAGTTTTCATTTATTTTGTTTGTTTTGTTTGTTTGTTTTTGTTTAAATGTCCACTTTCTCCAGTGTGAGCTATGACCTGGCTGGGCTGAGTGGGCGCTGTAATGTGGCACTTTAGAATCCTTAGCTGGATTTTGCCCAAGCTCTTATTGACTTCTCTTAAGTGATCAGTGTAGTGTAATGATGGGGCATTCTCTTCTTTCTGGTAGACATTGCAAGGACTCTTTATGCTTCATTCTTTTAAGAATGGTATTTAACATGACCTTCCCTGGTACCCCTGTTGTGGGTTCAAGTAGATTTCAGAGAGGGCTTTTGCTGGCTTTTCCAGTTCCCTGGTCCTCCTCCTGTGGCCTCCCTCCCTAGGTTTGTCCAAAGTGGGGAAGTGTGTGTCTGCGCTTCTAGGCTGGGATCTGAGTTTCTCAAGGGTTTCTGGAGTTAAAGGCGAATTTCCACAGATAGGAAAGGAAGTTAAAAATGGATTTGGTTCAGCAGTTTCCCCTTGTGCGCCACCTGGTGGCCCATTTTGGAAGTGGAGCAGTTGCACAGCACTGTAGAAAACACGTTTTCATAGGAGTTTTTGGACACCAGTCTTTCTTAGACTGTGTTGATGTGCCCCTTTGTTTGCCTGGATATTGATGGATCTCCACGACTTGGCTCTGGTAGCGTTTACTTTGGGCTCCTTCCTGAGGGGCTCCTGTGGCATGGCTGCCTATGGCCCATCCGAACCTGACCATGCTTCCTGTTGAAGGCCACCTTGCTTCTCTTTGCCTACTTTAGTGAGAACAAGGAGGAAAACATGTTTAATGAGTAATGACATCTGTTAACATCTTGAGCCCTGAACATGGTCGGGGCAGAGGCTCCCAGAAAACTCGGCTGTCTTATATAAAGGAAGTATGGTTTCAGATGACTTTGGTGAAAACAGATAAAATGTGAGCACCCACAGTGCCGTGACTGTCCTCCCATGGCGTCGGCACACAGGGCATGGAGACAGAGTGGGGTCAAGACTGACAGGCTGTGCCCGAACGCCTTACGGCTAGAGGTTTGGAAACACGGATGAGCAAGGCAGTCATGTGAGACCCTTGGGTCCTGCAGCTCAGTGTCAGCCTGATTTTACCCCACGCCATCCATCTTTACTCAAGAAACCATTTGCTTTACTGCATGACTGCTTGCTCCTGTGTCTGCCATCTCTGTGGAAGCCTGGCCTGGCGCATGCTGTGGTGCACTGCATGCTGGAACCCGTGGACTTTGCACGTGTGGTACAGTATGAGGCGGGTTCTCTGTTGTAGTGCGTGCCATGGAGTCTGAGAAACAAGTTAAAGTGTGTTAGAACTTTTTTAAAAAACATATAACAAGCCTTATCTTTAAATTTGAAAGAATTTTTGGGCTGGTGTGGAGTTCAGTGGTAGATTACTTGCCAAGCCACATGTCAGACTCTGGGTTTGATTCCCGCACTATAAAACAACAACAGGAGATTCGTAAGAAATGTTTTCTGGTAAGCATACTTACTGAGATAGCAACTTGAAGTCCTAGGTTGTTGAGATACTTCTTCAAGTTGGTCTCATCTGCAGAACGCTCAGGACTCCTGAGTCACTGTAAGTGGCTGGTTTTCGTTCTCTGGTTGCACCATGCATGCTCCCTTCGGAGGACACGCAGTACGTTAAAGCAGTACGGGGTGCCGACGCCACAAACAGCAGTGCGGTATGACCTCGAGACGTCTCTGCTGAGCTCCCTGGGGCTGCAGGAGCGGAGCTGGGGGCTGGCAGAGACAGTGTCCAGACACAGGGCTTCCTCCAAGCGTAGCGCTCCGGAGGCTTCAGACGGATCCATGTACACTCAGTTCAGTGGCCTTCCTTCCCACATGCTTTGTTGCAGTTCTTAGAGCCGTTCCTGGTTACAGAAGGAAACAATTTGTCTAACCAAGTTTCTGAACTTTCTCAAACTACATACTAACACTGTCTTGTAGTTTTTTAATGGCCAAGGTTACCACTCATGGTACTTAGCCTGGTATTCCAAGCATTGGATTTTCACCACTTAACTTGTTTCTCATTAGTTTTTAGTGTGTTGGCTTTTGGTAGTATAGCTGTACGTCTGCCTCCTCCTGTGTGTGCCTACCACCACTAGTGCCAGTGTGGCGTTAGACTGGCCCTGGTGGTGCTGGCAGCGAGCTGCTGCCGGGCAGTACGGTGGAGGCACACAGTCTGTCCCTGGACTTGACCGGCCTATGTGTTCTTGGCAGTGAATGTCATGTAGGCACTCGGAACTTTTCCAGGTGATCATAACTGTTCATGTGTCTCTAGGCTCTGTGTGAATTCTTGCTACAGCAGTGTGCCTGTAATGTACATGGGGGTGAAGCGACCTCACACGCAGAGACCATTTTCCTTTTATCAACTGCAGGTCCGCTATCGGCGAGAGCACCCTTCTGCTAGGCAGTCACCCTACTTCCCGTTGTTGGAGGACTTGATGAGAGACGGCAGTGATGGCGCTGCTCTCTTAGCGGTGGTTCACTATTACTGCCCAGAGCAGATGAAACTGGATGGTGAGTGGAGAATGCACCCCTCAACAGCCCTGGAAGGCCAGTGAAAAGCTTCAGTGTGTGCTGAGTGTCCCCAAATCAAAGGGAGCGAGGAGCCCCCGAGCACTGTGTCCGTGGGAGCGCTAGCACAGACCTGCATCTTAGCTAACGCGGATGTTGCCCGTGAATGTATTTGTACTTTACCTGTGTCTCCTCATGAGCCTCCGATTGATTCCAACTCCTAGAACTTAGGTTGTGGATGTGGAAGTCAGTGCTGAGTTCAGTCTGTTTGTAGAGCATTTCTGAATGCCTGGCGTGTGACAGCCCGGTGCCACTCCTGTGACAGCCCTGCCCTCGGGTGCTTCTGGGTGGAGTAAAGATCCACAGGGTCACAGGGCCAGCGGCTCCCAGGGTGCTGGGGACTACAACTGTGTAGGTGCATCTGGAGTGGGCAGGTGGAAGGTTAGCGGTGTGTCCCTGACGAGTGTTCACACCAGAGCGTTGTCTCACACGTCCACCCTGGTGGCTGGGGTAGACTTCCCACTTCAAGAACAGGAGTGCCAGGTCTCACAGATGGTCCACACAAAATCGTCTTATAGATCCAGAGCTGCTCTTGAAAGACAAGGGCGGGTGGGGAGCCCAAGGCTCCAGGAGGGGTACCCACCATGAGTATATGGGCACCTGGGCCTGTCTGTGGGCTTGAGTCTTTATGTTCACCTTGGGGATGGTGTGTGTCAGCCTTTTGGCGAAAGAGTTACGAAGGCTCTCCCTCCGTCCAAGCCAGCTCCCCAGGTGCGATGTCTAGGGGCCAGGAGGGAGTGGGTGGAAGGGAGGCTGAGAGGCAGCTCCCCCACATGGCATAGGAATGCCAGGGGAGAAGGGTAGGGTCTGAGTTTGGGGTAGAGTTTCACTGACCCAGCACTTGCCCAGCATGCACACAGCCCTTCTGAAAGGGAAGGTCTAGGACTAATGACACTGTAAGGATTCTCTCACAGCACTACTGCTGGGAACATTCTAGAAACCATGCTTTGTAAGGAAACAGCCTTTCACTGATTGACAGTGCCACGTCAGGCCTCATACCCAGGTGGGTGGACAAGAACACAGTGTACACCGTGATGGAGGTCCTGGAGGGGAAAGAGGCTGTAAGGAAAAAGGGGTGGCGACCGTGGCTCCTCCTCCACTGCAGCTGTGTCCTTGGCTTCCCCACCTCTCGCTGTCCCGCTGTGGGGGCACTGTCGGGCCCACCATGCAGCTCGCCAGTGCCTATTCAGCATAGCCACCTCGCAGCCCGGCCACTGGGGACAGACTCCATACACGGACAGAACTGCAAGGAGGAGCTGACAGAGCCACACATCACTTCACAGAAACTGACGGAGGAAAAGTGTTTAGGAAGACCATAAAAGACTTGAACACAAAATAAAGCTTGCACCTGTCAGCGTACCAACCATTGTGGCACATGCCTTCCTAAAAAAATAAACCAGGGCTGGCCCTGGCCACTCACACCATAACCTAGCTGTTCAGGAAGGTAAAGTGGTTTGAAGCCAATATGGGGAGGGAAAGTTCATGAGACTCTTACCTCCAGTTAACCACCTCCCCACCCCCACCCCCATAAAAAACTAAAGTTTGAGCCATGGCTCAAGTGGGAATAGCACCCAGGTCCTGAGTTCAAACTCCAGGACTGGCAAAAAAAGGAAAATAAATAAGTACATATGAAAGCCGCTAAGGAAACCCTGACAGATCCCAAAGCATTAGTACATCTCCCTGTGCAGGTTAGAAGTTGGTACATAGGTGTGACCTTTGTCTACACTCCTCTGAAGCAAGAGTGGAGCTGGGACCAGAGACGGCGGCTGTTTGCAGATGTGCCGTGGGCCACAGAGGATGTGAGTGGAGTTGCTCCTTGCGTGCTGCCAGGGCAGCCGCTCTTACCTCTGCTGTTCCTGACATAGCCCAGCCATCGGAAGTAACACTTGGGCACAAATGTTAGCTTACCAGAACTTGCAGGATGGTTGAAGGGGATGTAGTCGGGGTATGTTGCCTCAAGTCCACACTTTGGAATTAATGAATTATGTTTATTGCAATGCATTAGAAAAGAAGTATTGTCAAAGAAAGCTGAAGGAATGGCTGGGCATGGTGGTGCATGCTTGTGATCCCAGCCACATGGGAGAGGCAGGAAGAGCTTGAATTTAAAGCCAGCTACAGCAAAGTTACTATCTAAAAGCAAGAAATGCTGGTGGTATAGCCCAAGTGTTAGAGAGTGCATGTAGCATGCATGAACCCCTAGGCTCAGTCCATAGTACTGCCCCAGACCAAAAATTTGAAAGAGGAAAAAATGCTTATTTCTCTAGTAAAAATCACTTCAAAACAAAGCAGGCAAGCAACTGTGTTGCAAGTCCCATGGTGGATAAAACTTAGACATATCTTCACTCTGAACAGCAGACCCAACTGATGAGAAAGCAGAACGGAAGGGCGAGGTGGCTCACTGCTAGACTCCTGGAGCTGTAAAGTAAAAGCTGTGGCACACTGGTGCCTGGGAGTATCTTTGAAAGTTGCTCTGAAGAGTAGGAAGACTCCAGGTCTCCTCTTTCCTAGCTAGCATGAGGTTGGGGTAGGGTACGCCGTTTGGTGGCCAGCCACCGGGGCAGGACGGAGGAGCGATGCTGGCTCACCTGCGCCGCCAGCCTTCCTCCCAACCAGTCCCCTGCAGCACAGCCCGCTTCCTGATGCTTCTCTCCTGACCACAGAGGACGCGCAGGTGTCCGCAGATCCCGCCGTCTGAGGAAAGCCCTGACCAGAATCAGCACCCCCACCACACAGACAGTGTCAAACAAGATGCAGGGGTGAGAGGGACTGGAAAAGAGTGCGTAGAACACATTGAACTGCTGGGTCTGGAATTACTTCTTAGAGAGGTCCACAGAGGGGTGTGTTTGGTTGTGCCAAAGTGTAAGAATGCACTGAAGAGCTAGAAGACAATTGGAGAAATTGCTCAGAAAATAGACCCCCTCCAAAAAAAAAAGACATGGGAAAGGGTAGAAAATACAGAGGACAGTTATAGGAAGTTAGAAAAAGCAGGAGGATGCAGTCAAGAATTAAAAAAAAAAAAAATAGGGGAATGTCCTAAGGAAGCCAACCTAGATATTGCCACCTGCCCCTGCGGCCAGTGTGATTGTTAAAGCAGGTCACATAGGACAGGCTATGAATCTGTATGATGGCATACACCCCACACACGGTCCTGAGAACAGGACAGTGGCGGAGCCCCTCCTCTTGTGAGAGACTGAGCAGAGTGCTGTCGGCTCCAGGGGACGCCAGCCGGCTCTGTATTACGTCCTCTGGGAAGCACACCAGTGCTCAGGGACCAAGGTGCAGGTAAGGAAGGTGTGCCTCGGAGCTCCCAGCTGGACAGAGGCAGCTGTTCCATCCAGGAAACACAAAAGTTTCTGAAGGAGCACAGGAGAGGTTTTGTGTACCTCCACTATGGAGACAGTCACGTGGTTACTGGCTGGAAGCGCAGATCTGCAGTGTGGCTGCAGGGAGGCCAGTGGGAGGGAGGGAGAGAGGGAGAACAGGGCTCAACTGGAGTAACAGGTGCACACAGTCTGCTCCTCAGTGCAGGTGGAAGCAGGTAGAATATTCTCAGGAGAATGTAGGGCCTCAGGAGAGGGTAGGGTTGGCAGAGGACTTTTTATTACAGTTTAAAAAATCTTATATGGCATTTTTAAAATTTAGTTTTTTTAACTTGTTATTATAAAGAATACGTACAGAAGGTTAGAGTTACACAAGTCAGGTGAGAGAACATTTCTTGTTGGACAGTGTCACCCCTGCCCTCACTCTCCCAGCTTTCCCCTCTTATGTGGCATTTTAATGACTTTGTGTACCTTATTAAGAATTAAAGTATTAGAGTAAGGAAAAAGTAAAAAAATTTTCATGTTTTAAAGAGAATATATAAAACTAAAATTCTTTTAAAGGATTAATCCGACAATCTTTGGCAAAGATCCTAAAAACAGGAAAAGTTGAAGGATATAACAAATGAGATATAAGCACTAATCTAGTAGATAATTCAAGAAAGATGACTGAGATTATTAGTGTGTCATGAACATGTGACGTGTTAGGTGTAACATGTGCAGTTGTCTAACCACAAAGGAAATGGACTCAGGCGTCCAGGACAGCCCTGTGGGCTGGCCTGTCGCTGGCTGTTTTCTCTGGCTCTGAAGGGATTGACAACTTCTGTTGTGTGAACTCCTAGAGAATAGGAAGAGATGGAAGGCGCCCTCGCTCTTTGTGAGAGAGGGCCATTCCCTGGCACTATGAATAGATCACAAGAGGGCAGTGACAGGCTGGCTTTCCAAAAATACTATGTGAAGTATTAAAAGACAAGAATAAAAATGGAACATACTGTAATGGCTGTCTGAATGTGAGTTAGTGACTTGATTTAACGTGACAGTGGTAGGGACCCTAGGCTGCTGCACATGTGCCCCTGACAGACCAGGAGTGACAGTAGAGTGGTTTAGGAGGCCAGACGGAGGGGCCTCCCCCAGCCTGGCTCCTGGCCCCAGGGCTGCTGGGTTCCCTGCTTCATATACAGCATCATCAACTCAGTGTAAATGTCTATTGCAAAGCAGGGAGGTTGGAAAGAACCTGGGAATGAAGTCAGCAAAAGGGATGCAAGAAAAAAAATTAAAATATAAAAGCGAAAATATGTTAAAAGCTGTTAAGAGCAACTGTCTTGACTTACGCTTGTAATCCCAGCTACCTAGGAAGCAGAGATTGGGGAAGATCACAGTTTGAAGCTAGACTGAGCAAAAAGGGAATCAGGACTCTGTCTCAGCAGTTAGGCCTGACACAGTGTGCACACTGGTGATCGCGGCTCTGCAGGAGACCTAATGGAGGACCCTAGTCTGGGCCCACCTGGTCTGACAATGAAACCAGTGTGGCCCAAGTGGTAAGCACCTGTGTAGTAAGCACGAGGCCCTGGGGTCAAACTCAAGACAGCTGTCAGAATAAAGTAGGAAACTTCCTGACAGTGCATGGGAGCAAGAGACTTAAACATTCTTCCTCATGGAGAATCAGAATCCTAAAAATTACAATTTCTTGAGATTGTTCTGTAAATTTATTGCCAGTCCAGTAAATACTTTTGTTTTCACAGAAATTGACCAGTCAAGGGCTGGGAAGCTGGCTTAGTGGTAGAGTACTTGCCTAGCATGCATGAAGCCCCGGGTTCTATTCCTCAGTACCACATACACAGAAAAAGCCAAACTGGTCAAAAAAGGAAAAATAAGAAATTGACCAGTCAACCCAAAACTTGTGTGGAGTAGCAGGGGTCAAGGAGCATCTGAAGAGGGCAGAGGCTTCTCCACAGATTGACTCCCTCAGGCAGAGGCTTCTCCACAGATTGACTTCCTACTGGCTTTCACTCGCCACCATTTCTGGCCTCATTTCTCCTTCAGGAGAGGGCCCTTAGCGTCTACTCTCATAGGTTCTGGGTATCCAAGCTTTTTCCTGGTCATGGCCTGTGTTGGTGTTGAGGTGGTGGCATTGGGCATGGAATCAGTCTGGTGTTGCAAGAGGTCTGTGTGGTGCCTGCCATGCACCAGGCGGTATGAGGGTATGGCCGCTCTCTCCTCTGGAAGACTTAAGTTTGCTTCTTCGTGGGAAAAGGCTTTGGGCTGTGAAGTCTCTTCCCCCCCCCCATTTGTTACTCACCCCCCACAGTTGTCACCCACTCTCGTTCCATCCTCCTTCTCTGGTTTACTAAAGCACTCTGCTGCCCGAAAAGCCTTCTCCTCCATCAGTGGTGGTTTTATTCGTAGGTGGAAGTGTGGGGTTACAACCTCCAAGACTTAGTCAGTGAGTTAAAACCCTTTTCTTTCATCATTTGTTGCCTTGCTGATGTTATTCCAGATGTCAGCCAAGTTACTTTTGGACGATAGGAACTTGGAGGCTTTGCTCTAAATTTGACACTTGCTAAAACGGTGGGCTTTGGTGTGGGAGAGTCACATGGAAGCAGAGACACTACCCTCCACCCAGGAGAGACGCTGCCCAGCATGCTGGTGAGGGGCTTCCGGGACTAAAGCAGCATGCGACCTCCACACCCCCATGTGAGGCAGGAAAGCGCAGACTTCTAAACCCCTGAACGAAGAGCCAGCCCCTTCTTCCCTTTATTGCTAGGGATGGAAGCCAGGGCCTGGTCCAGCAAACATTGTCCTGTACCCAGCCTGGCCCTCCCTGTTCCCTGGGAGGAGCAGCAAGCGCGTGTCCTCAGTGCAGTTGCCTCCCTGGTGTGAGCGGCTGCTGCTGCAGGCTGGGACGCGGGAGGCCCGGGGGCTGCTGCCTGTGCTCTCCAGTCCTAAACTGCCCTGTCCCAGAGTGTGGCAAGGCACTCACCACCTGCTTGGGAGGCCGAGCCGCTCCTGACCTCTGGCCTTGGTGCTTGTGCACTTGTCCCTGCCCCTTCCTTTGCAAATACAGAAATACCCCATGCAGAGTGCTTTCTTTTGTTGAAGGCCGTGGCAGCTGGGCCCTTGGAAACCTGAACCCAGTCTTAAAAATCTCATGTGATTTCTGTTAGTGATGCTTAGTGGAAAATTAAAATTCCCAACTTAGAGATTTTTCTGCTTTTTCCTTGAATGTGTGTCCCTTGTAAAGCTTTACTCTATTTTTTTAAATCTAGCATCATACTCCTCAGTGCCTCCACTCCCTCTGTATAAAATGGTTCCGATCAGAATTCTGTATTTACACACGGAGTGCAAGCGCACTGGGTTCTGACTGTCTGCGTCCATCCATTAGATATCTGCCTAAAGGAGGTGCCCTCTATGGCCGACAGCCTGTATAACATCCGGCTCCTGCGCGAGTTTTCCAGCGAGCATCTGAACAAGTGCTTCTACCTCACCCTGGAAGACATGCTGTACGCGCCTCCCGTGCTGAAGGTGGGCGCACGCCAGCCGCGAGGCCCGGGGTGGAGCAGCGTAGCAGCGTGTGTTTACGATGGCCCGGGGTGGAGCAGCGGAGCAGCGTGTGTTTACGATGGCCTCTTGCTTTTGCTTTTCTGTTTTAGCCAAATGTTATGGTTTTTATTGCCGAGCTCTTCTGGTGGTTCGAGAATGTCAAGCCGGATTTTGTTCAGCCCAGGGATGTCCAGGAGCTGAAGGATGGTGAGTGGCCTCCTGGGGCCTCCGCTGTAGTTTCCTGGCTGCAGCAGCTGTGCACTCATGGGGCCTTGGAAGAGCTGCGTTCTGGCGCCTAGGGCAGATCACCAGCTGGGCTTGCATTTTTGTCTGCTCTTGTAGTCCGGGCTTTGCTTTTTAATTTGGCCTAATACTTGTAGCACTGACACTAACGTTTAACTTGAAACCAATTGTGGGCCAAGTTTGTAAAAGTTGAGTTGTTCTGTGCTTATTGATGCTCCTGGGTTTGTTTCTTGGCATTATGAGTAACTATCAGTATTGTGACTTAGTCTGTAAAAACTGCTGTTTCTGCAGCTAAAACAGTGTTACAGCAGAAGTGCAGCCGGCCTCCCGTCCCTATCTCCAACGCGACCAAACGCAGCTTTCTGGGCAGCCCCGCTGTCATGAGCCCCGCTGACCTGCCGGCACCCAGCCAGCCTGTGGTGGAAGGTGGGCACCGGTACCTCCTCCACCCCGAAGAGCCCGAGTACCTGTGAGTTGCTTATATGTGCTATCCTAGTTCCTTTTTCTTGGTAACTTTTCTTTTTGTCAGTCATGGGGCTTGAACTCTGGGCCTGGGGGCCGTCCCTCAGCTCTTCAGCTCAAGGCAAGTGCTCTACCACTTGAGCTACAGCACCACTTTGGTTTTCTGGTGATTTATTGGAGATAAGAGTCTCATGGACTTTACTGCCTGAACTGGCTTTGAACCAAGATCCTCACATCTCGGCCTCCTGAGGATTACAGGGGTGAGGCTCAGGGTATTTTTTAAGAAGTGATTGTCATCATTAAGAGCTAGTTTTTACGGATATGTGGGCTAGATTGGCACTGAGTGGACGAGAAGATCAGTGGAAACCTGGGATGGAGATAGAGAAGTCTCTCTTCGGATAAACATGAACACATGCTGAGTGAGGGTGGGGCAGGAGCTTGTCTGTGACTCTGTCTGGAATAGATTAACACACCCACTCACACAAATACACTTATGAGATTTTACTGTGCTGAGGATAGAACCCAGGGCCTTGTACATGCTAGGCATGCGCCTCACCACTGAGCCATAGCCCCAGACTGGGAGTTGGTTAGAATGGAAGGTGAGAATGGCACTCAAAAGCCATTTTAAGCCGTGCCTGCAGCTGAGTGACTGCCTGAGACCCGAGGCTAAGGAACTGTCGATGTCTGGGTGGGGGAGGGGGGCACCGGCAGTGTTGGGCTGCAGGAGGAAAGACTAGGCAGAGGCCTGAGAAGCTGCTGGGGCAGTGCTGTGGAGAGGCTTGGTGTCTTCTGTGTGGGCAAGAACCAGTGGCACTTCCCTGGAGCGGCAGTGGCTACAGTGGCTCAGCCCCGGACCAAAGTGGGTTGTTGGGCAGTGCTGGTGTTTGAGGGCAGAGCTAGGGGGCCGGGGCCCATGCGGCACTTGCAGAGCACACGTGGGAGCAGAGTTGACGTTAAGCAGAATCGGTGTGACCAGGCTGACCTCTGTGACTGGTTTTCCTGTCACTGAGTTGTAAGGACTTCTCATTGCCCCTTCTCTTCTGCTCTGGTTTTAGTGAATGTGGCATGTACCACATGGACGCTATGCCGTGGTTTGTGACGTTTGTCTATAGACAAATGTGTGGGGTTCCCCTGCTCTGCCCGGCCCCCTGGGCTCCCCGCACCTCCCCCTTCTTTGCTCTCCTTAGAGGCACACGTGCTAGCTGTGGTCAGGATGCCGAGTGTGAGCCTCTCCAGCCTGCCCTCACCTTGCTCCTTGTCCTGGCCCCCGTGGCCACCCCACTTGTGCGCGGGCTTCCTGCGGGGTGCCTGGGGCTTGCACGCTGTGGTGGCGGTGCTCAGTGGCCACACTGCTGAGCCCATCGGTGCTGCAAGAACAATTGGTTTTCCTACTTTCATTTTTATTGCTCAGAAGGTAGTCTTGAATTTTGTTTGGAAATTGGAAACCGGTTTGTGTCCCACACTATCACCAGAAGTCAGCATGTTCCCCTGCTTGCAGCCTTTGTATTTTTTATCAATTTTATAGAAATGAATTCTTAGAGCCTTGGGAGTTGCTCCCGGCTCAGGAGGAGGTCGCGGCTGGCTCTGTTGTTTCATGCTTTCCTTTCCAATTCTCTCTCCATTTAGTGGGAAAGGAACTTCCGCCTTTAGCTCTTCCCACCCTCTATTGCCACTGAGGCAGAAGCAGCAAAAAGCGGCACAGGCAGAGGACGCCCCGGGTGAGTGTGGCACCCTCTTCTTCCCCTTTCGTTACAGCCTTCCTAGGGTTTACTAAAATAGTACACCCCAGTTCAGTTTTTATTCTGACATAGTCTTTTCAGTTATCAATAGCAGAATCAATTTTCATCTATATTGCTGTGGCTTTAGAATGTGAGAATGTTAACAAAATCTAAGAAGCCTTGCGTAGTATACACGGAAATGCCGGGGTGAGAACTTACGCAGTGAAATGGTGACGTGAAGTTCTTTACTGTTAGTGCAAACGATTGCTACTATACCATGCATTACTTTCCACTTGGATTACTCAGAGCTGTGTTGTCTTGATGATCTGCAGTTTCGTGGACAGAGTCAGGATTCATCTGCTGGGGAAATGGTTATTGCGGAAAGGCTTTCAGGCTCACACTTGGTTACTTAGCACGGAATGTTTTTTCTTCTTGTGCAGATCAGCGGCATCGATCTAACTCTTTAACCCGAGTCGATGGTCAGCCTCGAGGTGCAGCGATAGCATGGCCAGACAAGAAAAACAGGTGATTCTCTAGAGGAGCCCTGGGAGCCCGCAGGGTCAGAGGCCCTCTCCCTGCCCCACACGGCCAGCACACGATGCCCTGCCACCTGAGTTCTCTCGTGGGGGCAACTGGGTTTCCCCAGAGACCACGTTACTTGGGTGGCAGCACGGGGAGTCAGATGTTGCATTTCGCATGGTGAACAATGGCTCTGGTGTCCCCAGTCACTTGTAAGGGGGTGTTCAAAGAGGTCCTGGGACCAGAATGCTTGAACATCACTGAACTGAAATCACCTGTGGTTTTCTTACGTCTCACGTGTCGGGCATTTGTGTTCGCTCTTCCTGACTGGAATTTCCTCCCCTCCTCAGGCCGTGTTGAGGCTGGCTCGTGGATACGTAGTATATCCTGTGGCTTTTTTCTCCCTGTTTCAGGCCTGTGTCCCAGCCAACACCTTTTGCTCTCCACCATGCTACAAGCTGTGACGTGGACCCCAGCTCCGGTGACAGCATCAGCTTGGCCCGTTCCATCAGCAAAGACAGCCTGGCATCCAACATCATCCACCTGACCCCACACAACCAGCCTGACCCCGCTGCTGGCAAGAGTGACGGAAGGAGCCTCCTGAGCAATGTCAACATGGACGATGAGGAGGAGGAGCTGGTGGCCATCATCAGGACGGACGTGTCTCCCCAAGGTGGTGACCCGGAGGCCCCACGGGCCTCGCCTCGGACGCTAGGCCTGATGGCCACTGCCAGGTCTCCCCTGAGGCCGGCAGACACCTTGGAGAGTAAGTCCGATAGTTTCTTCCTAGAGCCTCTGATGCCAGCAGTGCTGAGGCCAGCGAAAGAGAAGCAGGTGACTACGAAAGAGGACGAACGTGGGGAAGGGAGGCCCCGGGGGGCCCCAGCCAAGAGGGCTGTCGAGGGCACCCAGCCTCTGGTGCGGAAGAAAGCGGCCAGCAGCCACGGCGGTCGTGACTTGAACAGGACTTTCACCCCGATTCCTTGTTCAGAACTTACTGCGAGCGTCGACCCCGCTGAGGAGGCATCACGGTTATCAGAAGCCACAGGAGAAGTGCATGGGGGGCCTGTGGCTGCTGGTGGATTCGATCCCTTCCCTCAGAGGCAGGCTGATGGCTTCTTCCTTCATGTAGGCAGGACTGACGAGGACACAGAGGGGAGGTTATACGTGAGCTCCCAGAGCCCCAGCTCCCACGACTCAGAGCCGTGGACGATCTTGAGGCAGGACTCGGACTCTGATGTGGTGGATGTGGACGATGCTGAGCAGGAGTTCCTGGGGGAGGACCGCGCGGTTCTGCTTCCCAGATACACTGGCGAGGAAGAGTCGGCCAAGCTGCAAGAGGATATGAAGGTAAAGGAACACGAAGATAAGGACGACGCCAGCGGCCGCTCGAGCCCGTGTCTCAGCACCACCTCTCAGCTCAGCAGCATGTCTGTGGCAAGCGGCAGTGTGAAGATGACCAGCTTCGCGGAGCGCAAGCTCCAGCGCCTCAACAGCAGCGAGACCAAGTCCAGCACCAGCAGCTCCCAGAAGACCACGCCAGACGCGTCGGAGAGCTGCCCGGCGCCTCTGACAACCTGGAGGCAGAAGAGGGAGCAGAGCCCCACTCGGCACAACAAGGACCCTGCCAGCCTGCTGGCATCCGAGCTGGTCCAGCTGCACATGCAGCTGGAGGAGAAGCGCAGAGCCATCGAAACCCAGAAGAAGAAGATGGAGGCGCTGTCGGCGCGACAGCGCCTGAAGCTGGGCAAGGCTGCCTTTCTGCACGTGGTGAAGAAGGGCAAGGCCGACGGCACCCCGCAGCCCCTGCGGCCCGAGCACTTCACCAAGGAGTACACGCAGCACAATGGCGAGGACGTGGGAGACGCGGTGGCTAACGCGGAAGGCTTTCTCAAGGAAGAGCAGAGAGAGGCCAGTGAGGGTCCAGATGTGGACAGAGAAAGCTTGACGTTTGCCCAGCTTCATAAGCCCAAAGACCCCTCGGCTCTGCCTGATGTAGAGATGCACAGGGCGCTCTCTGCTGCTCTCCTTGAGGACAGTGTGGAGGAGGAGGTGGTGGTGGACGTGAGCGAGGGTGACCTGTCCATCGAGAAGCTGAGCGAGACCATCAGCACGCTGCAGCAGGCCATACTGAAGATCTCCCAGCAGCAGCAGCAGCTCCTCCTGAAGTCCCCAGCGGTGCCCGTGCCAGGCTCCAAAAATCACTCCCAGGACCAAAAAGTAAAGGCCCCTGTCCACTTCGTTGAGCCCCTGTCCCCCACCGGAGCGACTGGCCACCGCAAACCACCCCGGCTCGGCCAGGGCCGAAACTCACGTTCGGGAAGGCCAGCTGAGCTGAAGGTTCCAAAAGACAGGCAGCCGGCCTCCTCCCGGAGCAAAACCCCAACACCCAGTGTGGAGACGCTCCCACACCTGCGATCTTGTCCCCCAAGCAACCACCCACGGACGCCCTCTGACCCAGGTGTGGACAGTGTCACAGACTCTGGTGGGAACCCCTCTGAGAAGCATCTCTTTGACAGTTACAGGCTCCACGATGAAAGCAACCAGCGGGCATTGGTTCTGCCCTCCTCCAGAGATGCTAATGTGCTCTCGGAGCAGGGGACCTGCCAGGAGGGCTTGGACGCAAGCGTGAAAGAGGCGGGGCTCAGTGTCTCGGCCGTCCTGGGCAAAGAGAATGTCCTTGTGGAAGAGCCCCTGAAGAGCAAGGCCAGCCTCATCGAAGTGGACCTTTCAGACCTGAAGGCCCCCGATGAGGATGGCGAGCTGACGGGCCACGAGAGCTCCGTGGTGCTCGTCGGCGACGGCGACCAGAAGCCTGTGGTTGGCTTCTTCTTCAAGGTAAGCAAGTCCGGAGTGCCTCTGTCTAGGGCCTGGGAGGCCAAGAACAGGAGAATTGCAGTTGGAGGCCAGCTGGGGCAGGAAAGTTCACGAGACCCTTTTCTTAACCCACAGTTGGGTACAGCTGGGTGCACCTGTCATGACGGGCTAAGATTGGGAGGAATCTCTGTGAGACTCCACTTCCACGTAAGGAAGCTGTGTGGTCCTGTGCCCGTGATGTAGCGATGCAGGAAGCCAAGTAGGTGGGTGGTAGCTCAGGCTGTGCCCGGGCAGGGGGAAGACCTTACCTCAGAACACCAGGGCTGGCATCGCTCAGTGCTACCATGCTGGCACAGCACTTGTCCTGTCCCCACTCCACAAGATACTTCCAGAACAAGCCAGTCTGTGGCTGCGGGCATGCCTACCACAAGGCCTCACCTTGCCAAGAATAGCCACAGTTGTGGGTAGAACACCGAGGCATGACTTGACCAGTACAGCTTTTCTCTTAGACCTGAAGCTTGAGTTTCATGTAGTTTTCTTGTTTTGCCTAACGTTTTTCTTTAATGGGGTTTCAGCCATTAAAAAATATAAAAATTGGTATGCCGGGTGCCGATGGCTCACGCCTGTCATCCTAGCTACTCAGGAGGCTGAGATCTGAGGATCACAGTTCAAAGCCAGCTTGGGCAGGAAAGGCCATGAAACTCTTGTGTCCAATAAACCACTCAGAAAACCATAAGTGGTGCTGTGGCTCAAGTGGTTGAGTGCTCACCTTGAGCTGAAGAGCTGAGGCCCCGAGTTCAAGCCCCATGACCAACATACATACATACATACATAAAAATTGGAGCTGGGAATATGGCTCAGTCAGTGGTAGACTGCTTGCCTAGCATGCATGAAGCCCTGAGCTCGATTTCTTAGTACCACATATACAGAAAAAGCCAGACATGGCACTGTGGTCTAGTTCCCAAAAATGGTGCAAAAAATACCTGGCTGAGATCTGGCCAGGGCAGAGGTTTGCTGTCAGGTGTCTGGCATCAGTCCCGGCAGACAGAAGCTTTAGGGGTGTCTTTGCTGTGTCATGCACGTTCCATTCTTCTGTAGAGATGAAGGCGGCGTGAGCTGGGCTTAGCTTGTGGCTGGCAGGGTTTGGTCTCCGGACGCTCTACACACGGGCTTCGGCTCACACAGACTGTGCGCTCCCATGAACACAGTGCTGGCTGTGGCCCGTACTGTGGAAAGATGCATAGTGCTTCAGACAAACTGCACTTGAGATGAGGTGTTTGGAAACTTAGACAACTTAGTGCCTTTTAGATTAGCATGGCTTCTTTTTTTATTGTTTTGCGTTCAAGAAAGGTATTTTGCATTCATGGTTTGAAAAGAAGAAAAACCGGGTGCTGTGGCTCCCGCCTGTCATCCTAGCTACTCCAGAAGCTGAGGTCTGAGGACCGTGGTTCAAAGCCAGCCTGGGCAGGAAAGTCTGTGAGACTCTTAGCTCCAATGAGCCACCCCAAAATGAGAAGTGTCCCTGTGGCTCAAAGTGGTAGAGTGCTGGCTTTGAGAGGAAAAAAAAAAAAGCTCTGGGACAGCACCCAGGCCCTGAGTTCAAGCCCCGTGACCAACAGAAAATGAAGAAGAAAAGCTGTGGACCAGCCACACGCTAGGACCTTCGGAGTGTGCTGACATGGGTGCTGACATGGGTGCTGGCCGGCTGGCCGGCTGGCCGGCTGGGGTGTCATTCCAGTGCTTCACTCTCACAGTGAGGGGACCCTACTTTGTAGGATGAGCAGAAAGCGGAGGATGAGCTGGCCAAGAAGCGGGCGGCCTTCCTCCTGAAGCAGCAGCGGAAGGCCGAGGAGGCCCGCGCTCGCAAGCAGCAGCTGGAGGCCGAAGTGGAGCTGAAGCGTGACGAGGCCAGGTAGCCCTGTCCTCTCCCCCCAGTGCCCGGGGGAGCAGGCTGGCTGCAGAGGGAGCAGGGGTGGCTGAGGCCGGCGGGCATGTCCCCGTCACAGCAGTCTCTCCTGGTCATCTCCTTTTGCTCCTCAGGCCTGCGGTCTCCTTTCGCCACTGCTAACCACGAGTAAAGTCTGTGAGGCTCTCTTGCGTCCTCCCCCCCCCCCCAAATGGTTTCCAGTTCCCAGCTGTACTTAGTCACCATTGTAATGCTGGGAACAAGATATTATGACACAGTCACACCTGCCCCCCTGGGTCTGCCAGGAGACCCTAGGAACAGGGCTGGGGCTGGGGCATCGGGGCGTGGGAGTGGGGCTGGTGGTTTGATCTCTGGAAGAGCCCTTCCAGCACTGCCTCTCATGAACCCATTTTGCTCTCAGGCGTAAGGCAGAAGAAGACCGAATACGGAAGGAGGAGGAGAAGGCCCGGCGGGAGCTCATCAAGCAGGAGTACCTGAGGAGGAAGCAGCAGCAGATCTTAGAGGAGCAAGGACTTGGCAAACCGGCCAAGTCCAAGCCCAAAAAGCCAAGGCCAAAGTCTGTGCATCGAGAAGAATCCTGCAGCGACTCAGGAACCAAGTGCCCCTCCACCCGTAAGGGGCACTTTATCTGAGCGAGGCGGGAAGGGGGTGCTGGAGTGCGCATGCATCCGGGGTGCAGGGAGGGGCCGGGTGGATCTGTTGAAAGCTTTGCCTGACCCTTGTCCCTGCAGCCGATAACTTGAGCCAGACTCATTCCGGCTCCAGCCTGTCCCTGGCCTCTGCAGCTACTACGGAGCCTGAGAGCGTTCACTCGGGGGGCGCCCCTTCGCATCGGTGAGTGCCCGGCGGCCCCTCGGGGCACCGAGTTCCGAGTGGGGATGGAGGAGTATCTTGCTGCTTTTCCCGAGATATCATCAGACCTAGATAGCTGCTCATTTTTCAAGCTATTGTGAATTTTTTTTTTTTTTTGGTTTCTTCCTTGGCCTACTCATTTTTTGTCAGATAGCAAAGGTACTGATTTTCCTTTAAGAAAAATAAAAGACTGTTGTTTATTGTGCCAGACTTGGGGCTGTTTAACTCAGGGCCTGGCTGCTGTCCCTGAGCTTTTTTGCTCAAGGCTAGTAGTGGTCTGCTACTGAAGCCACAGTTCTGGTTCCAGCCCTTTGGTGGTTAATTGGAGATGAGAGTTTCACGGACTTTCCTGCTTGAGCTGGCTTTGAACTGAGATCCTTAGATCTCAGTCTCTTGAGTAGTTAGGATTACAGGTGTACGCCACTGTGCTTGCAGTCACCTTTTTTACTCTGGGCTTTAAGAGGCCCTGTCTAGCCCTGAGGCCTGGCCCGCTCCTGTGAATTGTTGGCCTTTTGTCCTAATAGGGCCACCCCTAATAGGCCCTCACCCTTGCCCGTCCTGTCGAACTCACCCACGCCCTGGTGTTCTCTCTGAGCCCTGGCCGTCCCGTCACCACCGTGTTTCCTGCCTCTTGTCCCCTGGTTTCTTGTCCTCTGGGCTTTTCAAGGACTCCCACTGGAACCTGGGCCTGTCTGACCAGTTACCCACCTGGGTCCCCCATTCCTGTCTGCCCTGAAAGTGGGGTCAGCTTAAAGTCAGCGCTTGTGTTGGGGCTTTTAGCCCTGGCATCTGTGTGCATGGTGGAGGCTCCCTGAGGGGACGGGCGCCAGCGAGCACCTGAGGTGAGGCCACAGTGCCCTCACCCCCTGGTCTGCTGTCTGCTGGACCTCCAGTGGCTATGGCGCCTGCGCCCTCGGTGAAGGCTGGTGGGGCAGAATGCTGTGGAGGTGCGGACCCCCTCCGCCTCGCATCATGGCGGCCTTGCTCTGCGTGCTCTGCCGGAGCGCCCACGAGCCGCCAGCCTGAGCGCTTGCCCCAGCAGCAGCCAGGGGCTGGCGTGGTGGGAAGTGTGGCTTGTGTCTCTACTGTCCTTCTCTGCTCACAGAGTGGAGTCCTTGGAAGCCCTGCCCATCCTGAGCCGCAACCCGAGCAGGAGCACGGACCGAGACTGGGAGACGGCATCTGCAGCTTCCTCCCTCGCCTCTGTGGCTGAGTACACAGGTGACGCACACACACGCTCCTTACACGGGTGACAGCACGCACATGCGCATGCTTCTTACACGGGGGGTGGCAGGTGCACACACGTGCCCCTTGCACAGGTGGCACACGAAGCGCACTCTTCTCACATGGGCGACTGTGCACGCGCTTCTAGAGGGGGTTATCTGCAGCAGCCAACTACCTTGGTGTTTGCTCTTTGGAATGTCCTTAACTGGGGCTAACTGGTATTTTTCTAGTTCTTTGAGTGGAAAGCTGTGTGTGACTGCTGGTGGCCACCGGGGGGCACTGGAGAGCCTCTCCCCACCACTGCCCCCACTGACCTCCGAGCCGTGCTCGTGGCAGGACAGCTGTGCCTCCTTAGAAGTATTGGCTGTGCTTGTCATTTTTATAGTCATGAACCGAGAACGTGGACACACTTAGTTACCTTAGTCCTTTATTGTTTAACATTTATAACTGGAAACTTTCTCAGCTAGCTTTGAAGTGGTTTGTATTGCTCATTTCAAAAAAGCATGATTATCTGTGATTGAGCCTTTCCATTTTTTGGTTTTGAGAAATCATTGCTTTTGTGTGTGTTTATGTTTTATAACTAATATTGCAAATCTTGGCCTGGTTTCTTTAGGTCCTAAGCTCTTTAAGGAACCCAGTAGCAAATCAAACAAGCCAATTATTCATAATGCTATATCCCACTGCTGTCTGGCTGGAAAAGTGAATGAACCTCACAAGAACTCCATATTGGAGGCAAGTACCAAATTTCATCATAACATTTTTGTGTGAAATGAAAGGTGTTCATAGATGATGAGTTCCGTTGGAGTGTTCTCTTTCTCTTATTTTAAGTTGTCCTGTTCAGTAGCTACTGGATGTGGAGGAGAAGAGGACCTTATTCTAATTATGGGCAGTGTTCACTGGGCATGGGGGCTGGATGGCCCAAAGAAGAGTGGCGCTTCACAGGAAGGTGCGCTGTGGCTGCCCACGCTGCTGCTCAGGGATAGAGCCAGGTCCTCCAGGCAGTTCCTTCCTGCCCAAGGGTGTGGGCCCACATGGGGCGAAGGTGACAGGAGGTGACGTCCCCAGCTGAGGTCGGAGTGGGGGTGCAGATTTTGCAAGGCTGGAATATGAATGCAAGTGCAGAACACGGGGAGGTAGTTGGACAATCGACACAGTGTGGCTGGAGAGGGAAGGGCCCGGTGGCCCAGCGCTAGGCGTAGGGCAGGTGACATGCTGGTTGTCTTTGGTGTATTCTCTTACCTTCCCAGTGTATCCGCTGCTGGAGTGGTGTCTGACTTTTGTCCCTTTGGGTTTTTTGTCTGTTTGCTTTGTTTTTTGGTGCCAGTACTAAGGCTTGAACTTGTCTTCACTCAGCTTTTTTTGCTCAGGGCTAGCACTGTACCACTTGAGCATGCCTCTAGTCCAGCTTTTTTTTTTTTGGTCCGGTCGTGGGGCCTGAACTCTGGGCCTGGGCGCTGTCCCTCAGCTCTTCAGCTCAAGGCTAGCGCTCTACCACTTGAGCCACAGCGCCACTTCCGGTTTTTTTTTCTGCTATGTGGTGCTGGAGAATCGAACCCAGGGCCTCGAGCATGCAAGGCAAGCGCTCTACCACTGAGCCACCTTCCCAGCCCTCTAGTCCAGCTTTTACACTGGTTAATTGAAGATGGAGTCTTAGACCTTGTTACTTGGGGTGTTTTGTTGGTTGTGGGCCTTGAACTCCGGGCCTAGGCACTGTCCCTCAGCTCTTCAACTCAAGGCCAGCACTCTACCATTTGAGCCAGAGAGCCACTTTAGTTTTCTGGTGATTAATTGGAGATAAGAGTCTCTCGGACTTTGCTGCCCAGGCTGGCTTTGAACCACAATCCTCAGATCTTGGTCTCCTTAGTAGCTAGGATTATAGGTGTGAGCCACCAGCGCCCTGCTGCTTGGAGTGGTTTTGAACCATGATTCTCAGAATATAACCTCCTGAGTAGGTAGAATTACAGGCCTCGAGCCACCCGTGCCTGGCTTGCTTTTGTCACCATAAGGAGAAGATGGTGGACTTACCAAATGGAAAGATCTGGAAGGTGGTTAGGATTTGCTATGCCTTTCCCAGTTGGAAGCCTTAAGTCAGCGATGAGGAGAAAGGAAGCTTCATCATCTAGTGAGGGTGCTGACAGCTGACTCCTCCGGGCCCACCCTGCGAGTGTGTAGGACAGCGCCAGGGGCCGCGGGGGCCGCTGTGCCATTTTCCCTTCTCTTGAACGTGGGGAGAGTGCAGTGCTGGCCATGTGGCAGCTTGCGTGTGACGTGTGGGATGCTGCCTTCTCCCGCCCTCCGCAGCCCAGCACGGCCTTGCATTCCTGCCACCCGCGGGGCCTGGGCTGGCGGCTCATGGCTCTGTTTCCCTGACCACTTCATATTAGAGGTGCTTTTTTCCTTTCTCACCTGAACTTAGGTAAGGTCTCCATTAAATGGATACACCCTGATTGCCCAACATAGGAGACCATAGTTGATGTGTTAACGGCTTTCCTTACAAGGAGGTACCTGCCTGGATGCTCGCCAGGCCTGGTTCAGCAACCCCTGCACGGGGGGGGGGGGGGGGGGTGTGATGGCCATGTGTTTCTGTCTCTCCTGATGCAGGAGCTGGAGAAGTGTGACGCCAACCACTACATCATCCTGTTCCGCGACGCCGGCTGCCAGTTCAGGGCGCTTTATTGCTACTACCCCGACACCGAGGACATCTACAAACTCACCGGCACGGGGCCAAAGAGCATCACCAAAAAGATGATTGACAAGCTATACAAATATAGCTCAGACCGAAAACAGTTTAACCTAATCCCAGCCAAGACCATGTCTGTCAGTGTGGACGCACTCACGATCCATAACCACCTGTGGCAGCCCAAGCGGCCCGCAGTGCCAAAGAAGACCCAGACTCGAAAGTGACGCAGCTACAGGCACCTGTGGGGACACGCCGATGGCATCGTATTTATTATTCTCACCCTTGGGTACGAAGTGTGCAGAGTCACAGACCTGTTTGACCAGAAGTCCTTCCTTCCTCTCCCCACCCCCCCTGGCAGGGCTGTGGGGCAGGGAATGGGGGGGCAGACACAGGCTCCAGTGGGTGGCCATGAGTGCCCTGCTGCTGGGAGGCCTCGGCTGAGGGCCGCAGGGCAGCATGGTCCTGGGCCTCCTCTCCCCTACTTGAATTCTTCAGGATAAGATAATGTGATCTGCTCTCTGCGCACCCCCCCTCCCCCGCCCTGCGCACCCTGTTTGCACATTGCCCGGTGCCCCACGTTGGCTCCTCATTGGCCAGCTGCGCCATTGGTGATTGCAGGGCCAGGGCCTCCTCTTGGGTCAGAGTGTTTGAATGTCTTCGTAAAAGGAGTTCTTATGGAAAACCTTTTTCATTTGAAATTGTATGATATTTATTGACTGTGTCTACTGCCAACCTTTATAAACACTCCTAAGATTTCTGAAAAAAATCCTTGTTCCTTGCTGCTCAGAAAAAGTTTACCGAAAATATGAGTTCACTAAAGGCACTGAAATCTGAAAAGTCTGTCTTCTGTTAAAATAGCGCTTACAGATGTGGAGATGATTTTTGTGGCACGCGGTCGTGGGGTGGTGGGGGATGGCAAGCAGGCACTGGCTTCCTTCTGTGCCAGCGGCCGGCCAGCCATGGCTACCGCAGGTGGCGGTTGCCGGCGTTAATAAAGGCAGGTTTGGGTTCCACAGCGCGTTTCGCTGGGCGGGCTCTCGAGAGGCGCTGTCATGGGAGCGGGTCCCTTGGTGGTGCAAGTGTGTGCAAAGTGTGCTGCTGAGCACGCAGCCTCAGGTGAGCTTGGTCATTTTGTTCTACTGCCGCTTTAGGAGCCGTTGTGTGGCTGCCCGCAGCTATCCCGAAACTCCACGGGAACGCCACGTGGGTTCCCACAGTTGGCTGGCACCCCAGCACAGACATTCACAGGGAACTGGACGCCCCGCCATGGCCAAGCCACCAGCGATGGACTAGCCGCTGAGGGCCCAGAGCCACTGAGCCTAGTTTTGCACACGCCTTTTTGGGAATGTTACTTGAATCTCTCTCGAACTGCAGAAAAATGGATGATAATAGAAAAAGTTAAACAAGTGTCACTGTTGATGTTGGGTAGACAGACAGGGAGCACCGTGCAGAGCGCTGCCGGGAGCCGGGCCCGTGCACACTGCCTATTTCCTGTCAGGAGTGACGCTGGGCCGCGCGGTGCGCCTCTCCCGTGCTGAGCATTAAAGTCGGTGACGTCACCACGCTCTCCGTACGTGTGCTTCATTTCTCACTGTGTGCTTGATGTATATCACCTATTTATTTTGACAAAGCACTGACACATAATAAAGTAATGACCTGGCTCGTTTCATGTCAGTCCTGTGTGCCGTTGTCACGATTCATTCCGCTTTGAGACAAGGTCTCTCTCTGGCCCAGGAGGGCTTCAGCCTGAGCTTCCCAAGTGTTGGGATTGCAGGCTTGCGCCCCCGGCCTGGCTCCGCACAGTCTGTAACCTCACCTCACCCCCACGAAGTCTGGAATTGATGGTTTCTGATGAAGAGTTAAAATACCTTCTGGCTTGGAGATAGGAGATTGCATTCCCACCCGGCTTGGGAAGCGATGCTCCCGTAGCCTGGCAAGCCTGGCGTGTGGGATTTGGAAGTATGCCCCAGCGCGTGGCTGGGGTGGCTGCTGCCCAGGCTGCTTGGCTGGGTGGCTGAGAGCCATTCCCTGCCTTTTGCATTGGCAGAATAGCCAAGTGTATTGTCAGTGAGTTTCAGACTTGTGGTGCTGGTGATTTTAGGCCCTTCCGGCTGGTGGTGGTAACGCTGGCGTTTCGGGTCTGTCGCTGAGTTGTGCGTTGTTTATGCGTCCTGTGATTTCCAAGCTCCTAGGTGTAGGTGCTGAGCTGCAGATTTCCAGCGCTGGGAAGGTAGGAAGGACCTTTCTCGTGTCCCCTCAGGTTTCAGGCAGGTGGTTGGTTTTTTTCCATCCTCACCCTCTGTAGGCAGGTGCTCTGTCACTTGGGCCGAGTCTCTAACCATTTTGCTGGACTTATTTTTTAAACATGGTTTCGTGTCTTTTCTGGGCTGGTCTGGACCGAGGGCCTTTCACATACCTGGGAAGGCAGATGCTTGAGATAGAATCTAACTAAACTGTGTTCCTGGGCTTGCCTCAAACCCCAGTCCTCCTTATCTCCACCTCCCAGATAGCTGGACTTGTAGGCATGAGCCACCCAGCCCATCCACGTAAACAGTGTTGACTAGCTGTGCCACCCACCCCAGGTGCAACTTTATACAGAAAGCATCTGCTTATGGCTTAGGACACGGGGGAGGGGAGCTGCATGGAGGCTGAGCAGCCAGGGGTGGGGCTCGGGATGGAAGCAGTTTTTCGCAAGCCCTGGTGCAGACGTGGCCTCCTAGGGTGCATGCAGGGGTGGGGCATTGACCCGCGAGGGGTGCAGGGGTGCTGCTGCGGCGGGGCCTCGCGCCAGCTTTAAGGCCCAAGTCACACTCTTCACCTGGGCACTAACGGCAGGTGGAATAGCACACAGATTCCTTCTTGATTGTCCTTCCATTCCCTGAACCCATGGTGGTTACTTGGAAGAACATGTTGAAAGAACAATTTCTCCTGAGCAGTGGTGAACGTGGCGAACCTCTTACAGGAAGGTTCTGGCTTGGTGGGAGTTTTGAAGTCATTGCTGCAGGGGTCAGCAGGGAGGGGGCGGTGTCTGCGCTGAGTCTGTGCCCCCCCCCCAGCCTCTCCTAGAGGAATTGGCAGGGGCCACGCCACCGGTGGAAGCCCCTGGGTCCATGGAGGAGCTGTGGTTTGAGAGGAGGTTCGGGGCCGGGGTCACAGCACACTGCAGAGGATTCTCACCCTCGCTGGTTGTGATTGTCCGGGAAGGGGGGGGGGTAAGGGTTCAGGGGCAGAAGCTGCTCTGGCCGAGAACCCAGTGCCTGGGTGCCAAGTTCCTGCTTGTCTAGCTGTGCCAGTGTCACAGTCACCGGTGGCCTCCAGCGGCGGGGAGAGCGCCTCGGTCTCCTTCCTCCCGAAGGAGCAGATTAAGGTTAACCTCTCCGCAGTGCCTGTCCTCTGAGTAGCGAAGGATGTCTCGTATTTTGCCAAAGCCAAGAGCGATGGGGCTTGGTGAGTAGGGACGGTAGAGTTCACGGCCCAGCAGCCTGCGGGCAAGGCCAGGCCGGGGCCTCCGCTGCTGCTTCAGAGTTCACCACAGTTTCTATAGTGCAAATCAGTTTGTCTCTGACAGAGCCAGCTGGAGGGAAACGGGCAGGGAGGCTGTGCCAGGAGGGTCTAGCAAAATAAGCAAGGCGTTCTGGCGGGGATGGCCAGCCCGGGGTGGGCATGCCAGTAAGACCGTGCAGTCTGTGAGTCCGGAACAGGTGGTGGAGGCTAAGCCTGTGTCAGGACGCGAGGCTGGCGGGGACTCCCTGAGCAGGTGGGCTGGCGAGGCCGGGCAGGGCATGCTTGGCGTGTCTCCTAACGGCCATGCTGGGGACCGTGCAGTCATGGGAGCGGGGTCAGCGTGGCCAGTGGACCTCCAGCAGTGGGGTCATGAGCACCGAGGTTCGGGGTGGCAGACGCGCCTGAGGCTGCACACGTGCCCGTACTTGAGCACGCACTGCGCCTGCTCTGAAAACAGCCAGGACACGTGTTCCGCAGGACAGCACCACGTGGCAGTGAGCGCGCACTTCAAGAAGCTGCCCGGCTCTGCACCCGAGGGTCTCACTGGCCACCTGTAGAGGGTTGGGCATCAGCCTTAGGATCCTGAGCCCGTGGGCAGGACAGGTGTGGGTAGGTGCACAGGCCCCACAACTACAGCAGGATCCACCAGACAGACGATAGATGCCGGTCACCGTGCGGACAGGTGAGCAGGACACCGCCTCCCTCTGGGCCCCGAGCCCAGGCCGTCCTGATGTCCACACAGAGGCCACCCGAGCCACCCCATGGGCACCTGGCACTCAGCCAGTGGGCCAGGAGACCACCTCTACCTGCTGGGCTGAAACATGGAAAAGCCATGCTGGTTCCAAAGGGGAAAGCGTGCCTCGGACAGCGAAGCCCAGGGGGTCGTTAGAGTAGCCACAGCTCCTACACGGTGGCATCCAGGACCTGGGGCCCGCAGGTCCTCCCTGTGGGACAGGGTGCGTGTGAGGAGCCCCTGGTATGCCTGGGCCCACTTCCCACCTCTGCTCTTCCAGCCCGTCTCCTGCCCAGGCGGCGGGGGCTGGGCACCGTGGACTCCTTTGGAAAGCCCGGACCCTGGCCTGGAACTTGCCCAATCTGGTGTGATGTGGTTGTTGGTGGTTTTTCTATTTCCTAAGTCAGGAAGGAAGCAGCGGCTCCTCCAATATCCTGGGCTTCTGTTCCTGGAGGTTCCTGTCTTCCGTGCCATTCTCAGCCGGGCTGATGGGGGCAGGGGTCCTTTCTCCTGACTCACAGGAATTCCTTAAATCGCGCCCACAGCCCCGGTGTGGACAGCAGACCTGCGGGGCTGCGACTTGGAGAAGCGGTTGCTTGGACCGACACACATCACCATCCCTTAGCACTGTAATTGGCCTTGTTTGGATGAGCAGTGATGCCAGCATCTCTTTACTGGTCCTTGGTGTTTTCTCATTCTGTGAAATAGCTGTTTGGTTGGCTATTTTTCTGCTTTTTCTAACTAATTTGTCTTTTCATTCTCTTTACATTGTCTTATGATAAACAGACATTCTTAAGATTTATAGGGCTGTCTAGCCAGTGCTTGTTTCTTGTGTTTAATGATCTCTCTGCCACGGGTCATGAAGGTACTTCTTTTAATTATTTTTATTTTATTTTTTGTCAGTCATGGGGCTTGAACTCTGGGCCTGGGCACCGTCCCTCAGCTCTTCAGCTCAAGGCGAGCGCTCTACCACTTGAGCCACAGCACCACTTCTGGCCTTTTCTGTGTATGTGGTTGGTCCTGGGTCTCTCTCCCTTAACCATTAAGCCTCCATGGGTGGCGAGGCCCCCCAGCCCACCCCGAAGCCCACGCGGCAGCAATGGCGGTGTCCCCTCCCCACCCGACATCCTGGCAGCCTCTGCTCTCACCGGGAAACTGGCTCCTCAGGGCGCTGAGGCTAGGTTGGATTTTATCAGATTCTTTTCATGAGTTGAAATGGTCTTTATCCTGTTAAGAAGCTAAGTTTATTGACTGTTCCCAGCATGTAGATGGCCTTGTATTCCTCAGGTAAGCCCAGCTTGGCCTGGATGGCCTCCGGTGCACGGCTGGATGGGCTCGGCCTGCGAATGGCCCTCCGTGTGCACTGCTGGTCGAGTGTGCTTTCATTTTACTCACTTGTGTGCCCGGAGACAGCGTGGCTCTTGTGGCTCTTTCCAGTCCGAGGTCGGGTTGTGCTGGCAGTGTGGTACTGGGTGTGCCTTGCACGCGCCTGGCGGTGGCGCTGTCTCATCTGCTGTGGCTGAGGGCAGCGCAGAGGGCAGCCTGCACCTGCGCAAGGGGCACTCAGCCCTGGCCTCCCTGCAGGCACCGTCTTCTCCAGTGTCTTGTGTTCCCTCCATGTCTGCGTCCTAGTCCTTTCTTAGAAGGCAGTGGACACATAGGGTTAGGGCCGAAGACTTTCACGGTGCGCCCCCGTGTGGACAGCTGACGCTCCCCCGGGCAGGCTGACCTCGGGCAATGTCTCCCACGTTTGCATCGTGGACTCTGAGGCTCCCGGGGAATGGCCGCGCATGCTGGCCACGAGGCAGGTGTTCCTCCAAGCCCGGCCTGGCGGCTGCATCCCGAGGCCTGCTGGCAGAGGCTCCCTCGGGCCCCGGGGCGTGAGGTGGCTCACTGGCTGACCTGCTGGGAAGCTGGCGCCTGCCTGAGGAGCTCAGTTTGGAAGTGAGGACGTAGGCCTGAGCAGGCCCAGTGAGAGGTGCCTCAGTTTCCCTGATGAGTGGAGTCCTCACAGGATGCAGAGGAGCTGCCACCGTCAGCGTGGGGAGGACGGTGCTCCACTTTGTGTCCAGGTTAGGGGCAGGTTGGTGAGCGAATGTGCTGAGCCAAGGCCCAGAGGAAGCGCGGTGGTGGCACAGCCTGGCTGCGTGCCGCCCCTGCGGAACTGGCTGGTGACAATGGCGTCCCCGTGTCTTGTGCTGAGGAGGAGCCTGGGATGTGCCAGGCTGCGAAAGGGCGCAAGTGCGTGGGAGGCCTGCTTGCCATTTCCTAGTGGCCAGGAGACCCGGGGACCAGGGAACGGCAAACTGTCCCCCCCACCAGCCCCATGGGTGTGGATGAAGGCCCTGGGCTCTGGACCAGGGCTGGGGCTCCTGGTCTGGACAGGACAGGACGGTGTCCTTCCTAGCCCAGGGAGGAGCATGGCGGCTGCGGTGGAGGCCGCCGTGGCCCTGGTCTGGTCCCCTCTGCAACAGCCCCAGGCAGGAAGCTCTGTTCCAGACGATGCCTGAGCCCCACCCCAACCCCAACATCCCCTAGGCTCCCACCCACTGTCCCACGATGAGGTCCTTGAATGCCTGGTTGGGCCTGGGGCTTGGGTCTAGGATGCCATCATTCCCCGAAACCTGGCCCCAGGCTCTTGAGTCCTCAGTCCCCAGGTCCTGGCGGCGGGCGGGGTGGGGCTGTGGCCCTCAACTGGGGCAGTGTATGACCAAGAGGGTATCAGCATGGTGGCCAACCTGCACCACGTTTCCTGCCCAGACCCAAGGCAGCTCTTCCCCAGGACACAGCCCAAGGCCTGCCCTGCCCCCGCGGCTCCTTGGCCTGGGGTATTGCACCAGTGTCTGTTTTCTTTGAGACTAGGTCTTATTTGCTGTCCAGGCTGGCTTTAGAGCTTGGGGTCCTCTTGCCTCAGCCTCCTGAGTGCTGAGATTACTGGAGTACGCTACCACACCCAACTCTTACCTCACTAATTCACTAAACAGCACTGAGTCTGTGCTTGTGAGGATCTGGACTTGAACTTGAGCTGTAGAAGGAAAAGTGCTCCTGTGGCCATCTGTGCCCAAGGCCTGGGTTAAGATGACGGCGGAGGAGGTGAAGGTGGGGAGCTGGTGGAGGCCGGGGCATCGGGCGGGGGGGGGGGGCAGAGACACTGCTCCTGCCCCGCACAGTCCTCCCACACAGCATAGCATGTCCACCGACATAACGCAGCATGTTGCGCCTCGGTAGCGTAGCGTGTTCTACCCACATAGCAAGGTGACGCAAGCCACAGCACCTGAGACTCAGTGGCAGTATTTGGAGCTGCTTTTCGCTAGGTGAATTAGAAGTAAAAACCATAGAAGATTCCATGCTGGTATGTGTTCTGGAAGCCATGGCAGTGTATCAAGTCTCCCAGTCTGCTGCCCGGCTCTGTGGCCACCCTGCCTGCCTGGGGATGGCGGGGGAGGGCCGTGAGGACCGACCGAGGCCGGCAGGCAGGGGCTTCTCGGGGGCTGATAAATGAGCCCAGGACAACCAGAGAGGCCCACGTGTCCCCCAGCCGGAAGTGGAGCGCACAGAAGGGCATGGGGTGTGGGTGCTGCCCTCCGGCCCCTGGCCTGTGTGAGCACTGTGCAGAGCAGGTGCCCTGGTCCAGGCCTGGCTCCTCAGTGGCAGCCACGCTCCCGCCTCGCTGCAGCCAGAGGCCCAGGCCGCGAGCTGCGGGTGCCCTAGGGGACAGACCCTGACCCCGAGGGAGGTGCTGCTCTTCAGATGACTCCCAGGGGCCAGTGCTTGTCAGCAGTGGGTCTTCGGGCTGCTCTGTGTCCAGCCTGAGCCCCGGTGCCTGGCAGCCTGGCACCTGGCAAGAGGTGGCCACGGACACCGTGAGGCCTGTCTGGGCTTCCTGCTGCAGAGACTGGGGCAGCTGGCAAGGGCCCAAGGCCCGGCCTGGCACTCTACCCGGGTTTGGGCCTTCCTGCCCTCCCATAGCACCTGCTGGGCAGGTCCCGCCCCGGAAGGGGACAGCGGCTCAGGACCCACATCCTGTCCTGTGTGGCGGAAGGTGCCTGGGAGCCGCCTTCCTCCCCAGCCACCAACCCGGCAGGGGTCTGTGCGCCCTGCTGGCAGGAGGCTTGTGCCAGGCTCCTGCCGTCTTCTGCCTCACCCTGGTGGACACAGGTGAGGTGCACAGGGCCACCCACGACACCTGTCCCCAGAGGCAGAAGTCCTCCGTGGCTGGGCTGTGCTCACATGAGCCCAGGGTCCCCGCGCTCCCCAGGGGCACGCCGGCTTGGCGAGGCTGACGGGCAGCTTGCCGTGAGCCACCTGCCCACGCGCGTCCCCTGCAGTACCCACGGCCACACGTCTGCGGGGCTGTGCTGCTGGGCTGGAGGGCGGTCACCACAGCAGAGGCGCTAGCCCTTCACGTAGGGTGGCTCCGTCCCCCAGGCCCTGAGCGGTGACGCCTTGGGCAGGCAGCTCTCACGCATGGCTGCACGGTGTATCATTTAATAGAAGGTTCCAGCTCTGACAGTACAAACCACAGGCTGCCCAGAATCACCCGGAAGAGTCTGGAGCCCCTGGGACGCCGAGGCGCCCGCGCGGATTGTGCTTCTCGGATCAGGTGTTACAAACGAGGCGTTGCTTTGAAAAGAGTGAATCGGCCCATGGAGCCCTCCGCCCGCCCCACGGCCCCGACGCTGTGGCTGGAGAAGCCAGCGTGGTAGCAAAACGGCCTTTCCGCCTCCCGTGGTCATGGCACCCCGTGGATCTGCCCGGCCCCTCCACCTGGGGCTCTACGGCCAGCGGCCCGGACCTGCGCCCGCCCCTCCGAGTTTCTGTAGCCTGGAAGTGCGGCACCGTTCGCCGGCCCCTTGGACAGGTGGGGGCCTCACCCCACAGAGCCCAGCGTGGCCCCCGCCATGCAGAAGCTGTGATCAGAAGGAAGCGCTGGCAGGTGGCCGTGAGGACACCGCTGGCCCCCGGCGGGCGCGGGGTGCACGGAGGGGCCCCCCGCCAGGCTGCAGGCCTGACCCTCCCCCGAGCCCTTGCCGCCCCAGCCTGGCATGCAGTGGCGGTGCCCAGGCCCACAGTTCTGTGTGGACACCTGGCCTGGCCCCGGTCACGAGTTGCGGTGCATCTGTGTAGCAACTTGGGTCCTACACATTTATAAAAAGAGGTTAAAAACACGCTGTGCCGGCCTCCGCGTCTCGCTCCGGCCTGGGAGGCTTGTGCAGCCCTGGCGGGCAGCACGGCCCTGCGCCGGGCCCTCCCCGCAGGGGCCTGGCTGCTCCGCTCACAGCTGCGTCTCATCGCGGGTCTCCGGGTTGCAGGATGACAGCTTGTGGCTGCAGCTGCTCTTCCGGCTCTGGGAGCTGCTGGCCATGTGGGCCAGCGGGTCTGAGCGGATGAGGTACCTGCAGAGGACATCAGGGAGGGGCCTGGGGTGTGGACTCCTGTGGGCTGGCGTGTCTAGGACCCTAGGCCTAGCCCTGCCCAGTGTCAGCCAGGTCTGGGGGCCCACAGAGTGGGCGTGGACGGGGCCACACGGAGTGGGCGTGGACTTACACAATGTCATTGGGCTCCAGCCTGGTGTCGGGTGGGGGGTTGATGAGGACATAGGACAGTGTGTTCTGCTGGTCGTTCATCTCGTCTGGAAAGGATATGGTGGGGTCACCACAGCACTCCAGGGCCAGCGAGCCAGGCAGCAGAGACCCCGCCCCGCCCGGGCTCAGCTCCGCGGCTGCTCCCCGCTTAGCTCCGCTTAGGTGACACTGGCAGTGTGAGAACTGCGATGCTGGCACCGGACGCCCCTCCCCCATGCTGGCCAGCGCTGGCACCGGACGCCCCTCCTCCATGCTGGCCAGCGCTGGCACCGGACGCCCCTCCTCCATGCTGGCCAGCGCTGGCACCGGACGCCCCTCCTCCATGCTGGCCAGCGCACGCCCACCGCACACTACCCCTGTGTGCACACTGCACAGCCGTCCCTCACACACCCATACACAGCAACGCAGCCTGCATCCTGCAGACCCGTGAACCGTGCACGCGGCACTCATACCCGGCACACCCCCTCCCTGGAGAGCCTGGAAGGTGCTATCCTCCCCAGGAAGTGGGCTGGCACTCCCCCGCACTCCCCAGGCTCAGCCTTTGCTTTGGACCATCGCCCCGGAGCAGGGCCCCCTGCCCGCAGCACTCACTGCCCGTCAGACTCAGCACCAGCTCCAGGGAGGGACCAGTTCCTACACCCCACACCACAGCCGGCGGGCCATCCCTGTGAAATGCTGGCAGGGCCCTTGCATTTACTAGCCTCAGTTTACCCATCAGGTGATATCCATGGGGGACCCTCCCCCCAGACTCCAAGAACAGACAGAATGATGGTGAGCCAGGCCAGAGCAGCCTCCGCTGCTCCCGTCCTCTCCTCTCCTCTCCTGGGAAGCATGCTGGCCGCAGCCACCAAGAAGGGCCGTGCTCGCTCTGAAGCTGAGGAGGCTGCGCGGGCGGGGCCAGGGCACACCTCTCTCTGAGCGGCTGTGTGGGCACTGGGACCAGCTCACACAGCCCCATGAGCCGTGGGCACGGCCAGCTGCGGAGGGCCAGGGCACCTGCTGGAGTTGGGAGCCGGTGGCAGCCTGAGCCGGAGTCCCGCTGCACTGGTCCCGTGGCACGCACCTGCCTGCCTCACATGTCCATTCTGCTCATGCCGGAAGCTGAGCAGGAGGCGCGGCCTCCCCAACAAGCCCCGTGAGCTCGGGACAGGCCACGGGCCTGTGCCCTGAGCCCCGAGCCCCAAGCCCCAGGCTCCAGGCCATAGCAACCAGCAGAGAGCCGTGCTGTGGCACCCACCCCATTGAGATGAAAGCGAGGCCCGTGTGCACCCCCCACCCCCATGGCCCATGCGGCCAGCTCTGCTGTCACACAGGGAGATCTGACACGGACAAAGCTCCCAGCAGCACGGGGCCAGCCCTGACTGTGTTCTTTGAGCTGCTAGGAGGAGGTGGAGGAATGCCAGGCCTCAACTGTAGTGCCAGGGATGGGGTCGTGGCCAGTCATGTGCCACGGACTTCACTGCCCCAGGCCTGGAGGCCCGCTGGCCCCAGGCGGCCTCAGGTGCCCCTGTGCCTCGAGGCTGGAGGCGGCAGTAGCTGCAGGTGCAGGCTGGGCAGGGCAGGGCAGGGCAGGGCGTTGGCTCCAGGAATGGCCACTTGGTGCGGGCACCCCATGGACTCTTCCCAGCACCTCAGGCCTCCACCCCTCTCCCCCCAGCATGGCCTGCTTCCTGCTTGATGCTTCTGCCTCTGCTGGCCAGAACTCCCAGACCCCGCTCCCCCTGACTCCCTTTGGGGCCGGGCTCCTAATCTCTGAACTGGTGGTGACTCCAAGGTGGGGTGGAAGGCCAAGGCAGGGCCGGGCGGGGCCGGGCTGGGCAGCTGCAGGCCAGGCTCCTGACCGCTTCCTGAGGACCCGGCCCTGCTCTCGGAGGCTACCGGAAGCCTGGGAGCAGAGGCAGCACTGAGAGCCTCCAGCCTGGACTCCACCCGAGGCCGCGGCGGGGGAGGGACTGAGGTGTCTTCCTGGAGGAAGTGGGGTGCCCGTAGCCCCTAAAGGGCAGCACCGGCCTGCCCCACGGCCCCGCCCTCACCGGCAGGCGCTCATCCCGGCTCCGCACAGGCCCCGCCCCGCAGGGCCCCGAGCTCTGGGCATGTCACGGGGGTCCGCTGCGGCTGCAGGGGGGGGGGGACCTGCAGGAGGAGCGTGGAAGGTTCCCAGGGGACAGCCTGCGGCTTCGAGGCCCTGCCTGGCTGGGAGCCGGAACCCTGCCTCCACCTCTTCGGGTCCCTGCCTCGCCCTGCAAGGGGTCGGCTTGTCCCGTGTGGCCTTGGGAGTCCACCAGAGCAGAATTACCTTGCAAATATCCCAGGTTTACCCGATTCATGACATCATAGGCTGTTAGATTTGCTACGTCCTCTACAGAACACACAGGAGAGGCACAGACAGAGACAGAGAGAGAGACAGGTCAGCGGGCCGCGGCCGGCGGTGGTGCCGCGTGGGGGCGCGGGGCGGCTGTGCCCGGCGCCGTCCACACCCGACTGTGGGACCAGCACCGGCCGCCTCAAAAGCAAGTGAACTGCCAGGAGGAAGCCGCCCCTCCCCGCCAAGCTGTGCGGGGGAGCGGGACTGAAGGCAGAGCCGGGCAGGACTCTCCACCTGCCCGCAGCTGCTGCGGGCCTGAGCCTGGGTGGTCAGCTCCGAGGACAGGCGGCAGCAGGGCACCCAGGCAGGGTGCTTGGGGGTCACCGAATGTGGAGAGTGGCCTGCCACCCCAGCCGCGCCCAGAGGCCACGCGTAGATAGGCTGGTGTGGCCGCTCTGCTCCACTCCCCAGCCCCTTGCTCTCCCGCAGCAAAGGACTGCTGTGCGTGGCCAGCATGTCCACACACGCACACGGCTGGCACCTGGCACAGCCTGGGAGCCTCGGACCTGGGCCAGGAGGAGCAGGCAGCAGCGGCGGGCCTGGGCCGCAGTGGTGCTGAGATGCCCGAGGGTGAGCAGGGTCAGCAGCCGGAGCCGGGCGCTCAGGCCGCTCTGCCCGGCCAGCCGAGGGCAGCCCATCCACGGGGGAGAGGGGGCGGCTCGTCTCCTCCATCAGCTGGGGTGCTCATGGTCAAAGTCACATGCATACCATCCCATCACAAGGCACGGGGGGAGGAGGGAGGGGAGGAGAGAGAGAGGAAGAGAGGGAGGAGTGCGGAAATCCATGAGGCAGCAGACACAGCTGGACACGGCCAGCCAAGAAGGATGCGGGGGAGGGGAGGGGAATGTCGTGGTGAGGCCATTCACCGTCCCCCTAAAGGATGCCCCGCACTGGCTGCTGGAGGGCAGGGTGGAGTCTCCCTGCCCCTCTTGTGCCCCATCCACAGGATGGGTGGAGTTGACCTGTGTACCCCTCCCCACTGCCCGGCCCAGCCCAGCCCTCATGTCACAGGTGCGGACGAGGCTATGGCGTGGGGGTGTGAGTCATTTGTCCAGCCCCCCCCCGGGCCTGACCAGCAGTTACTCATCCCTAGCCCCAGGCCCCGGCTGCCCGGCCCTGGCCCTGCAATGGAGGCCAGGTAGTGTGGGAAGGGTAGACTGACAGTGGGCCGGGAGGCCGCGCCCCTCGCTGCCCCGCGCGGCGGCTGCCCTTACCGTAGCCCGTGGTGGGCAGCCCCAGGTGCTTCATGCGGTTCTTCACCAGCTCCGAGAGCTCCTGGCGCTCCGAGCGCCGGTAGAGGCTGAGGCGCTGCTGGTTGGTCCACTCGGCAGCCGGCGCGGGCCCGGCCTGCCTGCTGCCCCGGCGGCTCAGCTTCCGTGCCCACTGAAGGCTCTTGCGCCGCAGCAGCGGGTGCTCGGCGGGGTCGGCGCTGCCCGCCTGGCGGCCGTGCACGCTGCCACCGCCCGCGCCGGTCCGCACGCCCCAGGGGCCCTTGGTGTCCTGCGTGTCCTCACAGTCCTCCATGTTCACCGAGATCTGGGACTGGGCAGGGGGGCAGTGCTGTGGGCGGTGGCCTGGGTGGGAGATGTTGGGGCCCCAGGCGGCCTGACCTATGACCTGAGGGCGGGCCCTCCCTTTTGTGGGGCTGGCTGGGCCCCTGGCTTTGTCTCAGGATGGTGGCCGCCTCTCTGTGCCTCAGTTTCCCAATCTGTGGATGGCCCACAGGGATCTTTCAAGTTACATCCATGAAGGTCAGGGAGAGCTGGGGGTACGGCTGGCCCAGCGCGGCTCAGTGAGCCTCTCGTGGGGGGCTGGGGAACATGTGAGGACCCATCAGGGCGCTTGGGGGCCCAGGGTGGTGGGGGCCCCCTTCAGCATGGAGCGTGGTGGGGCTGTGGGCTGGGGCCGGGCCGGGCGGGGGTGGGCGGGCCCTGTGGTCATGTCATCCTCCGTTTCTCCTCCTCCGCAGCCCGCCCTCTGAGCTGCCCCCTGCCCACATCCCCCGGCCACTTCCCAGGGGAGCGGCTGGCGGGAGCGCAGGTGCTGTAAGGCAGCGTCCACGCGGGCTCCCAGGTGCTCACCTGGGCTCTGAGCTCATGGGGCTGCAAAGGAAACCGAGGCCGTCTGGGTCCCGGGGGCCACCTGGCTCTCTCCACAAGCCGTGGCCCCTCAGCCCAGGGCGGGCAGGGGGCAGTGTGGGCTTGCCCGCACCCTCCTGACACCCTCAGATGCCCCGTGCCTGTCCCCTCGGGAAGTGGCTGCCCCAGCCAGAGGGACACACATGGGGCCGCGGGGCGACTGGGAAGGACCAGCAAAGGCTGAGCCACCGTGCCCTCCCTTCCCCCGGGCAGGGTGGCAGAGCACAGGGCGGTGCCCTCCGGCTCCCGCACCTCGGAGAAGACGTGGCACTGGGTCCTGTAGATGCCGATGGGGATCTCGGCGCTGGAGGAGCAGAGCTTCTGGAAGAGCCGGCCATAGGTGCGGATCCACAGGTCATCCTCAGTGATCTTCATCTGCAATGTCGGGAGCCGGGTGGAGGCTGCTGGATGCTGCTCGCGTCCCCTGGACTGTGTCCCCCTGGTGGGGCTGTGCCAGGCCCCACAGTGCCCACCCCTCCCCCCCACGGCACTTACAGCGCAGAGGTAGCCCGAGCCCGGGGTGGTGTCGAGGCCCAGCAGCAGCCTGGTGATGGTGATCATGTAGTCCTTCACGAAGGACTGGGGGCAAAGCCAGGGTGAGGTGGGTGTGCCCCACAGTCTCCACCCGGCCCAGAAACCCTCTGGGCCCAGCCTGTCATGCCAGCAGCCAGACGGGCTGGGCCGCCGGCTCTGCGTCCGGGATCCACACAGCCGAGGGCAAAGGGGCGGAACACAAAAGTCCAAAGAGGAGCTCATGGCTGCCGGGCCGGTGGGGCCAGCGACTCCTGGGACGGCCAGGGCCGGGCGCTGGGACCAGAGAGTGCCCTTCAGAGCATGGTGCTCACACAGCAAAAGCGGGGCTCTGGAGGAGCACTGCAGGCAGGGCCCGCCTCCCTTCCCAGCCCCACTGACCTGGTAGAGCAGCGTGTCCAGCATGCTGATGCTGAACACACGGCCGGCGGCGAAGGGCAGGCGGAACATGAACGCCAGGTTGGACCCGTTCTCCCGCTCCCGCTGCAAGAGAGGACCGCTCAGAGGCCGCGGCCGGGGCCACAGCGGCATGGGCCGACACACGCGTGCGTGGACATGGTATGTGAGCATCTACACTCGGGCGAGCACCCGGGGCCACAGCGGCACGGGCCGACACCCGCGCGTGGACGTGGTATGTGAGCATCTACACTCGGGCGAGCACCCGGGGCCACAGCGGCACGGGCAGACACCCGCGTGCGTGGACGTGGTATGTGAGCATCTACACTCGGGCGAGCACCAGCTGCCCCGCAGTGCCTCCCACACACACCTGGACCAGAGGAGCGCGTTGGGACTGGGAGGGGCAGAGGCTCCAAGTGTGTGACACACTGACCTTCGGCCACCGCCAGCCCCACAGCTGGCACTTGGTTCTTGTTCTGTCGGTCAGCATGGAGGATGGCCCAGGGCGCGGTCCGTGCTAGGGAGCACCTGACCAGCGAGTCCCACCCTCAGCCCTTCCTCCTCCCTAGACCTGTGTTGAGCTGAAGTCCAGGCCAGCAAGGCCCTGCTCCCTCAGGAGGCTCTGGGTGCTGTTTTTCCTGCCTTTCCCCTCACCCAGGGTGCCCCGTTCTTGAGCTGTGGCCTCTCCCTCCATGTTCAAAGTCAGCAGCACAGCCTCTTGCCGTGTCTGGCCCTCCTGCCTCTCCCTCATGAGGACCCTGCGGGCAGTGTGGGACCCCCTCACACCTCAAGATCCTCAGCGTATCCCCTGGGCGGTCCCTTCTACCCGGGAGGAAAGACCTGCAGCTTGGGATTCAGACATGGGTGTCTTCCGGGCCGTCCTCCCACGGGCCACATCCCACAGGAGCTGGTCCTGAGGCCACGCTGCCACAGCAGTGCGGCCGGCAGCACCGAGCCATCAGGAGCCGCTCCCCTCCACGGGGCTCAGGGAGGAGAACGCAGCATAATCAGCAAACGATGCTCTGTGTCCTCCGGGGGTGCGTGGCGCTTCCCTGCTCCATGGACAGGCGTGTCTGAGCTGCAGGTGTGGACAGTCCACATGGTGAATCGCACTTGCTGTGGCGCAGCTGCACGTGCAGGCCTCGTGGTAATGGCTGTGCTTTCTCTTCCGTCAGAGCAATGCCAGGCAGGACACCAGAACCCAGAACAGTCCAAGAGCCCGAGGAGAGGAAGGGCTGGCTTGTGAGTCCCTTTCCAGAACTCCCCCTGGGCTTTGAACAGGGCCACAGCTTTTCTCTTGGGAGACGTCTTCAGAGTATGGGTTGGAGGGACTGGGGAGGAAGGGGGCTTCAAACTTATCCCTGAGATGAGACCAAGGAGCCCAGGCTGCCCTGAGCCTGAGCCACGGCCAGGGGGCAGCAGGGCTGGGGTGGCCAGGAGGGCAGAGCCGGCCCAGTGCAGGCCAGGCTGACCCCAGGTGACATCCGCAGGCTGACGGGTAGGGCTGGCGTGGGGGGCAGCGACGGCCGGCTCCCTGGCATTTTCAACAAATGCAATGTGTTGTTTTGCCATTAGTGTCTCTTCTCAGGGTGTTTGTCTGGACGTTAGAAGGAGTTTTCAGTTTCTACTGTTAACCCCAAGGCACTCCCAGAAGGAGCCGCATGAGTGGGCCCAGCCCCTCACCTCAGCCCAGAGCCGCTTCAGCCTTCCAGGCTGCCGAGGGTGGGAAGCGCTGGCCTCGGGGACCTGGGGCAACGGCTTTCTCTGTACCTTTCGGGGTTCTCTCAATGTGGAACGTGTCTGATGATGGGCATTTCTGGTAAAAGCAGGCCTCCGTGCATTTCTGCTTTAAAGTTTCACGCTGCCTGTTCTCTGTCTAAAGCGCGGGGAGGCTGACGTGCTGGGGAGAGCAGGGTCCGGGGGGGGTCCATGGCCATGTATGTTCAGTCGGGAAACTGGGGGGGCCTGGGCACCTCAGCCAGGCGCCTCTGCCAGCCTGGCACCCACAGGGGTGGCTGTGACCGCAGACCCATCCTGTCCGGCCTGGCACCCACGGGGGGGGGGAAGGGGGGGCTGTGACCGCAGACCCATCCTGTCCAGCCTGGTACCCATAGAGGGGGGCTGTGACTGCAGACCAATCCTGTCCAGCCTGGCACCCACGGGGGGGGAGGGGGGCTGTGACTGCAGACCCATCCTGTCCAGCCTGGCACCCACGGGGGGGGCTGTGACTGCAGACCCATCCTGTCCAGCCTGGCACCCACGGAGGGGGGGCTGTGACTGCAGACCAATCCTGTCCGGCCTGGCACCCACGGAGGGGGGGCTGTGACTGCAGACCCATCCTGTCCAGCCTGGCACCCACGGAGGGGGGGCTGTGACTGCAGACCCATCCTGTCCAGCCTGGCACCCACGGGGGGGAGGGGCTGTGACTGCAGACCCATCCTGTCCGGCCTGGCACCCACAGGGGGGAGGGGGGCCATGACTGCAGACCCATCCTGTCCGGCCTGGCACCCACGGGGGGGGAGGGGGGCCGTGACTGCAGACCCATCCTGTCCAGCCTGGCACCCACGGAGGGGGGCTGTGACTGCAGACCCATCCTGTCCAGCCTGGCACCCACGGAGGGGGGCTGTGACTGCAGACCCATCCTGTCCGGCCTGGCACCCACGGGGGGGAGGGGGGCTGTGACTGCAGACCCATCCTGTCTGGGAGCGGAGGCCATCAGTAGTTTGCTTCGCGCTCTCTGTCTCCACCGGGGATGGGCCGGCCCGGGGCCCTCAACTCTGTCCGTGCGGCGCAGACCCGGGTGGAGGGCTGCTTCTGAGGTCACGCGTGTGTGTGCCTTGGCTTCCCTAGCTGTCCTCGTGGCTCCCACCGTCACAGGTGCCCACGGCGGCCCGGGCAGGGCGCTGCTGTCAGGCTTTGGACCCTGGTCTCGGAGACTCTGGGGCTGTGGCTCGGGGCCCCTCCCATCCTGCAAAGCCTCACCCGCACGCAGCAAGGGGCCGGGCACTGGTCCCGGGGACCACGGTGCCAGGTGCCCCTGCGGACGCTGGCCCTCAGTGTTCTCTGGGCGGCCCCACAGATAACCAGCCTCTCTCCTGCAAGGATTTCTGCCCTGGCTGATGAGCTGGCAGTACTCAAGCACGTGAGTGGGCCAGATTCGAGTGGAGTGAACACGGGCTTGCTTTCCTCCACCGCAGCTTGTCCCCCGGCCCCGGCCCCGCCAGTCACTGCTCACGCGCTCGAAGGGGCAGAGCTGCTCAGCGGCCTGACGGAGGCATTGGGTGAGGCCATGGTCAGCAGGGACCACGACCCAGGACCAGCGCCATCACGGCCCTGAGCCCCGAGAGTCATGGACCCAGCCTCGCCCTCCATGGAGCCCTCAGGAGGCTCCAGGAAGGGGAGGAGCCGGCCCTGCACTGCTGCTCCATCTGTCCCGTGACTCCTCCCGCCCTCTGCCCCCACCTGTGAACAGCTGATCGTTAGAGCGACCGTGTGTCATGCTGGGGTCCCGTGTTTGGACCCAGTGGCTGCGGCCACAAGCCAATCTCACCAAGATGCCTGCTCTGCACTGACCACGGAGCCACAGATGCCTTGGTCTCTTGATCGCGCGGGTGTGGCCCTGCAGCCGGCTAACACCCCAGGCACCCAGGAAAACAGGTCTTCTGCGGTCTCCCAGCCTCTCGACGGAGGCTCGCCTCGGGTCGGGTCTGCCTTCTGGCCTCCACAGCCACCAGCCCCACCCACCTCCTGTCCGCTCCAGGCTCGACCGTGAAGGCTCAGCCACCAGGCCGGGAACTCACCTTTTCCAGTTTGGAAAGGGCCAGAGAGTAGCTATCCTTGGCGCGGAACTGCATGAACCTCATGTTGGAAGGGTGAGTGAGCTCTGTCGTGATGCTAAGGCTGGGGAAGAGCCTGGGGGAGAGGGGCCTGAGTGGGGCAGTGGCCGGAGCCGGACCCACAGAAGAGGCCGGGGCCAGGCGGCCAGGGTGGGGCCTCAGGAGAGCCCTGTGGCTGTGGCCCGGCCATGAGCCTTCGGGAACCCCTGTGGCAGTGCGGTGGGCCTGTGCAGTGAGGGTCCGCTGCGGTGCCGGGTGCTCACCGGAACATGGTCTGCACGTTGACGATGGTCTTGGCGTCGGCCATGTAGTCCTCCTCGGCGCTCATGGTGCTCTCCTTGTCCACCACCACCAGGTTGTCGGCGTAGATGATGCCACACTGCAGCAGGCTGTCCAGGCTGCATGGGGGCAGAGTGAGGCTGCAGGACTCTCCTGCCTGCCCCCCTCCCTCCCCACCCCCATGTGGCCAGGCATGCTCCCTGGAGGAGCCCCAGCCGCAGAGGCTGTGGAGGCAGCATCTTACTTGTCCACAGAGCCCTCCATGTAGTAGACCATGGGGAAGCAGCAGATGGCCTCCAGGAAGTGGTGGTCAGGCCTGCGGGGACAGCGGGCCTGGAGGGGCCGCCTGTTTCCTGGTTGTACCTCCAGGCCCTTGGTGGGGATGGGGCTGGGCAGAGCAGGGGATCCCAGCACCAGCGGACCAGCGGCCCCTGGGGCCGAGGGGCTGGGGTTTGCCTGGTCCTGGGGCAGGCCTGGCTCAGTCCACCCAGCGGCTGTGCAGCTGGGGGATCTTGGGGAGGGAAGTGCTCCTTGGGCCCACCCTGGGACTCAGCATGGCAGGGGCGGGAGGCGAGAAAGGAGCGGGAGGTGAAGTGGGAGGAGAGGAGGGAGACAGAGGGCCCGCTGGTGGCAGCAGCGCTGGAGGGGCGGGACGCAGGGGAGGAGGCGGCCAGCCAGAGGGCTTTGCCGCACGCAGGGCGGCCGCCCTCACTTGTTGTCCAGCAGCAGCACGATGGGGTTGAGCTCCTTGCGGGAGCGGTAGTAGGCCCGCAGCGGCACGATGAAGTTGTACAGCCCGTTGCCGGCTGTCTCCGCGGAGACGATGATGAGCTTGTTCTTGAACCCGTAGGCCTTGGCGTCTTCGTAGCTGTTGTGTTTGCAGCCCTGAGGAGTCACAGAGCCAGGGCTGGCCACCGTCCTGCCCACGAGGAGCAGGTGGGGCTAACGACCGGCGGCCACGGCCCCCGCAGAGGCCAGGGCGGCGGCGGCGGCGGGGCTGGACAACCGGCGGCCACAGGCCCCGCAGAGGCCAGGGCGGCGGCGGGGCTGGACGACCGGCGGCCACGGGCCCCGCAGAGGCCAGGGCGGTGCCGGCGCCGGCGGCAGGGCTGCACAGGCCCGTGCCATGCAGGGAGCTGCGTGCACGGCAAGAAGCTATGGAAACAGAAGGCCTGGTGCAGCGGCCACGCCTCCATCCTCACTGCTCAGGAGGCTGAAATCCAGGATCCTGCTTTGAAGCCAGCCTGGGTAGGAAAGTCCCTGAGACTCTAATCTCCAATTGATCACAGAAAAAGCTGGATGTTGAGCTGTGGCTCAAGAGGTAGAGCTCTAGCCTTGAGCGAAAAGAAGCTTGCAGACCATGCCAGGCCCAGATTTCAAGCGTCAGGTCCAAAAAAAATAAAACAAACATCCAGAGGAAACAAGACTGTGAGTTGACCGTGGGGAGGGACAGGGCAGTGGGGCTGGGCAACAGGGAGGGAGAGGGCAGCGGGGCAGAGATGCAGGTGGTGGAGGTGGTGGAGGTGGAGGTGGAGGTGGTGGAGGTGGAGGTGGTGGAGATGGTGGAGGTGGTGGTGGAGGTGGTGGTGGAGGTGAAGGTTGTGTTGGAGGTGGTGGTGGA
>NW_012267334.1:1274282-1276673 GCF_000151885.1 Dipodomys ordii | reverse complement strand
GGAGGTGGTGGAGGTGGTGGTTATGGTAGAGATGGTGGAGGTGGTGGTGGTGGTGGAGGTGGCGGTGGCGGCGGGCCCCAGGGCTGGTGTCTGAGCCTCGGAGCGTGGCGGGTGACAGGGACTTACCTTGTCTAGCCGCAGGCAGCAAAACGGAGCCTTGACAGGCAGGAGGTGGCACAGAGTGGGGGAGCTGCCGATGTAGGGCGAGTTTGGGGGGTATCCCTTCACGTACCTGGATGGAGAGGGGGTTCTCAGCATGGCCGGGCAGGGGACCGCACAGCCGGTGCTGGGTAGCAGTGGACTTGGCCCCCACCAAGGCCAGGGCCAGGGGTCTTTCGCTGCGGCTTCCCAGCCAAGGCATGCTGAAGGCGGACAGAGGAGCCCCCTCGCTGGGAAGCCCCAGGACCACCTGGTCAGCCTTTGGCCACAGGAACGTGGCCTGTGCCGTGGGCCCACACCTCCCCTAGGAAGACACCTCACGGTACATTAACAGCGTGAGCACACACACGCACACATGTGTGCAAGTACACGGGTGTGGACACCATTCAAGTCCTGGCCTTGGGGAGGGCGGGTGCCCTGGCCCCGGCCTTCCCTGTGCTTCCCCTGGGGAAGACAGCGCTCGGCACAGGCCACAGCCCTAGCTCTGCCTCCAGGCCCCTTCGGGGACCCTGCTTTGGGGCCAGGCTGTGCTCTGCCCAGGTGTCCTGGAGCCCCAGCCCTGGTAAGAAGACTTGGCCCCAGATCTAGACTAGGACGGCCCACAGGCCTGGCTGACGGGGTGACAGGCCTATCTCAGAGGGCCCCCGGGTGCCCACCCCAGCCTGGTGGGCCACACGTGGTGGAAAGCAGAGGGGCTGACCGGCTGCGAGGTGGACCCGGGATGGCTGTGGGTCTCTTCTCAGCTCCACCGTGATGGGGAAGTGGAGGGGGGCTGCGACCGGCTGGCCAGGCGCTCATGGGCTGAGGCAGACAAGGCCCAGCCTCCACGCCCGTGCGGCTGCTTCAGCTGCCGTCAGAGCCCTGCGGTGCCGACCCCAAGGCCAGGCCTGACCAGCACGCTGCTCGGTGGCTCAGGGGGCTGGGGCGCGCCCGGCTCCATCCGCGTGTGTTGTGGGGGAGATGCCTGGCCCGTGCGAGGGGGCGGGAGGCGCCAGCTCTGGCATCCGTGTGTCAGGGGCCCTCAGACACCCCACCAAGAGCCCCCCGGTCACCAGCACTTACTCCACCACGGAGAGCCCCTCGTCCTCCGAGGGTGTCACCTCGTCCTCCGACTGGTCGCTCAGCAGGTCGCAGGGCAGCAAGGCCGAGCTGTCTGCCAGCTCCAGGACCGGAGCGATGCTGGGGCGCCTGCTGCCTGAGCCGTTCTCCGTGGGCAGCGCGAGCTTGCTGCCGCCGCCGCCGCCCTGTGAGGGCCGGCACTCTGCGTTCTGCAGGTCCATAGCCACCGTCCCTGGAGAGAGCAGTTGAGCCTGGCTGACCACCCTCCCATGCCCAGCGTCCAGGGCCAGCAGCTCTGAGCCTCAGAGGCCGGGCTCCCCACCAGGACGAGGAGCAGAGGGGTGGCGATGCTGAGTAGACCCCAGGAGTCCTGGGCACTCCGTGGCACTGAGGACGGGCCACCACCCTCGGGAGCCGCCCGCCCAGGGCTCACCCATGGAGGCGATAATGCTGTGCACGGGCAGGCGGGACGGTCCCTCATAGGGCGCCTGCCCCGCCAGACCCCGCCTCTTCTGCTTCTCCTCCTGCTTGAAGATGAAGGCGGAGTTCTCTTCCTTGGTGATGTTGATGTAGAAGCAGGTGTCGGAGGTGGCCAGGGTGTGCCTGGGCCCAGGGTTCAGCAGGATGCTCTTGTTTTCCTCTCGCTTCAGCCCAATGAGGCACACGCCGTACCTGGCAGACACGGCCACAGGAGTCCAGGCCGGCCCCTTGCGCCCCGGCCACTCCCCGACTTGCGGCCCCCGTGCCCAGGTACCTCCTGGAGCCCACGCTCCTAACTCCTCACTGATCTCACCTGAGTAGGCTCCCCCATCCCCAGGAACCCTGCAGGAACCCCGTGGCTGGCCTCAGAGCTCTGGAGAGGGTCTCAAGAGAGGCTCCTGACCCTTGTCTCCCCCTGGTCCTCGTGGTCCCCAGCCCCAGCTCCTCCTCGCCCGACCCAGGTGAGGGGGTGGGCAAGCGTGGGAGTCCCCCCCACAGGCCTCCGCCTACTTCTTGTGGGCGTGGAAGGCGTGGGAGTCCCCCCCAGGCCTCCGCCTACTTCTTGTGGGCGTGGAAGGCGTGGGAGCCCCCCCCCCCCGCCTCCGCCTACTTCTTGTGGGCGTGGAGGGCGTGGGAGCCCCCCCCAGGCCTCCGCCTACTTCTTGTGGGCGTGGAAGGCGTGGGAGCCCCCCC
>NW_012267334.1:1266861-1273917 GCF_000151885.1 Dipodomys ordii | reverse complement strand
GGCGTGGGAGCCCCCCCCAGGCCTCCGCCTACTTCTTGTGGGCGTGGAAGGCGTGGGAGCCCCCCCAGGCCTCCGCCTACTTCTTGTGGGCGTGGAAGGCGTGGGAGCCCCCCCCCCAGGCCTCCGCCTACTTCTTGTGGGCGTGGAAGGCGTGGGAGCCCCCCCCAGGCCTCCGCCTACTTCTTGTGGGCGTGGAAGGCTGCATAGGTGAAGCTCTTGCCCTCGTACTCCCGGAAGAACTTGCTGTCGCCCATGCGGATGTGGTAGACCTCGTTGCCTGAGCAGCGCCCGTACATGCGCTGCCACTGCTCCGGCGACTCCTGGCCTTCCCTGCCAGCAGGGCAAGGGAGTGGACTGTCATCCTCGGCCAGGGCCGCCTCCCGCCTGGCCCCGAGACCCCCTGCGGCCCCTCCCAGCGCCGGACTCCGCCCGCTGTGTGGACGCCCTGCCCCACGGGCCCTGCCCTGCTTGTCTCCCGGGTGTGGCTGGGCGTGACGCGGTCGGGCAGGACACTCACTGGCCACGGGACGTGTGCACCAGCAAGGTGATGAGGGTGGACGTGGCCGGGCAGATGCAGTTAAGGGCCAGCATGGCGTACTTGCACTCCTCCTCGCACACCACGTGGTCTGAGGAGACACAGAGTCAGGGTCCCCCACGGGACCCCACAGACCACATGGTCTGAAGGGACAAGGGGTCACATGGTCTGAGGAGACTCGGAGTCAGGGCCCTCCCCTCCCCCTGCAGCACCGTCCCCGGTGCCCGGGTCCGCTCTGCACGGCAGACTCCGCTTCACCCACCCAGTGCAGCACCTGTGGACTCACTCCCAGCACGAAGGGCCTCTACGAAGCATCTGCCCCCACCTTCGAGCTCAGCCAAGAGCTCCGGGAGGGCCCTGCTCCCCTGCTCCCCACGTGGCTGCCCTGAGGCCTGTTTACTTGACCCGAGGTATGCATCATGGGTCCCTACCCCGACCGCCCCACCTCAGGTGCTCAGTAGGATCCTGCCCATAGAGGTGCTCCTCAGACAGTGCTCCTGCTCCCCCTCTCCAGCCCTTGTGGACCCTGGTATCAGGTGTAGACCCAGGGAGGCCCTGTGGTGGCAGGGAGGGTCTGCTGTCCCATGGGAACCTGTGTTTGTGTGGATGGCCTGTACAGTACCCCCAGCTTGCACCCTGTGCCCCAGCTACCCCACAGCCTACACCCCACAACCCCAGACACACCAGCCTGCACTGTACCCCCATACCCCACAATCCCCAGACACACCAGCCTACACTGTACCCCCATACCCCACGACCCCTAGAGGCACCAGCCTGCACTGCACCCCCATACCCCACAACCCCAGACGCACCAGCCTACACACTGTACCTCATACCCTACAATACCCAGACTCAGCAGCCTGCACTGTACCCCCATGCCCCATGAACCCCAGACACACCAGCCTGCACTGCACCCCCATACCCCATGACCCCCAGATGCACCAGCCTGCACTGTACCCCCATACCCCATGGCCCCCAGACACACCAGCCTGCACTGTACCCCCACATACCATGAGCCCCAGACGCACCAGCCTGCACTGTACCCCCATGCCCCGCGGCCCCCAGACACACCAGCAAACTTGACGTGAAACTTGTTCTCCGGCTTGAGGATCTGAACGTAGAGAGGGCAGTTGGGGGCGAAGTCCTTCACGGCCCAGGCTCGCAGGATGGTCTGGTGGTCCTGCGGAGGGCGGTCAGTGTTGCAGCTCCACCTGTGCGAGGAGCCAGCATCTGCAGGCTGGGCGGAGCTCCGTCCAGTCACCCGCCCCCCGGACTCACCGCCGCGGTGCGGTCCACCTCGTTCCTACTGCTCAGGATAAAGCAGGCCTCTCCATTGTCCATCCTGCAAAGCACCAACTGCTGGGTGTGTGGTGGGTGGGGAGGGTTCCCGGGGAGGACAGGAGAGGGGAGCAGGGGCCAGGCAGGGCGCCCTGCTCCGGCCTGCCCCCAACAGGTATCCCAGCATCCCCTTGGGCAGGGCACCCTGGCTGCCAGGCCGGCCCAGGCCATGGGCAGATGGTATGCAGAAGCTCTGAGCCATACTGTTTTTTTCCGCACTCCGTTGCTGCCCCGCTTGGAGGCTAGGAGGGTCGAAGCCTACCCCCTCCACCCCGCCACCCTCCACCCCCACCTCCCCTACCCCTGTGCACTCGGCCAGGGGACGAAGTGAGCAAGCACACCCAGCTCCCTCCTGGGCTCCCAGGAGCCTGGTGGCAGCAGCAGCAGCCCTGCGGAGTTTGAGGAGCTCCCCTCTGGCCGGCATGCCGCTAGCCCCCCCACCACGCCCCACCTCAGCTTCTTGCTGCCCTGGCTCTCTGCCTGCCGGCCCGCCAGCCTGGGGCTGTCCACGGCAGGTGTCAGCTGTGCACAGAGCCACAGAAGACAAGGTGTTCATCTGAGCCCAGTGTGGGCTCAGAGATCACAGTGTCCTGCCTAGCCAAGGCCACTCGGGGCCGAGGGCACTGGACACTCCTAGAGTGAAAGGGTGCTGGGGAGGGGTTTTGTGAGAGTCCCTAAGAGAGCACTAGCACATTCTGGAAAGTTCCATGGAGCAGCACTGTTGTCACCTGAAGTAACTCTGTCATCTTGTCTTCACAGATCCACCCTCAGCCCTCGTGACTTTCCCCACAAGCTCACGGCAGCCAGCCCTTCCGCCCCTGGTCTATTCTGAGCGTCTTCAACTTGACAAGGAACATTCCCAGATTCTGAGCAGGGGAGGGGAACTCCCCAAGGGTGGACCCCATGCGGGAGGGAGACAGAGCCCTGGTGTGGGGAACTGCGTGGGGGCTCGAGGGGGGCCCAGGCCCAGCCCGCCCTGTCCCTTCCTGCTGGCCCTGCCTGCCCTGCTCAGCCCCGTACTGGGTGGTGCCGGCTCTGGACAGCACTCACTTGGCTCGCATGAGGTCCTGGTCCTTGAGAGCAGAGCCCTGGAGGTAGATGACCCGCTGAGACCACAGGGGGATCTGGAGGACCCTGCGCACCTGGATGTCCATCTCCGTGGGGCACAGGATGACCACGTAGTAGTCCTGCCAGATGGGTGGGGGTCAGAGCCTCCAAGCGGCCTGCCATCATGCCTGGCGTGTGGACTGCCACCCTATGGTCTGCGGCACTTCAGAAGTCTGCCAGCCATGGGGCAGTCCTGGGAAGGGGCGGACTACCCCAGGGCCAGGGGGAACCTGAGGCCCGGGCGGGTCCGTGCTGGCCTCACCTGGAGCCGGGGATGGGCATAGAACTCGTTCAGGAAGTCCATGAGGAGGTCCACCTTGAGGGAGCTCACACACAGAACCACGTGCTTCTCTGTCTGCGCCCGGTGGCGGCTGTAGTTGCCCCCGGACTTCTGCCGCTCCATCCAGAGGTACACGAGCTCCTCAAACTGCAGAAAGAGGGGTGAGCACAGGGGCCGGGCCGGGGCGGGGCAGTGACAGGAGGGAGGCCCCTGTCCCATGGAAATGCAGGGTTCTGAGAACCAGACCCGTGCAGGGCAGGGCAGGCCGCCAGCAGGAAAGGAGTGGGGGGGGGTGGGACTGGAGGCCTGAGCCGAGGCTGGAGGGGACCAGAGAGGGTGGCAGGCTACCGGTCTGACGTGAGTGACCGCCGGGCAGTGTGTTGGAGAGCAGGAGCTGTGGGGAGTTCAGGTCCTGCCCACCTCAGGAGTGCCCGGAGCCTGCGGGCCGGCCAGCCACCGTGACATCCTGCCCACCTCAGGAAGGCCTGGAGCCTGCGGACCGGCCAGCCACCGTGACATCCTGCCCACCTCAGGAGGGCCCGGAGCCTGGCCTGCGGACCGGCCAGCCACCGTGACAACACCCCACACTGACTGCAGCCAACTGATGATGTGTTAGGAAATTCTCAGACACAGCCATCCCGGACTACGTGTCACCTTCATTGTGCGAGGTGCCTGGTGCCTGGGCAAGCCGTGTGGACCCAGGAGCTGTCCATGGTGCTGCACCCGCAGCATGGACAAGAGACAGCCCAGGAAGATGGGTCCCTGGCCCTCAGAACACGACGCCCTGCCCGCCGTGGGTCCCCTGGCCCTCAGCACCGCTGCTGTCGGTGGTGTGTTCTGTATCTAGACACTCATGTGAATGCCTTAGTACTCAGCCCTGAACCAGAAAGAGGTGCTTGACAGACATCAGCCGCCATCCCAGTCCTAAGGCTTCATCTCAGGCCTGACACCCACTATCACGGACACACACACACACACACACACAAATACCTGGGGCCTGCTGGCCTCACACTATAACCATTAAAAGCAACCCAAGACTCTCCCCACCCAAACTGAAGCCGCAGGCCTCACCTGCAGCTATGTGTAGGGAATCTACTCTGCATTTCTTTTCCACGGCTGCCTGGGGTCAGGTGGAGGGAGAAACAGCCATCTTGCACCTCTGCCAAGGACACCAGGAGGGGAGGGCCTTGGGCCCCTGAGGACGAGGCAGGGGCCCAGGGCCCAGGCCCAGGGCAGGGGCATGCAGGCCGGCCCAGCTGCACTGAGAGGCCATGGCACATGGTAGGCCTACTACTCTTGAACTCTGGACAGGGCAGGGGAGCGGGCAGCTCCTCTGGGGAGAGGAGGAGGGCTGGCGGCTGGGGCTGGAGATGGAGATGTTGGAAGGGGCCGGGACTGAGCTTGGTCAGCAGTGGTCCCTCTGGGCACCCTCTGGCCTGGCAATGGCTGCTGCACTCAGCTGTGGTCGGAAAGCACGGGCTGTCCACCCCATCCCCGGCCCCGTGCATGTCCAGGAGGAGGGCCTCCAGGAGCCCTCTGCTTCCTCCGAAGGAAAGCCTATGCCCCCTCCAGGCCCACCGCCCCGGCTGTGAGCACCTGTCACCACTCAGCACTCCGCGGGACCCCCTGCCCCTGGGCGTGGCCACCCCGCCAGCCCTCACAGCTCCCCGCAGCGCTGCTCAGAGGCCTCTGGGTGGACAAAGACGCACCTGCAGCGGAAGCACCACAAGGGCCACGCAGATCATGATGACCACCAGGAGCTGGGACGGCCATATCTTGGGGGTCACGTCACCGTAGCCCACCGTGGAGAAGGTGACGATGCAAAAGTAGAAGGACGTCAGCAGGTTCAGATTCCCGCCTGCGCGCTCCAGGTGCTGGATGCCACAGGTCCTGCAAGTCCAGGGTTGGGGCTGCGTGTGAGGGGCGTGGCTTCGTGGTGGTAGGCATGGTGAGGGGTGGTGGGTGTGGCCTTGCAGCATGGCTTCGTGGTGGGTGGAGCTTCATGGTGGTGGGTGTGGTGGGGGTGGGGCTTCATGGTGGTGGGTGTGTCTGTCTGCACAGTAAGGGTGCAGCTGTATGATGAAGGGGCGGGGCTGCCTGAAAGTCTGGGGCTGAAGCCAATGATCTCCCCACAGGTGAACACTTGACCCAACACTGGGTCTGGTTTGGAGTTGGAGTCAGGAGCCATCATTCAGCTGCCTCTGGCTCCAGGAGTGGGGGCTGTCCATCTGCACCTGGCCCTGCTAGCCATTTCCAGCCTGACGCTGTGCTACCCCTCGTCCCCATGGTCCTAGAGGCCCTGGGCTGGGCCCACCCCGGAGCCAGGCCCACGGGACCCTTGGATTCTGTTCACATCCTTCGCCCTCTGAACTTTCCCCACTTCCCAGCAGTTGTCCATAGACCCTGGGAAACCCACAGAAATGAGGTACAGAGCAGCTCAGCCACATGCAGACTCAGGGTGGGTTGCTACGTGTCCCCAATCTCATGGCACTTAGCCTCCCCTGCCAAGGAGCCCTTTCCTCCATCCCGCCCCATCCAGTACAGCCGGACACACCTCCTCCCAGGCCCGACTCTGACGGACTGGGCTGGGGTCACTCCCTGGCCCCATGCACCTGCCTAGCAGTTGCTCACCCCTCCAACCCCCAGGGTGAACAGACAAGGGTCACATGGGCTGTTGGGAAGGAGCTGGGCACAGTCACCCTGAGTCACAGAGCACATTAACCATTGCAGCCTGTCCACCTCCCTGAGGTCTGTGTGTTGGGGGGGAAGAAGGCAAGAGACCTCCACACGCCTCCCTGCCCGTGGCTTTGTGGGCAGTGGGAGGAGGTAGCCAGGCCTCTCCAGGGCCCCCACAGGGCAGGGCGCAGGCAGCTCCGGTGATTTCTCCCTCAGCCTGGCTGCTTCCCCTCCGCGCCCGCTGGACCTCACCCCGGAGGGGCTGGTCCCCACACTGGAGCAAGACACAAGCTCAGGGCTTCCTGGTGTGTTACGGGTGCTCTGGACTCAGTCTCTCCGAGGCCTGAAGCCAGGGGCTTGGCCCACGTGACTTCCCGGATGCGAGTCTGGAGTGAGGTGCGGCAGCCGGCTGGGCACCCCAGCCTGCCCGGAGGCTGCTCGGCATGCAGAGCACTCACCCCGTGAAGACGAGGCACAGCAGGGTGCAGAAGAGGATAAGGACCTGGTTGAACATGGCTGACTGTGTCCGCAGGATGGCGCGGTGGAAGTCATTCTGCGGGGGACGCAGTGGTCAGTGGTCAGGGCTGTGGACCCCGCCCCGAGTTAACAGGTAACAGACTGCCAGCAAGCAGCCTGGCCACTCACCCGTCTCAGCTTCCTCTCTGGGGGGCCCCTCCCTGGGGGTGGGGGTCACGCCAGAGTCAGGAAGGGGGTAAGTCAAGGTCCTGGCTGGGAGGGGCAGCTGCTGACATTCACTCGGGGGATGGACCTCACTTACACATGCAACTGAGGGTCTGGCCATACCACGGAGGGATCTGCTGGGGCCTGGGTTCTTGTGGCCCCAGACCTGTGATCTGCATGATCTGTATCCTACATCACGCCTGTATCCCCCCTCCCCTCCCCAGCCATTTCTATTCCAGGTCAAAAAAATCTCTTCCTAAGCTGGGCGCTGGTGGCTCACGCCTGTAATCCTAGCTACTCAGGAGGCTGAGATCTGAGGATCGAGGTTCAAAGCCAGCCCGGGCAGGAGAGACTGTGAGACTCCTATCTCCAATAAACCACCAGAAAACCGGAAGTGGCGCTGTAGCTCAAGTGGTAGAGCGCTCGCCTTGAGCTGAAG
>NW_012267334.1:1253742-1265876 GCF_000151885.1 Dipodomys ordii | reverse complement strand
AGCGCGGACCCCAGAGAAGCAGGCAGGGTGCGGTGGGCCGTGGGGGGGCTGGGAGCGCGGACCCCAGAGAAGCAGGCAGGGTGCGGTGGGCCGTGGGGGGAGCTGGGAGCGCGGCGGCGGGGGGGTGTCACAGCACTCCCAGGCTGCACAAGGTCTGTGGCTGCTGCAGGGCGGCTCGGAGTCCCCTCTAGTGCGGGGGAGCTGTGGCATTCAGTCCCAAGATTTGCTAGCAGGCGGCAGGGCAGGGGCCGGCCGGGGAGGGCAGGCAGGGAGGAAAGGCTGAGAGCTGAGAGACCCGTGCAGGCTCTGGGAACTTTCTAGGAAACGTTTCAAGCCTGGACCCCCACTTTACCAAGCTGGGTCAGCGTGTCTGCTCCCTGGGCCTCCGCCTCTGGGGAGGAGGGGCAGCTGGGCACATACCTGGATCACCCAGAGGGTCATCTTCCTCTCCACCCACAGGATGGGGGCCCTGGCGGGGAGAGAGGGGTGAGCCGCGGGCACAGTGGCAGCGACCAGCATTCCTCTACCCAAGCCCAGCTGCACAGGGTGGGAAGGAGCAGAGACCCATGGGCAGCTCTGGAGACCAGCAGACCAACATTTGCTATAGTTCTTGATCATTCTCTGAAGGGCCGGTCCCAGTGTTGACTCCAGTCCTGGTCCGGTGCCCTTGAACATGCCCACAGCGAACCTGGTGTCTCTCTGGTGGAGGCTGGGCAGTGTAAGCCTCTGGGTGCCCCTTCTGTCTCCTGTCTGCCCATCCCAGCCCTGGCCGGGCCCCACATGGCCTGGAAGATGGGAGCCGAGGTGTGAACTCACCAATTGAACTCAGAAGAAGAGCCATTGTAGGTGTAGTTGTACTTGGTGCAGCCCCAGCTGTGGAGAGATGGAGCCAGCCTGGCCACAGCGCCTCCAGTGCCAACCCAGGGCACACGAGAGGGGCACTCAGCCCAAGTCCCCCACACCCCGTAGTGACCTGCAGGGAGGTCTTAGCCTGGGGGGGGGCGGGTAGGAAGACGCCAGGAGCACTTGGCTGGACAGCAGGTTCAGCTTAGTGGGGGCTGGGTTCTGTGGTGCTAACAAGCCCCTGGGGGGAAGGGCTGCCCCTGCTCAGCCACAGAGAATCTTGGACAGTCAGGGCCTCCTGGAGGCCGGAGCTGCCTCCGGCAAGGGGGGAGGATGCTCGAGACAGTCTGGAAGCCTTTGCCCTAAAGTCCTACAGCAACAATCGTCCCCAAGGGCAGCCAGGAGGGCAAGCACTGGCCCAGTGCCTAGAGCTGGAGACAGGCAGCAAGGCAGGGCTGACCCCACGGCTCCACCCTAGGCCACAGCCACCACCAGTCCAGCCCGAGAGCTGAGACGGGCAGCCCGCCCCGCCCCTCCCCTCCCCTTCCTCGCCTTTCCCCTCCCCTCCTCTCCCCTTCTCCCTTGCTGACTTCCCTCCTGAGCCTCACTGGAGTTGTTTCCCATCCTTCCACCCCTCCGTGTACCCACTTCCTGTTTTCTTACCCAATATTCACCCATTCCTATCTCTTTCTTGTCTATCCACCCATTGTCCAATCACCTGTCCATCTTCATCTCATCTGAGACCCAAGAATCCATCCTCTTATCCAGAATCCATTCACCATCTCATCTACACCTCCCTCCCTCCCTCCCTCCATCCATTCATCCATCATCTTCCTACCCACCCGCCCACCTTCTCACCACCACCCCTGATCCAGGCACCGAGCTAAGTTTGGGATAATGAATACAGTGGACGTGGGCTCTGGGGAGGAGAACGCGGACGCCCAGACTCCTCGGGGATGTGCAGAGCTGAGATGGACCCAAGAGGTGGTGGAGAGCCAGCCCCCATTTCTCCTTCTCAAACCACCCTTGGGATTCTGCTCTCCTCTGACCTGGATAAACGTAGGAAGTTTGTTCTCAACAGTGGTGAGAGTCTCTAGACAGGGGACACCAGACATCCCCCTAAAATGGGTAGCAAACAGAAGGGGGGAAATAGCGAAGTCTGTGCCCAGGTGCCAGGGTCTGGCCTCCTTCCCGGCTCTGTGCCCAGGACCCCAGCGGTCCTTGCTCCAAGAGTGCACACTTTGCACTTGGAGCCCTCCACACTGTGACCGGACTACAGACCTATATGGCATCTAAGCCCACTCTAAGTGGAAATCCACTGGTGTGAACTGGGCCAGCATGTGCTGGCAGTCCCCCAGAGGAGGTCCCCCAGAGGAGGTAATACAAGAAAGGGAGGGGCAGGGACACGGGGAGGCCAGGCTCACTGGAAGCTAGAACTCAGAACAGAGGCCGAGCAGGAGACGGGAGACACAGAGCAGGTATCTCCGAGCAGGTGGTCCACTGGGCCACCCAGAGAGGAGCCAGGGCCACAGAAGGCATGTTGGGCATGGGGAACCCAGCGGCTTCGGGTGGAGAGCAGTGGTGTGGCCCACGGTCAGGGCTGGGAAACACACTGACCTCTCACAGCACAAGGGCAGCGGAGCACCAGGGAAGACTTCCAAGAACGAGTTCCAGTCCTCCCTGGGTGGCTCCTGCAGGACGCCTCAGAAACAGGTCCCTCTCCACAAAGCGGCCCCAGCACCGCACCCACACGGTGGAAGATCAGCCCAGGACGAGGACGCCGCGGGCCCCAGAGGGGCAGGCAGAGCCTCCAGAAGCTGGCGCGGAGCCAGGGCCGGCCTGCTGCCCGCCGCAGGGGAACAGGACCCCACTCGGAGGAGCCTGCACCTGACTCTCCAGCAGGGTGAGGACTTCTGGGCCCGTGAGCAGCTGTGTTCACAGCTCCACAACGGGCCTCCTCCTCCCCAGGCTGAGCAGTCAGCAGGAACCTGGGAGCCGTGTCCCGGGTGCACCTCTAGCTCTGGGGTGGGGTCACACTGAGGAAGGAAGGACTCTCCAAAGCTCCCTCTCCTGAAGACCTGCCTGGGGCCCGGCACAGTCTTGTACGCAGACCCCCAGTGGGACACAGATAAGCAGACAGCCCATGGACCCTGGGCCCCACCCCCAGGCTGCTGCCCCCCGGGTCACCCACCACGCTGACCTGGGTCACACAAGGTCACCCACCACCCTGACCCCAGGTCACCCATCATCCTGACCCCAGACCACCCATCACACTGACCCCAGATCACCTACCACCCTGACTCCAGGTCATCCATCCTCCTGACCCTAGGTCACCTACCACCCTGACTCCAGGTCATCCATCATCCTGACCCTAGGTCACCTACCACCCTGACCCCTGGTTAGCACCACCCTGATCCCAGATCACCACCTCCCTGACCCCAGATCACCCACCACTCTGACCCCAGATCACCCACCATCCTGACCCCAGGTCATCCATCATCCTGACCCCAAGTTATCCATCATCCTGACCCTAGGTCACTCACCATCCGATGCCCAGGTCCGGGTTGTCCAGCAGGACTCGGACAATGTAGAGCAGGCAGGTGAGGAGCTTCAGGGAGAAGTTGAAGAGCCGGATCCTCAGGCCTGTGAGTAGAAGTGGGAAGGAGTGTCCGAGCAGAGGCCCCCCCCCCCCGAGAGGGAGGGGACAGGTGCTCCAGGGACAACCGGGTGGTCCTCAGCAGGACTTACTTCCCCCACAGAACTGGGGCTCAGGACGCCTGAGGCTGCTCCTGTGCTCAGAAGCAGGCTAGGGAGCTGACACCCAGGGCTCAGGCTCAGCGCCCTCTTCCCAGCTCCCCGGGAGCACAGGGCAGCCAGAGCTGAAGCCAGCAAGGGCGGGGAGCGGCAGAGGCAGGGTGGATGGCTCAGGCCAGCCCAGCTCGGGGTCGGGCGCTGGGGCAGGGCCCTGTGGGCTCTGTGTGGCCTTCCTGGAGATGTACTGTTCTCGGGCAGCGTGAAGCCAGCTGACCTGCCCTGTGCCCACCACTGGGCAGTACAGCTCCAGTCACACAGCTAGTACGCCCCCTGGCTCATTTGTGCCTGCCCTACCCGCCCTTCCCAGCAGCACCCCGACCCTCACTCACTGGATCTTTGGTTTTTGATGAAGAACAGCTTGAGCCTTTCCTTGAAGGTGTTCTCGTTGACATAGAACTCCACCTGGACCCTGCAGGCAGGAGAGAGCCACGGTGCTGGGCTGGCGGTGCCCTGGCCCCAGTGTCCACCTTCTCCCAAACTGTGGGAGGGAGGGAGAGGACAGAGGGACCCGGGAGGTGCTGCCCACAGCTGGCATCTGAGAGGTCTGTGTCCACAGCAGCCTTGGGCCCTGGCCATGGCAGCCCTGCCCGCAGCCCTCTGAGCCTGGCCTCGGGATGCCTGAGGCTGCTGGCCCCCACATTCTCAGCAGCCAGGGCCCTCCAGCCCCGGAGACACAGGACTGTGCCTCCCGCGGGGCTGTGGGCCATGGTGAACAGAGGGCCGTGCAGCTGCAGCCCCAGTGGCTGTGATCTGAGCCCGCCACGCCCTGCAGCCTCAAGGACAGACGTGTGGGACGTGGACGTGGAGCCTCTGGAAGCCGCAGCGGAGGCCCCTCCCTCAGGCTGCCTCACCTCGGGCCCTGCAGGTGGAGGTAGGTCCTGTTTTCCTCTTCCCCCCCCCCCCTCCTCTCCAATTCCCCCCCCCCCCGTCACCGTCCACTGGGACAGGGGTCTCTGAGCCCCAGGCTGTGGGTTGTATGAGCTGTCACTGCCGGCTGGGTCTGGCCACCCCAATGTCCCCAAAGGTGTTCGGTCTTCATTCCCGAGTGTGACTCCCACCGAGGGTGCGGGCCCACTGTGTGCCTAGCGGCCTTTCCAGTGTGCGCCACTGCGGGGTGGAGACCGGCTCCGTGGGTCACAGAGCTCAGGAATAGTGCGGGGCCCGGGCCCTCCCCGCTGAGGACGGGCACCAGACCTGGTGCAGGCGGTCCCGGGGGCGGCCCTCAATCCTGAGAGGCTCTCCTAGACCGGAGGGCAGCTCAGTGCTAGGGCTGGTGTACCCCAACCACACACTCACCACCCCCACTCCATCCCATCCCCTCCTCCCCCTTCTCATATCCACTGCACCACACACACCCTCCTTCTCTCCCAGGACAGGGAGCCCCAGCTGGGAGAGACCCCAGAAAGTGTCTGAAGGAGTTGGAGGCCGGGTGGGACAGGGCAGAGGTCAAGGACAGGCAGGGCAGGGGCGTCAGTGGGAGGTGAGGGCCTGGCCTGGGTCAGCTCCTCTGCAGTCCTCCCAGCACAGGTCCTAAGGCACACTGGAGCCCAAGAACAGCTCCTCCCTATTTGTTGGCCTCCTCCACCATGCAGACCTGGGGGGGGGCAGGGAGGAGGGGGCTCCTTCCCCAGCCAGGCCTCAGCCCACCACCACTGACCAAGGCCCCTCCTTGACTCCCCACACTGGCCCTGCCACCCAGGCCAGCGCTGGCATGCGGTTGTACACGTGTGTGCTCACGCACGAGTGTGCACGTTTCCCTCTGCTGTATGGTGCTGGGAGCTGCCCTGCACTCCTCCATCACGGGCTTGGTGCATAACTGAGCGGGAACAAGCCTTGTCTTTTAACCCACCCAGTCTGTGGTCTGGGGCCTGCCCTGCCCCTCTCGCCCTTCCAGTTCGGGACCCATGGCTGCCCCTCCCCCAGGTCAGAGCCAGCTCTGCGTTCTGGACACACTGGGGATCCAGACATCCCCTGCCTCCCTTCTTCTTCCCCGCTGGGCAGGTTGGGCTGGATATCATGTCCTGGGGTATTCCTGTCCACTCCTCCCCAGCCGGCCGCCTCCCAGGCCCTTCTTCTGGGGCTGGTGCCTCGCTTCCTCTTGAGACCCCGCCAGCCCACGTCTACACCCACGTCTGGCTCTGTGCAGCGACCCTCTCCCTCTGCTGCTGCCCTCCCGATGGCCGGGGACCCAGCCACAGTGAGCCACTGTGCTTCACAGATGGGGACAGAGCCACAGGACCCTGCCAAGCTAGTGTGGGGTCGGGCCAGCCGACCTGGACTAGCCCTGCCTGGCCTGAGGCCCACAGTGGGCCGGCCAGCTGTGGGCACACATCGGAACAGCCCCGAAGGCGGGGTGGCCAGGCACCCTCCCACCAGCCAGTGGGGAGCCACAGGCCGCAGCTCTGCCTCCCCGAGGTTGGAACCCTGCAGTGCCAGAGAAATTCATGGAACTCCTTCACCTTAAATGTTTAATGAACTGCGGCGGCCACTTCCTCCAGCCCCACCACAAGAAGTCCATGAAAACTATCCACTTGGCCCTGAAGTGTGTGGAAGGGGGCAGGTGTGACTTGCCTTAATGAATCGGAAAGGGGCGGGCGGGGGCGGGGCCCCCGCCAGGTTGAGTCAGGCCAGTTGGCTGCAGCAGGGGGGGGGAGGGCTCTGAGCTACCACCCCCCTCCCCCTCGGGCAGCCCCTCCCCTTCCAGACTCTGGGTGCCCTCAGGCCGGCCTGAAGTCCTGGGGTCATGGAACTGTGTTGGCCTGGCAGGCAGCAGAGTCCTGGGACTGCGGCCAGACTCAGGTCCTGCCCCCACCTGGCCCCCTCCCTGGGGAACAGCAACAATGACAGAACGGCTTCCCACGGGCAGGCCAGGTGCTTTGTCCACAGTGGAGTTAACAATGAGCTTCCCAGCCTGGGGCTCTTCTGTGAGTGCCTGGAGGGCGGGCGCAGGGCACAGGGCGCTGGCCGCCATCCTCCAGCGGCTGAGCCCAGGCTTCTCAGGGCTCTGTGCAGCAAGTGCCCAGCCAGGCTAAGAGCCCCGCCAAGTCCCTGACTGGGTGGTCCTGCGCCCTGGCAGAGCCTGCGGCCAGCCCAGAGGCCTAGAGGCCAGACACTGGGCCCAAGGCACTGACTGCTGGGAGCTGGCTGGGGTGGACCCTGGCCCCTCACCTGTGGGCCCCCGGCTCCTCACCTATGGGCCTCAACAGACCCCTGCCCGGGATGCTGAGGCTCCAGCAGGAAGGGCGGTGGGCCCCAGGCCTCCCTAGCCCCTCACACTTGCCCTCGGCTAGCACCCAGGATGGACTGCTCTGCCCAGGGAGCTCACTGCCAGGGCAGGCAGGGGAATGGGGCCTAGGAACCAGGGAGGGGGGGTGCAGAGTGGCCCAGGAGGAGGGTACTGACTCCTCAGATTAGCAGATAGCCCTGGCCTGGCCGTCCCCCCAAAAGACAGCCCCTCAGGCCCTTCTCACTCTGGCCCTGAGCCTCTGGAGGCCACACAAAGATCTATGCCCCCCAATTGCCTGGGGTGGGGCAGAGCCCTGCCAGCGTGGCTGGCTCTAACCATCACCCACTCTGTTGTGGGGTGCTAGATGAGAAGAAAGGCCCCACCATGGCCCCAGCCACAGCCCACGGTTCTCCAAGACTAACAAGGCCAACCACAGTGACAGACAGGTGCCTGGAGCTCTCTGCAGCCAGAGAGGCCCGGTGAACGGTGGTTGCCGCTGCTGGCAATGGTAATTAATAACGCACGAAGGAGAGCCTCACTTGGAGATCACGGCACACACCACGTGCCGAGCCCCGGAGTGTGGTGGGGTGAGCACCCAGGGACACCGGCTACCTCCTGCCACTTGACCTAAATCTTAGTGGAAGAGTGTGCAGAGCTCACAGTGGGGCGGGCCGCCCTCCCAAGGCCCCAAGCAGGGCTGAGGCTGGGGTCCGGGGCCCGGCATGCTGGCACCCATTCAGGTAGCTGCCATCCTGTGGCTCCACTGCGGGCCGTGTCCTGTCTGGGCTTCTGCTCCAGGGCCCCTCACGCCCTGTCTGATCGCAGCCCTGGAGGCTGCCAGGCAAGCTGTGTCCTGTCCAGCTGCAGGGCAGTGGCGCTGGACCGCAAGGACTGTCCCAGAGGGACCCAGGCCCCGGAGGTGTGCAGACACAGCCCCTCCCCAGAGGCACTTACTGAGACAGAGAGGAGTCCAGGCTGAAATCTTCGACCTGAGGCCTGGGGACAGAGCCACACATCACAGAAGGCGAGGGGCAGGCCGAGCGGCTAGGTCCTGAGACCAGGTAGGATTTGGGGCAGCGTCCAAGGGCAGCGGAGTCCCACGCTCTGACGCGGGGGCCCTGGGTACCGCGGCGGGGCCAGGGCAGGCAGCCCAGCATGCAGGGCCGCAGGAGGCAGGCCGGTCCTTCAGTGCCCATGAAGCAGCACAGCCGTCTGACATGCAGCCCCACACCTTGGTCGGGTGGAGTGACAAATGCAGGCCAAGAGGGCAGGATGCGGTGCCCCAGGAGTCTCTGCCCGCCCCACCCAGCACTACGCCCAATGCTCCCCCGGGAACACCCATCGGCTCTCGCCCCACCCAGCACTACGCCCAATGCTCCCCCAGGAACACCCATCGGCTCTCGTCACCCAGGCCCGCAGGGCTACAGAAACTACACCTGCACAGGGCCGTGCAGCCAGGCAACTGCCAGGGCAGCTCAGCCTCGGGCTCGCTCCTCTACAAGGCCGCTGCCCGGCCCACAGGCCAGGGGCTTGGGACCACCCCTCCACTTCCTATGGGCCAAGGAGCACCCTGCACCGGCCTAGTCCTGATCAGCAGAGCTGCACATTTTCCCAGGCTGGCCAGAGGGCAGTTAACACCAAGACTGGTGTGGCCTGTACTCCTGGGAGCCACAGGCCCAGGCCTGGTCCGTGTGGAGGGTGGGCAGCGTGGGGCTTGAGGCCAGACCCGTGTGGGCAGCGCGAGGCCTGGTCCGTGTGGAGGGTGGGCAGCGTGGGGCTTGAGGCCAGACCCGTGTGGGCAGCGCGAGGCCTGGTCCGTGTGGAGGGTGGGCAGCGTGGGGCTTGAGGCCAGACCCGTGTGGGCAGCGCGAGGCCTGGTCCGTGTGGAGGGTGGGCAGCGTGGGGCTTGAGGCCAGACCCGTGTGGGCAGCATGAGGCCTGGTCCGTGTGGAGGGTGGGCAGCGTGGGGCTTGAGGCCCAGCCCGTGTGGGCAGCGCGAGGCCTGGTCCATGTGGAGCAGGAGCAGCGTGGGGCTCGAGGTCCGGCCCGTGTGGACAGCATGGGGCTCAAAGCCCAGCCCGTGTGGAAAGCATGGGGCTTGGCCCATGGGGAGGGCGGGCAGCATGGGGATGGGGGGGGTCTGTGCTCCACTTCAGAGAACTTCTCTTAAGGCTCAAAGCAGACACTTTCCAGAAGACTGAGCAAAGGGGCAGAGCTGAGCACTGTCTTCCCCAGGCCCGCTGGCAGGGAGGAGGTGCAGGTCTGCGTGCTCAGCTGCGCACTCTGGGGGACCAAGCCCTCCACCCCAGCTCCGACAGGCCCTGGAGGGCAGGGTGCTGGCGGGGGTGGCGGCGGCCAGGTCCTGCGTGTTCTGACTGACATTGCTCTCAGGGCTACCAGCGCTGCCCACACTTGGCCCTGGGTCTACAGGAGCCTGGCAGGGCTGGGGCTCACTGCAGTTGGACCAGGGAGGGGGCTTCCAGCCTGGGAATACAGCAGCCTTGCTTCCTGGGACAGAAGCCCAGGGTCTCTCCTTGGTCTCAGCAGGACGGCATGCAACAGCCCCTCCAAGCACTGGTGGGAGTGGAGGCCTCGCCAGCCCGTGAAGCCTCTCTGTGTTCTGCCCAAGACCACCTCCGGAATGTCCAGGAAAGGCCACCTGGTTCCCTCCCACCCCCCTGCTCAGGTTGGCACAGGCCTGTCGGGCAAACAGACAAGGGTGTGCTCCTGGGAAGGCCCACAGCCTCTGGCACCTTGCTGCCTGTGCAGGCCTCAGTGAAGGGGAGGCGGCCCACCAGGACTCGCCCTGCCAGGTAAGCAGCAGAGCAAGGAGAGGGTCGGGGAGGAAGCCTGCTCCCACCGAGGAGCATCCTCCGCCGCTACCCAGGAGCCGTGTGACTCCTCCCCCAGTCACACAGCCTCTCATGACTGGGATGTGAGATGAGGCCCCAGCCTGCATTCTCTGCCTACAGCTGAGGCAGCACCCGAGCAGACTGGGTCTGTGGGGGAGTCTCAGCTCCACCTAGCACAGTCTGGAGGCAGCGGCCAGCGGAAGGCTCAGGACACAGCCGGCGTTCCTCGGCAGCCAGCAGAGCTGCAGCTGGGGGTGGACACAACTGTGCTGGGAAGGCGCAGACTCTGTCCCAGAGCGCGGGGAGGCAGCTCCTCTGGGAACCCCTCTGGGCTGACGGGCCTGTGTCCCCTTCTTACTGCAGTCCCCACACCCACCGTCCCGCAAGCTGGACGCGTTCTCCACTCAGGGGAGGGAGCTTGCTTGCTCCAGGTGGACCGTTCCACCAGGACCCAGGCTGTGACACTTGGGAGAGAGGTTCCTTACAGGGTTCAACTCAGTGTGACGTGTGCTCTCGTAGGGACCGCTCAGGACACCCCACGGAGACACTGTCAGCCAAGGAGGCCCCTGTCCACTCCCTAGCCTGGTTCATCCAGTCTCCAAAGCCACAAGAAAACCAAGACTCGCAGCCACACAGCCCTGGTCAACTCTCACACCATCCAATAAGGACTCAGGTCCCTTGGCATGGACAGGAAGACACCTACATTCCCAGGCCAAAACCCTCAGGCCTGACCTGAGGGGCCGGGCAGGGAGGACAATGCAGCAGGCCCCTCTGCCGAGACCCCTCTACCTGCTCTCCACAACACACAAGTGACCCTCACTGGGACATCTGGAGTCTCCCACCATTTCCCTTGGGGGACACTGTCCTCCGTGCTCCCCTCCCCCTGCCGTCCCTCTCGGCTGCCAGTGCAGTGCTGTGGTTCCCTCCGTTTCCTGCCCCTCACTGCGCGGCTGGTCCAGGATGGGCCTGGAGGCCCCATTTGAGCCCAAAGGTATTGGGGCAGCCAGAAGGAGTCCCAGTGCCCAACCTGGACAAAAATTCATTAAGTGGCCCAACCTCTCCCCTACTGTGCTCCTGAGCTCGAAAGCTGCCTGGAATGGGTCCCTCCCATCCTTTCTAAGCCCTGACCTCAGGGAAGCAGGAGAAGCACGCTGGGTAAGGCGCTCAGGTTGTCCAGGCTGGATGGGGCTGTGTTAATGAGGTGGGGGAGGGATATGCATGGGGCAGGCAAACTGCTCACTGGAGGCTCCGCTCCTGGAGTCAGGAAGGAGGGCCGGCCTCCTGGTCCAGGGCATGGTGGGCAGCCAGGGATTCAAGATGCAAGTAGCAGGACTAGCCGTCCATCCTTCCACAGAGGACACTCGCCTCCCTACCTGGGCCTCACCCAGAAATTCCACCACACCTGAGTTCCTCAGGCACAAACCCACCAAATGTTCTCCTGCTGGGCCGGGCAGGGCTCCCGGGGCTCATCTTCAGAGCAACAGCTGGTGCTGCGGCTGTAGGCAGGTGCTGCCTGGGTCTAGCTCTGCGGCAGCTCCCTTCTTTGCCCTCAAATAGGGGGCGGGGGGGCTGGCCAGGACTCCGCTGGGGATGGAGAGAACCAGCAATACAGCTTGTGGCCCACAGGGCGGGGGCAGGGTGAGCATGGTGGACTTCCTGGGGGAAGCAGCCGGGGCTCTCAGGCTGCCCTGCAGGCTCCCATGCCAGGCCTCAGGAGCCAGGCTGGCCCCCAGCAGAGCTTCCAGGACCCCTGGCCGCACCGTTCCCAGGAAGAGGGAGGACGAGGAACAGTCCTCCAGGGCCCTCCTGCCCCGAGCTGTCCACCAGCTGTGAGCAGGCCCTCAATGGGAGCATGCTGGCAGCAGCCTTCCCCACAGGGGTGGCAACGAGCGGGAGCCAGTGTGCAGGTGCCGGGACTGCAGTGGCCAAGGAGTTGGGGAGGGGGAGGCACCCCAGGCCCTTGGTCTAACCATCTGTCAGCCCTGTCCCTGCCAACCCTCAGCACCTTGACCCTGGCCCTTCACCCCCACACCCCAGCTCTGGCCCTGGCTACCCCTGCCTGGAATGCTCCACCAACGCCGCCTGCCCGGCCCTGCGCCCTGCCCTCCGCCCTGGTGGGCCTCTTCTCTCCCAAGCGCAAGCCTGGAGCGGAGCCGACCGTCCAGGAGTGATTCACCCCCCACCCCCCACTCAGGCACAGGCAGGAGCGGCCAGGAACTCTGCCGCCCGCTCATCCGTGACACCCGTGCTGTGCCCTGCGGGGCTCCCTCCGGGGTCAGCCCTGGGCCCCGGGGCTCCCCCCAGGGCCTCCCCGCTGGAGCCGGAGCCCTGACCGCCCCTCAGCCAGAGTTTGCCGTGCAAGCCCCCATGCCTGGGCCGCGCCCGCCTCCCCGCGGCCC
>NW_012267334.1:1242345-1253007 GCF_000151885.1 Dipodomys ordii | reverse complement strand
CAGGTGGGGTGTTGAGGGCCCCTCCCCCCAGGTGGGGTGTTGAGGGCCCCTCCCCCCAGGTGGTGTGTTGAGGGCCCCTCCCCCCAGGTGGGGTGTTGAGGGCCCCTCCCCCCCAGGTGGGGTGTTGAGGGCCCCTCCCCCCAGGTGGGGTGTTGAGGGCCCCTCCCCCCATGTGAGGTGTTGAGGGCCCCTCCCCCCAGGTGGGGTGTTGAGGGTCCCCTCCCCCTCAGGTGGGGTGTTGAGGATCCCTCCCCCAGGTGAGGTGAGGTAGCTCCCCCAGCCCCAGCTGAGGTGGTTCAGAGCCGCGGGGCTGGGTGGTGCAATGGCCACAGGTGCAAGGGCAGGTGTGCCAGGAAAGCCTGGGACACGCGGCACAGTGGCCAAGGGCAGAAGACCCGCGGTGCCCAGGCTGAGTGGGGGCACGGGCAACGTCCCCCACAGTGGGGAGTGGGGCTCAGCGGCAGGCAGGAGGAAAAGTCTGACACCTGCTCCAGCAGCAGTGGGCCTAGAGGCTGAGAAATGAGCCAGAAGAAGTCCTGTGGGATTCTACTTCGGTCTCCAGAAACACCAAATCTACTGAGGCAGGAAGTCAGGGGTCCGTACTGGGGGCAGAGGGTGGCGGGGTGGGGAGAGGGGAGGGCAGCATTTAACAGGGACAGTGTCAGGTTGGGAAGGAAGATGGTGCACAACACTGGATGTGTCTGATGCACTGAATGTACATTTGAAGACAGTTAAAAGGTACACATGCTGTTCTCGGCATTCTATTATGGATGAAATAAGTAGTTAAAGAAAAGGAGGAAGGGAAGCAAGATGGGGGGGGGCGGGAATATGGACTTCAAAGACAGAGAACCAAGCTGTCAGCAAACAACCCCAGGGCAGAAGGAACTTCCCCTAATGAGCAGGATGTTCAATAAAAACAGTGCTCAGAACCTAGATAAGTGTGTTCATCTCAGACCAGGTACACTGGGAGACCGGCTAACCCTCCTGGGAGCCCAGAAATCATCCCCTTTATGACTAAGTGAATCCAATCAGAAGACACCCTGAAAATCAAATTGCTGACCTAGACACAACTCTGACCACAACATGGAGGCAGACTCTAATCCCAGCATGGAGAAAGGGTGGATGCGCTTCCTGATGGGCCCTCTGGGCCCCTGGGTAATGGCCTCAAGGCCTCTAAGTATTTTAAATACTCAGATACTTCAATACTTTAAATACTTAAATGCTTCAGAAAGCATTTAGGAATATACTGCCAAAGCAAAGGAAGAACTGTGAGCTGGGTTTTGGGAAAATAAGTGGCAGGATCGACTCTGCTCAGATACTGGCCCTTCCTAGTCCAGTGAACTTGAGCCAAAGAAAGAGCTCTCTGGGGACAGCAGGTGAAGGCGATCACTGTCAGGAGCAGAGCTGGCTGGCTCTGGATGGGCTTGAGCAAGCACCAGTGGATGACTGTTCCAGGCAGATCCAACACTGAGAAACAGAAAGTGTGATGGGACTATTATACCCAGCCCAGGTATCGGCCAAGCACATAGACACGGGGAGACGTCCCAAGTGCACAGATGCCCTTCTTGGGGGAAACGCCTCAATGGTGAATGTAGCCCACTCAAAGAGATGCCACAGGAGGGAGCTCGGGGATGGACAAGGCTCGGGATAGAGAAGGCTCGGTGAATGTGTGTGTGGTCAGCGGGAAGCCAGAGTACTCGGCTTTGCAGCAAGTGTTAGATAATTATGCAAAGTCTGGTTATGGAACAGATTGCAACCATTTTAAACCTTGGTGAAGTAAAAAGAACAATATAATTAGCAAACATAGGGGGTGTGCAAGGTACTGAGATCCAAAATAAAGACTCTGAGCCAGGATTGTGAACCTCACTCCATCCCCAGCGGAGTAGCCGGCGGAGAAGACCCAGGGCACAGGCAATCCAGTTTCCCAGAGATCAAGGAAGCAGCAAAGAGAAATGGAGTCACGTCGAAGGGCCCAGGGGTCAGCTGGAAGGGCCCCTATTGGCCAAGGTGAGGACGACAGCATGGGAGAGGACAGCGCTCAAACATGGTTCCTGTGCTCCTCGGGCTGTGACCAATTACCACCAGTTCAGTGACGGAGACAAAGCACAGGCATAGCACCATCCTGAGGTCAAAAGTCCTGAACCTGGGGCTGGGAAGGTGGCTCAGTGGTAGAGCGCTTGCCTTGAATGCTCGAGGCCCTGGGTTCGATTCCTCAGCACCACATAAGCAAAAAGAAAAAAGCCGGAAGTGGCGCTGTGGCTCAAGTGATAGAGCGCTAGCCTTGAGCTGAAGAGCTGAGGGACAGCGCCCAGGCCCAGAGTTCAGGCCCAACGACCGGACCCAAAAAAAAAAAAGAAAAAGTCCTGAACCTCAGGTGGGCTTCTGGCTTCTTCCCGGGGCTCCAGGGAGCACAGGGCCTGTCCTGGTCGGCTGCCGGCACCTACTCCTTCCTTAGCTTGGTGCTTCTGCTTCCTGTATCACATCTCCACTCTAGCTCTTCTGTCTCCCTGCCTCCCTGTTGGAGGGCCCTGTAACACCCAAAGAATCTAAGGTCAAAACTCATTCCACTTGGGCTGGGAAGGTAGCTCAGTGGCAGAGTGCCTGCCTAGCATGCATGAAGCCCTGGGTTCCATTCCTCAGTATCCCATACACAGAAAAAGCGAGAAGAGGCGCTGTGTCTGAAGTGGTAGAGTGCTAGCCCTGAGCAATAGAAGCTCAAGGACAGTGCCCAGGCCCTGAGTTCAAGCCCCAGGACCGGCAAACAACAACAATGACAACAAACCCCACACTTCATCCCACCTGACAAGGGTGTTCTGCCATTTGGTCACAGATTCGCTCTACTGCCTGTGGCATCCTGGGCCCTCTGCCAGACACAGACGCTGGTGACTGCGTGCTGGGCCTGCAGAGACTCTTACCATCCAGGACCCCTCACTGAGTCCACGGGTCCACACAGTCCCACACCCCAGCGACTGGGACATGGATAGTGCCTGAGAGCGACTGCTCAGTGACTCGGGAAGGATCCAGGCAGGCCCCACAGCTCCCCGGGGGTGTCCACGCAGGGGCCTTGGGAGTCGGGAGGGACGCTGCGAAGGTGGAGCTGTCGTTGGTGCGGGTATGGGGGTTGGGGTGCTGCACACCGCTCTCTGAGTGCATCACAGCAGCCACTGCCAGGGTCCCCTGGTCTCCAGAAGGGGACACAGGTTCTGCCTGGCCAGTCACTCTGGAAGAGGCCCTGGCAGAATAAGGGGAGAGGAGAGTCAATTAGTGAGGCCCCTGGGTGAGAGGCAGGGCTGGGCTTCCTCCTGGTGTCCAGTCTCCCCTTGGGAATGCCAGGAAGCTTCTCCTTGCTGTGCAGTGAGCTGGCACATATGGGCTGGAGGAGGAGCCCACTGGGGCTCAGACTGGAGGAGGGGAAGAGGTAGAGCCAGGACTTGCCTAGGGCCCAGGCTGTGCCCCATGCCTTTACCCTGTAGCCTTCCCCGGCAGCTCTTTCCTGAGGGCCTCCCTGGACGTGGTGCTCCTCCCTGGGGTGGGGGCCCAGTGAAAAGCTTGGGTCTGTTCTGGACTGGCTGGCGCATGGCTTCCCAGCTGAGCACAGAACTGTAAAGCGTCCCAGGCTTGTCCTCAGCCTGCCTCTAGTGCATCCCCCCCCCAGCCTGGACACCTTCCCGGCTCTTCCTGTCCCCCCCTCCGTCGCAAGTCAGCTCCCACTCTCTGGTAGGCCCTGGGGGCTCAAGGAGCAGGGCTCCCCTTGGCTGCAGAATGGCCTCCTTCCAGAGCCCTCCTGGAGGTGATGGTGGAAGATGCAGCCCCTCGGCCTGCCTGAGGGGGGCGCTCCCCCACTGCTCCCGCTGGTGGCCGGCGGTGGGAGGCTGTTCTTACTGACCCTGTCCAGCAGGACTGTGGCTTCTCCTCCCCACTTGGCCGCCATGGACATGGGGCCTTTCTTCCAGCATTTCCGCTTGCCATTCAGGAGGGCAGCGCAGCCCCAGGACGGGGTCCAGCAGCTGCCGCTGGCTCCTGAGCCAGCTCCCAACTAGGGTGGCGGCGGCCTGAGCGCCCGGCCCTGGAAACCTGTGTTGGAAACTACGTTTGCGGCTCCCCGGCCGGCCTTCCTCTGAGACTCTGGGAACACCATGACCAACTGGTGCCTTGGAACAACAGGGCTCTGATTTCCTCCACTTCTGGAATCCAGAGGTCCACAATGGGGCCAGCAAGACCGCTGCTGTCCAGCCTGCAGGCCCCAGCCCCGTGGTCTGGGCGAGGCCCGCCGCAGAGCCTGGTACCTTGCTGGCGATGGCCTCGGTCCCCGAGTGCTGGGGCTTCTATGACTGCTGTGGTGCGCAGCAGGCGGAGGTGCAGAACTGGATGGAATGGGTGAAGGTCGAGGAAGTTGGACCAAAGTGTGCGTAGTCCCTGGGAGGCGCCCGCGGCTCCCAGCTGTCAGCTGGGTGGGCTGCGGGCTCACATGTGTCCTCCCCACATCCACACACGGAACCCTGACTCCCAGCGGGCATGTGTGGGAAGTGATTAGGGTCAGGTGGGGCCTCAGGATGGGAAGAATCCGGAGCGCAGTCTCTCCTTGTGGGTGCGGCCGCAGGCGCCAGGACCCTGGCTGCCAGCTCTTGCTCTGGACCTCAGCCCCAGCTGGTGAGAGCCGTGGGGGCCGTCCTTTGAGGCGGTCTACGGTGGAGCCTGCACAGGCTGATCGTGAGCATGACGCCTTCGTGTTCCAATGGAGGAGCCCAGGGTGCTGCACGCATACGCTGCGGGCACCTGGGCAAGGTACTGCCCCATACCCAGCCTCGTGGCTCAGCAGCGGCTGCCCCTCACTGTCTCACTGGACGCCGGGGCTCCATTCTATGGTAATCCGGAAGGAATCCACTTTGGAGTCCTGCGTGAGAGTCCCTGGGATGTGGGTTTGGGGGACAAAGCACTGTGCCCCGCCGTGTGAACTCAGGGGACAGGATGAGGGACACCGCTCCTCAGGACGCTGGGTTTGGTTTCCAAGTGTCCTTAGTGTGGGTGTTGGAGAGTCAGAGCCACTTCTCATGGCAGAAGCATGCATCGCTGATGGCTCACACGCAGAGCCGGGTGGAGGCAGCTGCCCCGCTGAGTCCCCAGGCACCGTGTAGTGCTCACAGCCCCAGCAGACAACGACCCGCCCTCCCCCGCTGACGCCCACCCCTACCCACACTGCTCATCCATTTGCCCTTTACCCTCCAGTGTGGGTCCTGCCGACGCGGACCTCCTGGGGCGGAGGGATGGCCAAGCCCACACGCAGGCCCGAGACAGCAGAAGCGGGGCGTGCCCTGGGGCTACACATCCACCAGGAGCCTCACACGGCCTCTCCGTCCCCCACCCTGACTCAGGGACTTCTCAGGCCCGGCTCCCAGGCGCCCCAGGATGCTGGAGGACAGCCCAGCCTTGAATCAGCTCTGGACTGGACAGTGACCCATATCACACTCTCCGGACACCTGTGGGCACGCAGGCCAGGACAGAATCTTCAGACACAGCCCTGGCCTCCCCCTCAAATCCCCGCTTCCCCATGCAGGGGGCACAAAGACGGTGTCAGAGAGGGACAGCAGGCTGAGCTCCCTGGTCCTTGCAGCTGGGCCTGCCCCAACCAGAGCACCTCCCAGCCTGGACCAAATCCACTTCCTCGGCCATCTGCAGCCTATGAAGCAAGAGGATGTGGTGCTAGGCAGGTTTCGGCCCCTGTGGATGAGGAGAAAGGCAGGGGCAGCACTGTGGCTCGCCCTGCCCCAGTCTCCCTGGGGTGACCGCACAGAACTGCCAGTCCAGCCCCGCCTGTCAGGCTAGCACGGAGTCCAGGACAGGCCCCAGGCAAAGCTTTAAATATAACCTCCTGGGAAGGCTGCGCCGCCTGACACTTCTGGGAGCTGAGTGGCTCTGGCATGACAAAGGCCAGGGGCAGGGACAAGCAGCCCACTCCAGCGCCAGCCCAGCCTGCTCAGCTTCTGCTCCACCCTGGAGCCTGGTGGGCACGGGTGGCACACATCGTCACCCACCGCGCTGCCTTCTGCCGGGACAGCTTCAGCTCACACCCCATGGGTCCACGCAAAGCCTGCCCGTGTGAGGCTCCAGCCAGCCAGCCAGGGCCTCCAGTGCAACAGGGCTTCTCCTGCCCTCCTCCCCAGTCCGGGAGGGCACGCTTCTCAGACCCCATCCTCCCACCCTTCCTCACCTGCCTCCGCCCGCACCCCAGCAGCCCCCTGCCTCCATCTTGTGCCCCCACTGCCCCCTAAAACCATCACTGCTCACGGGGGCCCTCCTGCCAGCTGTGAGCAACACCCCACACCCCACCCCCAGCCCTGGGCCCGGCCGGCTGCACAGATCTTCCCTGCTGCTAGTCTCTCATGTCAAAGCCCTGGCCATGCGGGATGGCCGTGTCTCCTACGGGGAGCCAGGGGCCACGTGGGGCCCCACCAGAGTCCAAGGCAGGGGGAGTGTGGCAGGTGTGGCCTTTCCCACGCCCACTGTGCCTGTGCGCCCCCCGCAGGAGCGTCCGTGGTACTCCCGGCTCTCCCCAGAGCGGAGGCCTTCATAGCACCTGCTGCTCGGGCAGCCTGTGGGCACCTGGGGCTGGTTCTGAGCCCAGACTGTGTCTAACAGACAGGGCCATCGGCGGAGGCGGGGCCCGGGCAAAGCTCCCCTAACGAAGGCCATAGGCTCCCCATTCTGGTGCAGGCTGGGGAGAGGCCAGGATGGTGAGCGTGGCGTGCGGGCAGGCGCGTGGGTGGGTGGGAAGGGCATTAATGAGCTCCTGGCCATCCAGGCACTTGGCAGTCATCCAGGGATGATTCTAAAGAAGTTTCTCTCCACACCCAACTATGGCCTGCTGAGTGGTGCTCCCAGCCCAGTGCTGCTACTGTTCAGTTATTAACACTTGTAAGTGAGTGGCTCTGAGAGTGGACTGACCCTCGAGACGCCCCACTGCTTCTACAGTGTGGAGCCTGGCGCTCCTTCCTTCTCCAGAGGGGCCGGGATTGGCCCTCCTGGGACGGCCTGACCTACTTCCGTTCCCCCAGCTGGACAGTGGGCAGGAGGCCAGCCATGCCAGGCGCCGGATCCTGGGGCCTCTTGGGGATGGCCTGCTCCTCCTCGTGCCCACAGCATCGTCCCCAAGGTGGGGCTGCTGGCCCTGGCCCTGGCCCTCCTGGCTCCGTCTCCCACATCTCACTGGCTGGGACGTGAGTGGGCTCCATTCCCTCTCAGAGGAGCTTGGGCCGCTGGGATGGAGACCTCGGGGCCCTGTTCACGTCCAAACACCGGCTCTGGTGCCTCCAGTCAGGGCTCCTGGGGCCTTCCCCACCTACGGAGACACCTCCCTCCAGCCCCCGGGGCTTGCGCAGCCTGGACAGCACATGTGGTTGCTGGGGTATACCTCTCACCTGCCTAGAGCCCAGCAATACAGCCCAATTCTTCCAACACTTTCCTGGCCTCTATGCAGAAGGGTTCCCCACTCTGCCCATGGCACCAGTGCCTGTGGCCTTCGCCTGGACAATAGGCCAGGAGGCGGCCATCTGCAAGGGCCATCTCCCCACCAGCAGCTCTTCTAAGCCTGGTTTGGCTTGGTCCTGCCCCTTGTGGAGGATGAACCTGTGGCAGACCCCTTCCTCCCCACCCCATCTCCTCCCCATCCCCCCCACCCCAACACACACAGGCCTCTACTTCTTTTTTTTTTTTTTTTTTGGTCAGTTGTGGGCCTGAACTCTGGGCCTGGGTGCTGTCCCTCAGCTCTTCAGCTCAAGGCTAGTGCTCTACCACTTGAGCCACAGCACCACTTCCAGTTTTCTAGTGGTTTATTGGAGCTAAGAGTCTCACAGACTTTCCTGTCCAGGCTGGCTTTGAACAGAGATCCTCAGATCTCAGCCTCCTGAGTAGCTGGGATGACAGGTGTGAGCCACCAGCGCTCAGCTCTCCCTCCTTCTTGAGCCTCAGCCCTGGGGGCGGGGCTGAGCCTTAGCTCCATACTGCAGACCAGGAACAGGCTTCTAAGAAGCAGCCATGACCCAGCTGCAGCCTTGGTCCAGCTCTGCTGCCTCATCAATATGGCCCTTTGGGCGGCTGCTGACCCCCAAGTCTGAAGCTCCCCGCACTGTGCTGCTGGAGGTTCTCAGGAGGCAAGGAGGGGCAGCTCCTGCGAGAGAGGCCAGGGCCCCTTGAAGCTGCTGCGAGAGAGGCCAGGGCCCCTTGAAGCTGCTGCGAGGGCTCTGGGGCACGGGGCAGTGGCATGTCTGAGAGGGGTAGGGGCCCTAAGTGGCTTGCCTGGCTGCTGCCTGGGGGAGACCCCAGGACAGGGCCTGACTCGTGAGGGTCTATCTGAGCCCCCGAAGGGGCAGGCTCTCGTGCTGGCTCCCATGGGCTCCGTGGTATGCTGGGTCCCCCAGGAGAGGCCGGCCTGGGGGAGACCCCAGGACAGGGCCTGACTCGTGAGGGTCTATCTGAGCCCCCTGAAGGGGCAGGCTCTCGTGCTGGCTCCCATGGGCTCCGTGGTATGCTGGGTCCCCCAGGAGAGGCCGGCCTGGCGGCCTGGCCCGGCTGTCCTCGTGGGAGGTGAGCTCCTCTCCCCCAAGGCCACTGAGGCCTGGTGACTCACTTCAAGTGGCTTCATTCTCCTGGAAAACAGGACGTACAGCCCTCCACCCGCCCACAGCCCGCCAGGAGCGGGGTGCAGCTCCCCCAACTGTCCCATGGAGCCTGCCCTGAAGCGGGGGGGGGGGGGAGGGGGGGGGGGGAGGGGAGGGGGGGGGGAGGGAGGGAGGGAGGGAAGGAAGGAAGGAAGGAAGAGAGGGGGGGGGGGAGGAGGGCAGCTCTGTGCTGAGTTTACACTGCCCTGCCCTGAACTGGGCGCTGGGGCCCTCCTCCAGGGGAGGAGACAGCAAGCAGGCTCACACCTCCCTCCGATGGCCCCTTGGCTGAGAGACTAGCAAGTCCTGGGGGGATCTGTGCTACTCTGTCCCAGAACACTGGCCCACCCCTGCCGCCCCCACCCCATGGAGGGCCTGGATGGCTCACAGGAGCCAACCTGCCACAGCTGCAGGTGGGGCCTGGCTCTTCTAGACCCTCTCAGGCCTGGAGCAGCATGGGCCTGGATCCCCAGCCCCTCTTGGCATCGTTGCCCGGACCACTGGCACACTTGGGAGAGGCCCTGGCAGGCCAGACAGAAGGGCCCCCACCTCATCCTTCACTCTGGGAATCAGCGATGCTGAGGGGGGGGGCGGAGGAGGAGGCTGAGGAGAGAACAGATGAGGCCCCTCGAGGGCAGTGGCAGAGGACCTCAGGCCAGGGTCAGGAGCAGAGGAGGGACTGTGAGCAGGGGTCCAGGCTCTGAGTCCCAGGTCATTACAGACAAAGCTTGGAACCTCAGGCTCCTGCAGGGTGGGGTCTTATTCCCTGGTTCCACTTGCCCTTGACTAGATGGGGGGGGAGGGCCCTGAAGGAGACATTCTAGAGTGTATGGTCTTGAAAGAGACACGGACAGACTCAGCTATCCTGCAGCTCATAGCCCAGCAACCACCAGAGAGAGAGAGGCTATTTGAGAAAACTAGAAAATTGGTTCCCAAAGTGTAGGGGCTTCCTTTCAGGGTGACACCTATGCTGTGGTATGAGACAGTGGAGAGGAAGGACCTGGCAGAGCTGTGGTGATATACAGTGTCACCAGTGGTGCTTTTACTCAAAGTAAACCACACACAGCTCTAGGACTCCGATGAATTCAGTGGCAGCTCTAGGACTCTGCAGTGCATTTGATGGCAGCTCTAGGACTCTGATTAATTCGATGGTAGCTCCAGGACTCTGTGATGAATTTAATCAATGGTAGCTTCCTACCCACCTCCTGGGCCTGGCGCACTTTTCAGCACTGAGCTGCAGGGCCCCCTATGGCTGGCAGAGAGCCCCTGCCATCTACTTCTGGAAATGAAGGCTTGGGGCATTACAATCTCATCACTACGGTGGCCGGCGTTTGCCTGTTACCCAAAGACCCCAGCACCACTGTTTTCTACCTTCACTGGAATAATCTAAAGTTGCTGCTTTCTAGAACTAACCAAGTCCTGGCTGAGCTGGCCCACGGGGAGCTGGTTCTGGGGTTTCTGGTGCCCAGTGCTTGCTCCTGTGGGTCGGGGAGGGGGAGAGAGTCCCCACCCAGCCACAGACCCCGGGGCCACCTCTCTGCGAGTATCTCTTCCACAGGTGGCTTTATTTATTGTGACAGCACTTAGTTCAACAGACAGAGATCTCCAAGTTTGAGAGTCTCTGCAGGACTCTGGCTCCTGGGCTCTCATTGGATGGAGGTTGGGAATCCGCCCCCTGGGCCCCGCTGCTCAGCACGCGGGCTGGGCACACGCAGGCCTGCACACGGCCCCACTCGCACGCACGGTTTCCGGCCAGCAGCCGCTCCCGGAGCCGCCGGTGGTGTAGGCGTCCACTTGAATAGGGCACCTCGGCAGGAACGTGCAGCCCAGGCCCAGGCGTGTGCGCGTGCCTGTGCGGTGTGCGCGCGCACGCGTGCGCGTGTCCCGAGAGAGTGGCAGACACTTGAAGGACACGCGGGTCCAGCGCCCCAGCTCTGGCGCGAGCCCCGGCGCGGGCAGGGCCGCCGCCCCCTCCCTGCCCCGGCGCGGTGCTTACCCAGGACAGCTA
>NW_012267334.1:1236618-1241226 GCF_000151885.1 Dipodomys ordii | reverse complement strand
GGGGGCGGGGTCTGGCGGGGCGGGGCGGGGCATCTGTTTTGGGGGCGGAGCCTGGTGGGGCAGGACACCTGAGCAGGTATGTGGGGAAGGGACAGGGGGCGGGTCTTGTTCTAGCTGCTCCCCAGCTCAGCCACAGGCCCCTGGGGCAGGCCCTGCCTGTCCTCCAGTGGCCCAGCCTCCCTTTAGGATCCAGAACAAGCACTCCAGCCCCCAGGCCTTCCTCTCAGACCCTCCACTGCTGCCCAGGGGAGGTGGGCCTTGTATGCAGCCCCTGGGACTCAGGTCCTGTGTGGGGGTGGGTGCTGCCTGGCGTCTGGCACTCACGCTGCCGGCCATGCACCAGGACTCTGGGCTCACCCAGAGCTTGCTGTGGGCGTCACTGGATCACAGACACTGGCAGTGTCAGAGCAGGGTTGGGGGCAGCCCGGGCACCTCGCAGCCCTTTGTGGCCAACAATTGGTCTTCCGGTCTCTCACCTTTCCTGTCTCCATCTCCACCACATGCAGCATCCAGGTCGGCTCCCCATCCTCAGCCTCTGGTAGGGGCGGGGGCAGCCCCTGGCCACCACCACATCCTCTTAGCCTTCCACACCAGCGGACGGCAGAGCTCCAGCCCGGCAGAGGCCCCGACAGCACTTTCCATCCAAGAACGCAGTGGCCTGATGGGCCTCTGGGGCCCCAGCACATCCCTGGGAGGGAGGCTGCGGCCCCTTCCTTGTGCCTCTGGCCCCCGCCTCGGCCTCCCCTTCCAGGGGAGTCTGAGCCTCAGGCCATCCTCACTGTTTCCTTCCAACAGCCCGGGGTACAATCCCCTGAGACCACAGCCTTACACCCCGCCTGAGCAACGTCCATCAGGCTCTTCTGAAAACAAAAAGCCGGGAAGGGAAGCTTGTTTTTCTTCCCCTGGATGGATTCTTACTGGGCCCTCCCTCCAAGGGAGAATGGAGAGGCAGGGAGTTCTCCATCCTGTCCAGGCCCGTTGCTGTGTGACTGGCAGCAAGGCAGAGAACCGCAGGGAGGGTGAGAGTCTCAGGCAGGTGCACAGATGTGCTGACCAGACCCTTCCTGGAAGGTGCTGGTGGCTAGGCTGCAAGGCCACTCATCTGGGCTCCAGACCCAGGACAGGCTACGAAGCCCTCCTCACTCCACTCAGGAAGGGTACACCTTCCTTGAGCCCACAAACTGTCCCGAGCCCCTAACTGCAGGTGAGCAGCAGGTGGGCAGGTATGGGCGCCTGTCCTGGGTGCCCCAAGCTGTGGCTGCCAGTGGCAGGCGCCCCTGCCCCTTGTCTATCAGGTCACACATCCAACCTTGGGAATCTGGCAACATTTGAAAAACAATATTTTCCTAATTGCATCAGAGCGGCTGATGTTTTCCTTGGCCACAAGCTGGCGGGGCCACGGGAGGTAGCGGCAGGTGGGAAGCCATGGGGTTGCGGGCTGGGGCTGTGTTTTCTTGGTTTTGCCCCTTTCTTGTGCTGCCCCGTCTTCTGTGCAGGTCGGGTTTTCTCCCCTCTGGCATCGGCCTCGTTCCCTCAGCAGATTCCCCCTACCCCAGGACTGTTTATTGTACGGGACAGAGGCCAGGGGCGCCAGGGCCTCTTGGAAAGGTGCCCACTGGGGGAGGGATGTGATGGAATTGCTGCTTCCTGCGTGGTGAGGCTCGGTGAGGCGTGCTGGGCCAGGGGCAGGTCGCAGAGCACGTCCAGGCACGTGAGGGGAAGGCGTCCCCAGGGAGGTGACCAAGTAGAGCAACACATGGCTCTGGCCCTGCAACCAGGCCCTAGGGCTACATCTCCCAGTCCCCTTCTGGCTCCTCCCCATATGAGCCAAGGGGAAGCCCGGGACCCCAAGATCGCACCTGCTACGGTTCTGACTTGTGAGAAACAGCCATTTCCACAAGAGTTCAACACTTTTGTGGCTTAAGGAAGGTACATACCTGCCTGGCACCTTCAGAACAAGGTGTGGAGTTCAGTGTGTGGGACCCGCTGTCCCTTGCAGACAGGGCCAAGAGGGCAGGGCACTCTTCCCTCCTGCCCCGGCCGGCCGGCATGTCTGAGGCAGCGGGGACTGGGATGGGACAGCCCAGGGCCCCACGGCTGGGCAAGGCCCAGTCCTGGTACATGGGTTCTGGCTGGGTGATTCCCTCCCTGGGCACTCTGACCCGCCTCATGGTGGCACAGAATCCTGGAGCACCCAGCCAGGAGGCCACCAGCGCTGAAGCAGGAGCTTCCCAGACGCCCCCCTGAGTCCGCCCCACGGTCACTGGGGAGGAGAGCTCTCGTGGGGACCAGACCGTTCCCCTGGTCCTCATCCTCTGCCCCCACCCCAGGGTCAGGCACCACAGTGGAAGAAAGAGTGGCAGAACCGGAAAGGAAGATGTGGGGGCTGGGCTCGAGGTTGGCTTAATCGTTTATGTGGAATCCCAGGAGCAATCAAATGAAGAATTATTAGGCCAGATACAGTGGCCAAGCCTGGGGCACCCACAAACAAAGAGCAAGGGGTACAAGGAGCCAGGGCAGTTGGGGGGAAAAGCACCCCTAGGGTTGGCTACAGTCCCCAGGTCTGGGGATCATGGGGTTTCCCTGTGGCCGGGTTCCTGAAGGCCCAGCAGCCCATCCTCCAACCAGCAGGCACAGTCAACTGCAGGAAGAGCACAACCATCAGGCACAACCAATCAGCTGCAGGAAGAGCACAACCAACAGGCACAGCCAATCAGCTGCAGGAAGAGCACAACCATCAGGCATAGCCAATCAGCTGCAGGAAGAGCACAACCAACAGGCACAGCCAATCAGCTGCAGGCAAGAGCACAACCAACAGGCACAGCCAATCAGCTGCAGGAAGAGCACAACCATCAGGCACAGCCAATCAGCTGCAGGAAGAGCACACCAGGCCAGCTGTGTGCTTGAGTGGAAGAACATGGGCCTACATACACAAGGCCCTGGCTCTGTCTCCAATACTGAGGGGGTGAGGGAGGGTGGGGAAATGACACGGCATAGCTTTATTTTCTCAGAATCTGTTTCACCAATTCATGCTGAAGAATAGATGATCAGGAATGGGCAGGAGGGTCGACGGGGAGAAGCGGCTCATCTTACCAGAGGTCAGCCCAGATGTGTAACCATGTTGCGGCCACAGGAAAGGAACTGCAGCACACACCACACTGCAAAGAACTTGGCTGGGCCCGAGGATGGAACAGGGGTGCAAAGAGTCTGTTTATGATAGAAGCTGCTGGAACTAACCCAGGGCAGTAGTGCTGACCACAGCATCTTGGCGGGACGGCGGTCTCCTGGCTGGTGGGAAGGGGAGCAGTGAGGGAACTTATGTGTTGTCACTCCTTCTTGAGCCTCGTTACCCACCCAGCCCAGCCACCTGTCCCCCACCCTTGGTGGTCTGGCACTCTGGAGTCTGCATAAAAGAGAAAGGACCTTATCTTGCAGTCTTCAACCAAGAACGAGGCAAAATCTCCAAGGATGTTGAGGAAAGCATCCTAAATGCTTCTACAGGTGAACAAACCGCCCTCCACTGTCCACCGAGAGAGATGCCACCCACTGGGGGGAAGCAGGTGGGGGGAGGGCGGGGAGGGAAAGGGCAGGGAGCCCACAGGGGGCGCTGGAGCTCTCCTGTGACAGTGATAACCACCAGGACCCAGCAGCCAGCCTCCAAATCCACCAGGCTGAGAAAGCACCCTGCACCACACAGGCTAGCCGGGTGCTGGGTGGAGACAAGGAAAGAATAAACTTGTAGGACAGGTTCCTGGGACAGGGTAGAGGAGTTGCCTGTGCTGGCAGGAAGGATCCGTCCTTTTAGACAGCCAAGAGGGTTGCTTTAATTAGGATACAGCAGTGGTCCCTTCCACCCTGGAACGCCCCCCACCCCCAGGACACCTTGCCCAGTGCCCTAGGAGGCTGGGCATATCATTTAAAGTCACAGTCTCATGTAGAAAGATGACCTGCAAAAACACAAAGACAGGTGTCCATTGCTCAGGACACCCCAGCCTCCCTGCGGTGGGGACAGCTGAGCACTGGGCTTGGAGCCCAGTGAGTGGGAAGTGCTAAGGGGAGTGATGTGCTGACCGCAGCACGGACTAGCTGCATTCTGCACACAACAGCTGTGAAGCCAGGGCCGCCCCAGCTGCCAGGCCGCCGGGCAGGCAGACAGCCCGTGTGGTGCCCCTCTTCCTGAGGAGATGGGCAGGCCCCTCCCCGGGGCCCGCCGGACCCCATGCTGCTGCCTTGGGCCCTCTCTCTGGCTCTCCTGAGGGCTCCTGGAGCTGGGCGCCTGGGTCTGTCCAGCAGTGACCCCGCTGCTTCATCCTGCACCCTCCCCCAACTCTGGTCCATCATTGAGATGCAATACCAGGGACCTGGCTCCGTTCACATGACCAAGAAGAGGGTCCACCCCTCAAGCTGGGGCTCTACTCCTGTCCACCTCTGAACTGCATCTACCCCAGCAGAGTCCCAGCTCTGGAGATCCCTGGGGACCCCCTTCACCCACCCTGACCTCTCAACCCTGCATCCACAGAGCAGTCCCCCCTGCCCCCCACCCCCTGCCCCGCAGCTCAACCCTGGGTTGCCCTCACTGATCACCTGTCCCACCACACACCAGCGGCC
>NW_012267334.1:1234787-1236568 GCF_000151885.1 Dipodomys ordii | reverse complement strand
AGGGGAGTGATGTGCTGACCGCAGCACGGACTAGCTGCATTCTGCACACAACAGCTGTGAAGCCAGGGCCGCCCCAGCTGCCAGGCCGCCGGGCAGGCAGACAGCCCGTGTGGTGCCCCTCTTCCTGAGGAGATGGGCAGGCCCCTCCCCGGGGCCCGCCGGACCCCATGCTGCTGCCTTGGGCCCTCTCTCTGGCTCTCCTGAGGGCTCCTGGAGCTGGGCGCCTGGGTCTGTCCAGCAGTGACCCCGCTGCTTCATCCTGCACCCTCCCCCAACTCTGGTCCATCCTTGAGATGCAATACCAGGGACCTGGCTCCGTTCACATGACCAAGAAGAGGGTCCACCCCTCAAGCTGGGGCTCTACTCCTGTCCACCTCTGAACTGCATCTACCCCAGCAGAGTCCCAGCTCTGGAGATCCCTGGGGACCCCCTTCACCCACCCTGACCTCTCAACCCTGCATCCACAGAGCAGTCCCCCCTGCCCCCCACCCCCTGCCCCGCAGCTCAACCCTGGGTTGCCCTCACTGATCACCTGTCCCACCACACACCAGCGGCCAAGGCCTCTCCAAGTCCCTCAGACTCTCAGCTCCAAAAGCAGGAGCCTCGGTGCCCACTGGCCTGCCCGCACAGCTCACAGCTGCTCCTCCCGCCAGTGCTCCCCAGTTCTGCCAGCACCCTCTGCCCCCCCCCCCCCCGTGGCTCCGGAGTCTCTGCAGCTCTTTGCTCCTGAGGGCGGGGCTAAGTGGCTCTGTCAGAGGCTGGGCATTGATCTGTCTCAAGGTCAGTGCCTCTGCTTCTGTGAGCACTGAGTCCCCAAGGTTATGACCTCCAAGGTGGGAGGGGTCGTGGTGGTGACCCCTCAGGGCTCCTTTTAGGACCCTGGGCCATGCCAGCCTGGGCATAAGACACTCCAGAGGCCACCAGAGCTTGGTTGGGGCTCTCTCCACGTGACAGTTTTGGGGGGATGGGGTGTCCCCTCAGCAGGAGGGACCCTTTCCAGGCCTGACCGTGTCCTTTAAGAGTTAGGGGTACCAGGGCAGCTCAGGGGTGTCTGTGCCTGAGTGTGAAGCGGGAACCCTTTCCCACATCCCAAGGCCGCACGGGCCCTGTGGTCTCAGCAGCTGGTGCCCAGTAAGGCCACCAGAAGGCCCCAACCCTGCCCCCATGCCCAGTGCTGCACCTTCTTGCACAGCAGCTCAAGATGCCACAGGCTTCCAGGTGCCCCTTGGAGAGAGGTTAGCCAGCGCGTCCTGAGACCTCTGAGCCATGCTGTCACAGGCAGAGCGTCGGCCGGCTTGCCTTCCACACGGGCAAAGGCTGGGAGGCCACGGGAGGCCAGCCCCAGGCCACACTCGCTAAGGACACACAGTCTCTCCCCCGCGTCCTCCATAGGTGGACCCTCAGAACGGCTGGAAGGAACAGCAGCTGGACGCACAGATGCCAGTGGGCCACGGGCTGCGGTGACCTGGACCGTCACTGTCAGCTCAGTGCACAGCTGCTGGCAGATGCTGCAGTGCCCACCTTAGATCTGAGACCACAATGTGCCCCTGCTGACTTGTGCAGGCTCACAGGGCCGCTGAGTCTGTGGGGGGGGTCAGCCCTGCAGTCCCCCCACGGCTCTCGGGCCCCTCGGCCTCTGGTTCCTGGGGATTCCCTAGGGGTCCCACCCTAATGGTAGGCCAGGCCCATCTGCTTGTCTGCCTCCTCCATCTCTGACGTCACATCTGCTTGTCTGCCTCCTCCATCTCTGACGTCACATCTGCTTGTCTGCCTCCTCCATC
>NW_012267334.1:1230120-1234262 GCF_000151885.1 Dipodomys ordii | reverse complement strand
GGGGGGGGGTCCGGTTGTGGGGCCTGAACTCTGGGCCTGAGAGCTGTCCCTCAGCTCTTCAGCTCAAGGCTAGTGCTCTACCACTTGAGCTACAGCACCACTTCTAGCTTTTTTCCCCCTGCTTATGTGGTGCTGAGAATTGAACCCAGGGCCTCAAGTATGCAAGGCAAGTGCTCTACCACTTAGCTCCTTCACAGCCCCTCTGTCCTTTTTAAAAAATTTTTTGAGACAGGGTCCTGCTACGTTGCTCAGGTCGGTCCTTAGTAAACCCAGTCTCAAGCAGTCTTCCTGCTTTAGTGACCCAGGTACTGGATGTGGGCCACCGAGCCTGGCTCCTGCGTTCCTCCTAAACATGCTGGCACTCGGCAGCCTCACCTCCCTGACCAGCCCCACACGGGAGCCCAGGGCCAGGCCAGCCCCCCATTTCCTCAGACTCAGGGTGGGCCCCTCACACACTCTGGTCAGCTGACATCATCAGGGGTACATCTAGACTGAGAGCACTGGGGGGGAGGGGCTGGGACCAGCGCAGCCAGGCCGCTGGGGGAGGACATGGGCACTCCAGAGAAGTAGGATATCCTGGGGCGCCCTTCCCTGCTGGCCACTTTGCTCCCCTGAGCTGCTGATGGGGCCTGAGGCTCCTCCGGTCCTAGCTTGGGTGCTGTCCGCTGCCCTTTCAGCAGCCAGGCCAGGCGGCAACCCGGGCCCTGGAGCCCTCCCATGGGCATGTGCCCTGCAGGCATGGCTCCCTAACTCGGGCCTGGAGGGATTCAGGTTGGCACCTGGGCAGGCTGCCCGGGCCCTCCAGGCCCAGAGGGACGGGGAAGGGCTGCTGGGAATCGGTTCCAGGCAAGGCGGGGCTGGGGAGAGAAGTGGGTGGGGCTGGGGAGTGGGCGGGGCCGGGGAGAGGCACTGCAGGCCACGGCTCCTCTGTACTGCCACACTTAGGGAGAAGGCAGAGTGCAGTGACCCCAAGGAGGTGGCTGGGAGCTGCTGCCCTGCAGCAGGAGCTCAGAGGTGCAGAGCTGTCAGGTGAGAAAGGACCTCAGGTGGCTAGGGGCGCGGGGGGCTTTTCTTGGCACACCCATTGTTCAGCCTCCCAGCCTAGGGTCCAGGCCCCTCTGGGATAGGGCTGGGGGTAAAGGTTGGGCTGGTATTGGGGTTTGCTATCTCAGCACCTATAAAGACAGAGAGGCAACGCAGGTCCTAGAGGAAATGACCAGGCAGCGTGGCGGCCTCCAGGGCCCAGGCTCTGACGGCGCTGCTGCCCCCCACTGGACGGCGCTGCTGCCCCCCACTGGCCAAAATGAGGCCAAGTGCAGGACGGCCTGGCAGGCTGGCCTCCGCTTCTGCTCTGCTGGACAAGGCCGCTTCTTCACACAGAGGTCACTCTGGCCTCCAGTTTGGGCCTCCCCCAGGTCTCAGCTCCACCTCCACACCCCGAGGATCACACTACAACCTGTGCCACCCTGTGCCACCCTGGGGCGTTTGGCCAGCTTGCCCGGCATCACCCAGCCCTGACAGTGTGACAGTGGATCTCTGGGGGACAGAGGCCAGCTCTGGCCACCTGAGTGGGTACAGTGTCAGGGAGCAGATGTCACCAGGCCTGGGACTAAAGCCAAACCACACAGGGATAGGCCTTCTGCCCAGACGGGAGCAGGCAGGGACCGGTCCCCTGCCTGGATGGGAGCAGGCAGTCGAACGGTCAGGTAGGAGGCATCGCTGAGTGTCAGGGAGGGTCACAGCCACAGAGGGAGGTGCGGAGGAAGCACGCACCGATGGCAAGTCAGCGTCAGGGAGGGTCACAGCCACAGAGGGAGGTGCGGAGGAAGCACGCACCGATGGCAAGTCAGAGCTCTCCTGGGGCCGCTTATGCAGGTGTCACACAGGCAACCCCAGAGCAGCCACGAACGCCCAGTTCCCAGCCAGAAGCCTGCCCCCGGAGTCTGGCTCCGCCGTGTCAGGACCCACTCTCAAAGGCCTGCTCCACTGGCCTATAGGAAACTGAGTCCTGTGAGGAAGCCGGCCGCTGGTGGCTCTGGCCCAGGCACGCTCAGACATCCCCTTCTCTGGTCTCAGAAGAGACAGACTGCCCTGCAGGGCAGAGGACAACTGTGTCTAGAGTCCAGGCACAGGAAGACAGGGTGGGGGAGTGGGGAGCACCGGGTGCTTGGTGTGCTGCCCCGTCCTCCCCCTCCATGAGCACTGTTGTCCTGGGCCAGGGGCTGGCTGGGTGGGAGCCAGTGGGACATGCAGCCTGAGCCCCTTCGTGGGTCACAGGGTGCCCACAGTCCCGACAAGGGGAGACCAGTAGGGCATGGGGCCGGGGTCCCCTCGTGGAGGGGCGGTGTCCCCACCTGGGTGCAGCAGCAGTACCTGGGGCTGTCCTCAGACCCCGATGTCCGGGGGGTGCAGCCCTCAACACCCCGGAGCCCCCAGGCTGGTGGATCCTCCCCCACCCACTGTGCATGGGACGAACTGGGGTAAACGCAGTGGGTTCCTCAGTTGAGGTTCAAGCGCTGGTCCGTGTGCGCCCCCTGCCGACCGCGGCCAGGGCTGCAGTGGCGTCCGCCCGGGCGGGGCGGGGGGGGTGGGGGGAGAGGGAGCGAGGGTCTGGCGGTCTCCGCCCAGCCCCTCTTTCCTAGGCCTCCAAAGCAGGACAGCCTCCTCAGTGTCTAGAAACCCCAAGGGCGCGTTCCTGCCACTCTCCCCTGGGCCCCATGGTGGGAGGGGGCCCATCCCACAGGACCTGAGCCACCCCGTGGGCCTGGGGGCAGGGGAGCGTGCATTCCCTTTGGGTCAAAGTGGGCGTGTTATGACCCCGCAGGGCAGCGCCCTGTCTGCTTCCAGGCTGCTGTGTTCTGCTGGTGGCTGGCTGCCCGTCCCCAGGCACAGGGCAGAGGGGCACCAGGGCACATGCACCAGCTCCTTGGGTGCTGCCCAGTGCGCCATGCCGCCAGGAGCTTGCATTTCCTGGCCAGACTGGCTCCAGTCAGCGCTTGGTCACATTGTGCCTTCCCAACGGGGGTGTGGGGCTGGCAGGGGCCACCTTGAGGCTGCGCACACACCAGCCACCAGGCAAACCTCTGGGAAGAAGCAGCCCCTGCCGCAGACCCTTTCTGTGGCTTGCACGGGCCTGGTACACTGGACACAGGCTCAGGCCGGAGCCCTGGAGTCCAGTCCTCCAGACCCCAGAAGGCTTTGCGTTTGGTCCTGTCCAGAACTCTCGCTAAACCAGGTCCATAGCAATGGGTGAGTGGAGAGAGAGGCAGCCGTGGAGGGGGCTGGGAATCCGACCGGAATCGGGGTGAGCCAACATCCCAGCCACCCACCAGGGCTGTGGCAGAGCTGGTCTGGGGCCAGTGTTGAGGGTGCATGGTTCGATGTCCCTCGTGGGCTCCCTTCCCTGTCTGTTGTGGGTTGCAGCAGGCTGAAGGAAGCGCGTGGCGGGGTCCCGATGCTGTCCCCGCCCGCAGGCAGCCTGTGTCCGGCCGGCCCTGGGGTTCCCCTCTCCACCCGGGCATCAGAACCTCTGTGTTTCCCGTGGCCAACTGTCCCTCCTGGAGAGAAAGTGGGGGAGCAATGCAGCCTGGGCCTGTCACCACTCAACCAGAGCCCGCGCGGAAGTGGGCTGTTGCTGATCAGAGATAATTATGTGTTGTCAGCCGAGGGAGACGAGCCTGGTGACATTTTGGAGGGCTTTAAGGACAGGGAATTTGGTCTCCCTCTCCCAAGGAGGGGGCGCACTGCCAGCGCACGCCCAGCCGGGAGCAGGCTGGAACAGGGACCGGGGTTCGCACTCAGAGGTCGGCTGTTGGCAGCTGCCAGGTCCTGACCCCTGGGATGCACACGCAGCTCCGGGCGCTCCCCCCACCCTCGGGGCGCTTCCCCCACCCACCCCCCAGCCCTGGCTCTAGTCCTGCACAGCCTTCTGCCCGCATCACAGGCTCTTCCTGAGGCTGGACTGCCTTCCCTCACTGCCCACCTAACGCCAGGCCCGCGGAACTCAGAGTCCTCATGGTTCTCGCTCGGATTCACCCAACGCACCTCACCTTTCCCACCACCCAAGACAGCAGCTGAGCGCGAAGAGGTTCACGCTGTCTAGACATAGGGGCCACACCGCCTCAGGACCCTCCACAGCCCAC
>NW_012267334.1:1228601-1229675 GCF_000151885.1 Dipodomys ordii | reverse complement strand
CACAGCTCAGGACCCTCCACAGCCCACAGCTCAGGACCCTCCACAGCCCACAGCTCAGGACCCTCCACAGCCCACAGCTCAGGACCCTCCACAGCACACCGCTCAGGACCGTCCACAGTCCACAGCTCAGGACCCTCCACAGCTCCAGCCTGTGGTTCCTCACCTTGGTGGCCTGGGCTGCTTCCTGGTTGCCTCCCTGTTGCCCCTTCTCAGGCCCTGCTGTCCTCCCCGGTGCCTGGAAGGGGGAACTGGGGAGGGGTTAGTCTACCCCAGCTCGCACACCTGTGGATCACCTTAACCCACCCAGGACCCCAGTCTGAGGCCCGGGAGGACAGGCAGGACCCTGCTCATGCCAGCACTCCCCCGGGCTCCCATCGAGTGCGCAGGGCTTGCCCGCTGCAGCCCCCAGAGGAGGGGCCCAGACCCCTCCCTGTGACCTCGAGCCACCCTGCCCAGATGGTGCCAACATCCCGGAGGTCCTCTCCACGAAGGTCTCTGCATTCCTCCACCGCTCCTCTCATGAGGAGGGTGTTCCCTGGGATTCGGCATGGTGGGGCTTAGGGTTGACTGCACCGCCAAGCCAGCTGGAGGCTGAGGGGTCCAGGCAGAGAGTGGGGCTGGGCCCACGAGCAGGCCTGGTGGAAGGGCCACACACTGGGATTCCAAGGGGCACTGAGAAGTGCAGTGGATGCAAAGTGGGCAGGAGAGAGCTGGCGCAGATGCCAGCGCGGGTGGGCACACCTTGGACAGAATGCCTGCCACAGTCATCAGGAACAGGTGTCCTGCGGACAGGAGCACAGGGAGCCACTCGCCCGCCAGGGTCGGGCCGCACCCCTACATCACACAGCCACACACTGGCTTCTCCACCAGGGCACGCTGCACTCCAAAATAACCCTGGGGCAGCAGAGAACGGGAGCAACAGAGAACAGGGCGAACAGAGAACAGGGGAGCAGCAGAGAACAGGGGAGCAGCAGAGAACGGGAGCAGCAGAGAACAGGGGAGCAGCAGAGAACAGGGGAGCAGCAGAGAACAGGGGAGCAGCAGAGAACAGGGGAGCAGCAGAGAACAGGGGAG
>NW_012267334.1:1227858-1228246 GCF_000151885.1 Dipodomys ordii | reverse complement strand
GCAGCAGAGAACAGGGGGGCAGCAGAGAACAGGGGAGCAGCAGAGAACAGGGGAGCAGCAGAGAACAGGGGAGCAGCAGAGAACAGGGGAGCAGCAGAGAGGGGGAACAGCAGAGAGGGGGGAGTAACAGAGGGAGCAGAGAAAAAGGCGAACTTGGGTGACCCCAGGAAGGGAAGTGTGGAGGTGGGCACCTCTGGAGGTCTGAGGGGTTGGGGAGGGGTGCACATAGGCCACTTGTGTTCTAGCAACTTCTCCAGGAGGTGCCCAGGGAGGGGTGGGCAGGGATGCAGGGCATGCAGGGAGGGGCGCGGCGGGCAGAGTGCGCAGGGCAGGCGTGGAGGAGCGCAGAGGGCACGGTCCGCAGGGAGGGGCGTGCGGGGCAGGGCGC
>NW_012267334.1:1220643-1227225 GCF_000151885.1 Dipodomys ordii | reverse complement strand
GGGCAGCCCGCCGGGGCCCCTCCCTCTCCGGGACCCGGGGGCCTCGAGGCCTGCAGGTGAAGGGCCGGGCGGGAGAGGCGGGGGTCCTCACCCTGCCTGGTGCAGAGCCCCGGCCCGGGAAGGGAGCGGAGGGGCGGGTGTGGCCGGCCAGGCAGCTGCGTTCTCCCACTCCCCACGTTCCCACAGACTTCCCGTTACCAGGTGGGACTCCGGATGGCGTTTCTGGGGTTCAGGGCTGGCTGTGTTGTCTCTCTAGCGACTCTTCCGGGTTTGACGCCCTGGCGGGTTTTGAGGACCCGGCTCCAGGCTCAGGGCTTGACCAGAGCCCCCCCTCCTCGGAGGACTCCCTGCCCAGGAACGTGGCTAGCGAGAGATCCCGCAGGTATGGGGGCGATGCCTTCAGAGGTGAACCGGAGGTGTGAGGGCCGTGGTTTGCCCCGTGCCCGGCGGCAGGGACGGGACCTGGGGGCACAGGCAGCTCTGCAGCCAGCCAGCCTCTGGGCAGCCTGGGTTGGGGTCTGTGCCGAGCCCAGGAGCAGGGGCTGCCCGGGAGCGGCTTGACGGCTGTGGTCTGGGGACCCCGCCGCCCGGGGGGCCCTGGGCTGCTGGGCGGTGGGTTCCAGCCCCAGCAGCGGCCGTCCCTTCTGCTAGCGAAAGGCCACCTGGGGCTTGGATGTGTGTCGTTGGGGTGCAGGAAGCGGATTGCCACGAGCTGCGAGCGGCTTCGGGCCCTGCTGCCCCAGTTCAGTGACCGGCGGGAGGACATGGCCTCAGTGCTGGAGATGGCCGTGCAGTTCCTCCAGCTCGCCCACACCCTGGTGCCCGGTTGGGAGCAGCTCACTGTAAGTTGCCCTCCTGTCCCCCAAGCCTTGTGGACTGCAGCGAGTGTGGTCTCCCTGCAAGGTCTGGCGGAATACCATTCGGTCTTCCAGAGCTTTGGGCCCTCAGAGGAGCCCGTGAGAGGCAGGGGCTGCTCGTGGCAGAGGCCTCCCTGGCACGGCGGTCCTGACCTTTAGTGGGGGCGGGGCAGGCGCCCGTGGCCAGGGCCCTGCAAGGGTGGCAAGGCGTTGGAGGAATCTCTGCCTCAGAGGGTCCTGCCTCTGTCCGGAGCCCAGGCCAGGTGCAGGGGATCCTCTGGTTCCCCGGGGGCCTGCGGCAGCTGTGCTGACTTTAGCTGCTCTCCCCAGGGCGGGGTGGGGGGAGCTCTCGCTTTACCACGTGGCCGGTGTGTGTCTGCATTTCAGGTTCCCACGCCCACCAAGGAGTCGTGGCACGCGTGGCAGGAGGAAGTTCTGCACCTGACCCTGGCCAGTCAGGTTCCAGACAGCAAACGGAACAGGCGGGGCCGAGCTGTGTGAGTGTCTCACTGAGGCAGGCCGCTGGCGGAAGTGGACGCGGCGTGTCCCAGAGCAGACTTGGGTGCTGGAGGCAAGGGGCCCACGGCTCTGCGCTCCTGTGGCCCAGGGCACCCTGTGTCTTCCCTTACCCAGGAAGCGGGAGCCCCGACGTGCACCGAGGAACGTGGAGAAGACAGAGGCGACGGCTGCGCTGCCTGAGAGGCCGCAGGGTGCCGATGTCCCTGCCACGCTGCCGGAGAGGCCGCCCTCCCTCCCGGGTACGCCTGGGAGTGTAGCCAGAGTGCCCTCTGACCCCAAGAACGTGGGGGCACCCATGGTTCCATGTCGTCTTCTCTTTGTAAAAACCCCCAGCCGACCTTGGGCCTCCCTGAGGGAGGGCGTGCATCCTTGGCTTTCTAGCATCATTTACACCCAACTCCAGTTCTGATCCTTCAGCATGCTCTGGGGACCGCCCTGGCACCCCCCCACACCTCTAGGGGTCACCAAGTGTGCTAGGGAGCACAGGGGCACAGAGGGACGTGGTGCCCGGCTGCCCCTCCCCCCCTCTTTTGTTGGCTGTGGGGCTTGAACTCTGGGCTTGGGCATCATCCCTGCACTCTTCAGCACAAGGCCAGCACTCTACCACTTGAGCCACAGCGCCACTTCTAGTTTCTAGTGGTTTATTGGAGATAAGAGTCTCACGGACTTTCCTGCCTGGGCTGGCTTTGAACCTCGATCCTCAGATCTCAGCCTCCTGAGTAGCTAGGATGACAGGCGTGAGCCACTGGTGCCCAGCCCCGCCGCCCCTCTGTTGTCCATTTGTGCAGCCTCCTCATGCTGTGGCTTTGCTTCTCTTACCTGCTCATCCTGGGTTTTGTTTTGTGCTGGTCTTTGGGGCTTGAACTCGGGGCCCTGTGCTCTCACTTGGCTTTTGGTGCTCTTCCGCTTGAGCCCCACCTCTATCTTGCCATTTTGTGGGTTGATTGGAGATGGTGGAGATGGAGTCTCACAGACTTTTCTGCCTGGTCTGGCTTCAAACTGCCATCTTCCAGGTCTCAGTTTACTGAGTAGCTAGGATTACAAGCAGAAGCCCCTGGCTTCTTGGACCTTTGCGGGTAGCATTTGGCCAGAGCCCTGCGTTTCCAGGGTCACCTGCGTCCTGCCCGGGCTGCCAGTGTGGAAGCCTGAATTGGTAGGGTCTTAGCCTGCAGCCTTCGAGCCGCTGGTCATTGGTGCAGGCCTGCGCTCATGGAGGCCACCGAGACCCAGCCCTGCTCTGTGCCTGTGGTGCCTGTCCCCTGAGGAGATCCTCTGATGACCCCCTCCCCCCAGCCACTCAGAGCACGTATTCGTCGTGAGCAGAGCTTGCCACCCACTCTGGCCTTCCTCCTACATCAATGGGAGGAAGTCAGGGTGGTGGGGCTGCGGGCAAGGGGGACTGACCGCCTCCCCTCCCACCCCCCCAGAGCCTCACAGCCCCGATTCCGAACTCCTACCCTGGCCTGTGCACTCCTGGCCGCTGGCCTCTCCTGGGATTGGCGAAGAGGACTTCCTTGGGCTGCCCCCCTTGGCGAGGGACACCGAATCTCCTAGTGGGCCGGCGGAGGAGGCCGGGGAGGGCTCGGCCCTCGTGGCTGATGCCAGGTAGGTACCTGGGTGGGTTCGTGCACACACGGGTGAGCTGCCTCTTGCCTGTCTCCAGTGCTGCTCCAGGCTTTCTCTCCACCTGGAAGCTTCTGTGCCTCTCTCTTGGCAATGCAGGGAGGCTGAGCTGGGCGCCCAGGGCAGGCTCACCATGTGGCTTTCTAATGGGTGTTTCTGGAGACACGCTCTCCTGATTGTCTCTTGTTTTGGCTGATGGGTCGCGTTTGTGTTGGGGGGCACACACCAGCTGGGGCGTGGGGGCGGAGCAGCCAGGGACCCTGCGGCCGGGCAGACACCGGCAAGGCGGCACTGGGGCCCCTCGGCCACGGCCTGTGGCAAAGTGCCAGCCTTCCGCCCTCTGCCCGCTCTGCCTTTCTCTTGGCAGAAGCGCCTGTGGCCTGCCTTGTCTGGCCTTGCTCCCAAAGCAACCCCCTTCACACCGGAAGTGGCCTTTGGAAGACGTGGGGCCCTGGTCTACCCGTGGGCCACTTGCCGGCTTTTTGCTTCCAGGTCTCTTCCAGGGTCAGGCCTGGAGGACGGGCAGGCTTTTCTGATGACTGCCAGTGCTGGCTGGTGGCAGGGTGAGTGCACCGGGCACGGGCTGCCATCGCCCACGCTGGCCCAGGCTTTGGGGCTTCCGATGCGGGGCCAGGGGATAGGGTGCCCGCCAGCTGGCAGAGTCTCGGGGGTGACCAGCAGGGGAGCGGGTGACAGGGCAGGGTGCCTGGTCACATGATGCGGGATTGCCTAGCGGTGGTGCCTTTTCTCCAGACCTTAGGTCCCGCTTTCCGCCAGGCTCTGAGCACCTGAAACGTCACGGGGGTGTGACCTCCTGCTGTGGCGTCCAGGGTTAGGGGTGCACGGTCATGGTTCTGGCCTGAGAGGGTCCCCCAAGGTGGGGGTGGGGCACCTCCCCAGGTGCCTCTGACCCAGGGGCTGCATGCCCTTGCTTCCAGGACCCCTGCAGGGAGATGGAGGCGCAAGCCCAGCTAGGGGCAGTCCAGTGGACCAGGCCGAGCTGGGCATCCTGGGGGATCCCGAGCCTGGCTCCCCAGAGCTCCCGGACGGCTCCCTGGAGCTGTGGAGCTCGGACCTGGGCAGCTGGGAGTCTGAGCTGAGGGATGAAGCCGACGCCATCTTCCCCGACTTCTTCACCTAGCTGCTGGGGTGCTGTCGCGTGGCCACACTGCTCGCCTGGGCCTGGCGTGTGCTTTGGCGTTCCCCCTGCAGCTGTGTGCCAATTTGAGAGAGGCCAAATAATAAAGCAGGAAAGCAACTGCCTTGGCGGAAGCATCTCTGTAGCACTTGTGTAATTAATTCAATTCATCAGGCGGACCGGGCCACCTCCGGTCTGCGTGCAGGCGGCCGCGTGGGGTCTGGTTCTGGGAGCTTCTCAGCAGTGCAGCATCCCTGAATGAGCCAGCTGTGCGCCCACACCCTGCCGCCTGAGCCTGGTTCTGGGAGCTGGGCTGTTAGTGGCTCTTCTCTGCGTCCTGGCTGTGGAGCCTGACGGGTCCTTCAAGTCCCCCGTGTCCCCTTCCCCAGGGAACAGGACCAGCTGGCCCCACCACTGGCCACCGCTGCGCTTCCGGGTCATGGAAACCCCTCTGCCTGCCTCATCTAGACTCCTCTCCACGTGGGGTGGTGCTGGGCGCTGTGAAGGAGGCTGAGGTCTGAGGCGGGTGGGCCTGCTTTCAGTCACAGTAAGGGCGACACTGCGCCCTCCCAGACTGGGTGGAGGGCTTGACGTACGGTCCCCAAATGCACCCAAGGCCCGTGATCCCTCCCTCCCGTCCTCTGAATGTTTCTAGGAGAAGATAGAGCGGTCTCAGCCCCAGAGGAGCGCCAGGCAGGCTGCCCACCCCCTGCCTGGCAGTGTTCCATTCATTCCCCGCGAGTCACGCACACGGAGGCCCAGGAGCAGCTGTGGGAAGGCAGGCCTCCCTTTGGGTGAAGAGCAGTGAGATCATCAGGAGCTGCGGGGCCTGGCGGGGCCCGGGGCCGTTGGGTGGACATGCGCACCAGGCCCAGTGGATGTTGGGACGCAGCTGTGGGCCACTGTCCTCAGGATTGCACTGCCCTGCTCAGCTCCTGAGGCTGAAGCCCTGCAGCAGCAGCAGCGGCAGGGGGGCTGGGAGGCCTGGGCTGCTGTGTGCCCGGAACACCAGGCCCACAGCTGTGCTGGCTCACTGATACCAACTCTGATGGCAGACCGCAAGTGACTCCTAGAAGACTGTGCCCTGGAGCCTGTGGGAGGACCCAACCCTGCACGTGCCCCCAGCCCGTACGGCTGCCCTGCACGCTCCCCCAGCCCGCACGGCTGCCCTGCACGCTCCCCCAGCCCGTACAGCTGTGTCTTGCACGCTCCCCCAGCCCGCACGGCTGTGCCCTGCACGCTCCCCCAGCCCGCACGGCTGCCCTGCACGCTCCCCCAGCCCGCACGGCTGCCCTGCACGCTCCCCCAGCCCGTACGGCTGCCCTGCACGCTCCCCCAGCCCGCACGGCTGCCCTGCACGCTCCCCCAGTCTGTACGGCTGCCCTGCACGCTCCCCCAGTCCATACGGCTGTGCCCTGCACGCTCCCCCAGCCCGCACGGCTGCCCTGCACGCTCCCCCAGCCCGCACGGCTGTGCCCTGCACATGCCACCGCCCCGGTGTGTGGGAGTACAGGAGATGGGGGTGCTGTGCTCCAGCTGAGGGACGTGGGTGGGTCTTATTTCAGGACATCCTCCTTTGGTGGAGGAAGCCGATAGTTCCCACCCAGGGTGGAAGGCACCTTTCAGCCCCCTGGGAATGGGTACAGTGAGCCCCTCCCTCACCCCGAGGTCAAGTCTGGTTAGAGAGGAGGCAGGACCTGGGGTGTGCCCACCCTGTGAGTTCTGTGGAAACTTCTGGAACCCCCTGAGGTCCAGAATTCCCATGAAGGATGTTGGATGACATCCCAAATGCCGACCAGAGGAACATTTGGAAGTGGATAAGTTCAAAAGGAAAATGGCTCCGCAGTGTGCAGACTGAGCCAGAGTGGCTGGCAGCCTGAGCCAGGCATCGGCTGGCGGCAGCGGGCATCGGCCCTGAGCCGGGCATCCGCTGGTGGTGGTGGGCACCAGCCTGAGCCGGGCATCAGCTGGCCTGCCCAGCGCACAGGCCAAGCCCCCGTGCTCCAGTCTCGGATCCCTCGAGTCCCCTTGGAGGTGGGGCTGGGCTTCGCAGTGGTCCGTGGGGCTTTCTGCTGGGCATCTGCCTCCCACCGTGCTTCTCTGCTCCCCAAGGGTCAGGACAGGTTGCGGGGAGCTGGCAGACCCCGGGGGAGCTGCCCCCCCACTGGTGCTTTGGCGATCAGCTGGCCGGAAGAGGTGGCAGACCCTGCTGGGTCTCTGCCCTGTGGCCATGACCGAAGGACACCATGCCTCGCGAGCTGGCCAGAAGACTCTCGTGAGCTTTTCTAGCAGCACACCGCTGGTCTGTGTCTCCTGCGGAGTGCTGGTCCAGGCTGACCTGCAGCCCAAGCTGAGTCGGAGGACAAAGTGGCTCTCCCTTTAACCTGTATTTGGAAAGGACTGAGATTCCCATGCAGCCATGAGAGCCCCTGATGCCGGCTCCCA
>NW_012267334.1:1202710-1219453 GCF_000151885.1 Dipodomys ordii | reverse complement strand
CCCCCATGTCTGCCCCGGCTCCCTCCCCCCTCAGCCTCAGGAAGACATCCCACCACATGCTGCTGAGATGCGGCCCTGCTCTGAATAGTTTCCTGTTTCACGTGTGAATTGTGTGTGTGTGAACGTGTGTGTGTAAATGTGTGTGAATATGTGGGTGTGAATGTGGGTGTGAATGTGTGTGAATTGTGTGTGCGAATGTGTGTGTGAATGTGTATGTGTATGTGTGTGTGTGTGAATGTGTGTGAATGTGTGAATGTGCGTGTGAATGTGTATGCGTGAATGTGTGTGTGTGTGTCTGAATGTGTCTGAATGTGAATGTGTGTGTGAATGTGTATGTGTGTGAATGTGTGTGTGAATGTGTGTGTGTGAATGTGTGTGAATGTGTGTGTAAATGTGTGTGTTAATGTGTATGTGTGAATGTGTGTGTGAATGTGTATGAATGTGTATGTGTGTGAATGTGTATGTGTGTGAATGTGTGTGTGAATGTGTGTGTGAATGTGTATGTATGTGAATGTGTATGTGAATGTGTGTGTGAATGTGTGTGAATGTGTGTGAATTGTGTGTTTGAATGTGTGAATGTGTGCGTGTGAATGTGCGTGTGAATGTGTGTGTGAATGTGTGTGAATTGTATGTGTGAACGTGTGTGTGTGAACGTGTGTGTGAATGTGTGTGAATGTGTGAACGTGTCTGTGAATGTGTGTGTGAATGTGTGTGAATGTGTGAACGTGTGTGTGTGTGAACATGTGTGTGAATGTGTGAGTGTGTGTATGAATGTGTGAGTGTGTTGTGTGAATGTGTTAATGTGTGTGTGAGTGTGTGTGTGAGTGTGTGTGAATGTGTGTGTGAATGTGTGTGAATGTGTGTGTGTGAATGTGTGAATGTGTGTGTGAATGTGTGTGTATGTGAATGAGTGTGTGTGAATGTGTGTGAACGTGTGTGTGAGTGTGTGTGAACGTGTGTGAATGTGTGTGTGAATGTGTGTGAACGTGTGTGTGAGTGTGTGTGAACGTGTGTGTGAGTGTGTGTGAATGTGTGTATGTGTGAACGTGTGTGTGAGTGTGTGAATGTGTGTGTGAGTGTGTGTGTGAATGTGTGTGTAAATGTGTGTGAATGTGTGAATGTGAATGTGTGAATGTGAATGTGTGTGTGAATGTGTGTGAGTGTGTGTGAATGTGTGTGTGAATGTGTGTGTGTGAATGTGTGTGTGAATGTGTGTGTGAATGTGTGTGTGTGAATGTGTGTGTGAATGTGTGTGTAAATGTGTGTGTGAGTGTGTGTGTGAATGTGTGTGTGAATGTGTGAGTGTGTGTGTGTGAGTGTGTGTGTGAGTGTGTGAATGTGTGTGTGTGTGAATGTGTGTGTGTGAGTGTGTGTGTGTGAATGTGTGTGTGTGCTGTGCATCCCCAGCCCATAAGAATCATCCTCTTTCCCCCCTCACCCATCCCAGTTTCCAATCTGCTGTTTTCTACTCCAGTTTTACTAGGTTGAGCACATTGTGAAAATGGAGTTCTGCTCCCCGGCCTTGTGGAAGGCTTTCAGTGCGTCCCCCCTTGAATCCCTCCACACGGCTCCTCTTTGTGCTGACTCTGGCCCTGGCATGGATGGATGGGGAAGCTCTTCACCCCTCCAGGCACGCTGGGCTCTGCCCCACACGCGACTCCTGTGCACCAATGGATGATTACTCCAACCCACAAGATAACCATAGCTTGGCCCAGTGCTCCGGAATACAGAGGATTGGCCCCACCCCGCTGTGGTGCTCCCATGAGCCGGGGGGCCCGTGGGGCTCACCCCATCCCTGCTGCTAAAGTAGGGGCACTGAGAGCGGGTGGCAAGTGTGTGTCCAGGGGTTGGCTGGGACCCCAGTAACTGCGGACCTCAATGAATAGGAAATTACTGAACAAGGGAAGGAAGGAGGGAGGGAGGGAGGGAGGGAAGGAAGGAAGGAACAAAGGGAAAGGAAGGAGGGAAAGAAGGAAGGGAGAGAGGGAAGGAAGAAAGGAAAAGAAGGGGGAAGGAGGGAGGGAAGGAAGGAAGGAAGGAAGGAAGGAAGAAGGAAGGGGTAGGAGGGATGGCTCCAGACCAAGTGGTCTCCACGGTGGCCTCCAGCTGGGGCTGTCTTTCCTCCATGTCCTGGAAGTGAGGCTGAAGTGGGCAGTGCTTGCCCTCCTGCCTGAGTGTGCCTTTGCACACCTCCACCCATGGGCTTCTGGACAAGCTGGCCAGCCGTGGCTTCCCAGTGGAGCCGAGTGTCTGGGGCTTTGGTGGGGGCAGTGGGTAGGGTGTGTGGCCGCCCTGGCCTGGCTCACAGTCTTAAGACTGAGCCTGGCCGCAGAGCTATCCCTGTGTCCCAGGGTGGCTGCCACAAGTCAGGCCGTGGGACTGCTAGGGCCTTGGGTCTCTGATTACATCCAGGCTGGGAGAGCACACGGGCAGGGGTGTGCTCTCCAGGGAAATCCAGAGTCTACAAACCGTCTCCACCCTATAGCAGAGAGGTTCAGCAACACACACCATGCGCATCACTGACACTATCTGTGAAGAGTGGGAGGCATCACAACATAACGTTCAGCAAGACAAATGGAAAGCAGAATAATAACTGGCTTGTTCCAACAGGGCCACGACCTGTTGTCACAGAGAAGAACCTGCCAGCAGTTCTGTCACCATTGTGACGCCTGTGTCCCCAGAGGAAACAATGACATCACGCCCGCTGGCTCTGGCGCCAACAGAGCCAGCGGGTGGAGACCTCCAGGTGGGATCCTCGAGAGACCCCTGTCCTCCCGGGTCGACCTTGCTGCCTCCTTATGCCACCGTGACCCGAGGTAAACAGCCTGCGAAGGAGGAGTGTTGGGGGTTTGGATGGTGGTGGTGGAATCCTGGGTGGAGCTCAGCCCAGCCTTGACCTTGCCATAATGTCCGCAGAGCCTCAGTGCCTCCAGGGAGCCGGGAGGATGTGGCTTTGCTGGCCACCGGGGAAGGTGCACCACGGCCGAGCCCAGAGGCCATGGCTCACCTGCCTGCCGCGTGGCTTCGCCGATGGTCTTGAGGAGGTCCGTGTCCCACTGCGAGGGCTCCCAGTGTGGTGGGCCATAGAGGGCTGCCAGGTGCCTGGGCACCTGGGTGCCCCGGGCTCAGTCCTGCAACTCCAGCTACGCCAGAGTGGATATTGAAGACCACAGTTTGAGATCAGCTCAGGCAGCATCTCAACCAATGGCTGGATGCTGTGGTGAGTGCTCTCTCTCCAGGAGTGTCGATGACAAGGACGACACGGATCCACCCCGGTCAGAATGGCATGCATGTACACACACACACGATGCATACCCATGTATGTGAACATGGACACACGTGTGTGTCTACATGGGTACATGTGCATATGTGTGGATATGTGTGTATATATACTTATTTATATACAAATGTTGGTACGGATGGCTGGTAGGAAGGAGTTCTTACACATTCTTGGAAGGACTATAAGTTATCTCAGCCCCTTAGAAACCAGCATGGAGCTCCCCCCAAAAAACAAGTGGAAGTAAAACTACCATGTGACCTGGGTATATACCTGAAGGAATCTAAACACACAATCACTACATCTGCATACCTGCTTGCCTGCTCACCTGCACACCACACCTGTTCACCTGTGTACCTGTACACCTGCACACCTCACCCACTGTACAACTGCACACCTGCTCACCCACATGTCTGCACACCTCCTCACCTGCACACCTGCTCACCAACCACACACCTGCACACCTGCATATCTGCTCACCAACCACATACCTGCACACCTCCTCACCTGCACACCTGCTCACCAACCACACGCCTGCTCACCAACCACACACCTGCACATCTGCATACCTGCACACCAACCACACACCTGCTCACCAACCACATACCTGCATACCTGCTCACCAACCACACACCTGCACACCTGCTCACCAACCACATACCTGCTCACCAACCACATACCTGCTCACCAACCAGACATCTGCACACCTGCACACCTGCTCACCAACCACATACCTGCTCACCAACCACACACCTGCACACCTGCATATCTGCTCACCAACCACATACCTGAACATCTGCATACTTGCACACCTCCTCACCTGCACACCTGCTCACTTGATCACCTGCACACCTGCTCACCTGCACACCGGCTCACCTTCTCATCTCACATGCACACCTGCACACCTGCTCACTTGATCACCTGCTCACCTGCTCACCAACCACACACCTGCACACCTGCTCACCTGCATACCTGCAAAATTCATGAGAACCAAGCTATGGAATCAGCCCAGGAACCCATCATTTGATGAATGAAGAAAGCATGCCACATGTACATAATGGAGTATTATTCAGCCACAAAGAAGATAAACACCACATAAAACTTTCTCATAGGCAAAAAATGTACATTTTTAAAAAAGACATGGAGGTAGAAAATAGACTACATGTTTGGGAAGAGGAAGGGGGTACGGGAAATGGTAATGGGGGTAAATACAGTACAGTACATTGAACATCTTTGAAAATGTCACAGTGAGATCCATAATTTTGTGCAGCTCATTTTTAAAAAGCCTATGTGTTTTGTTCACTCACATGTGGCTCCCAGGATCCTCCATGTTTCATGAACAAAGAAACAAACAAACACGGGAGGCCTCTGTTTCCCTCAGACCTGGGACCCGGGACCCACAGCTTGCAAGCAGACACCTTCAATCCCTGCTTGCTGGCCGTGCTTGGACGACCACAGTTTTGGCTCCAGCGGTTCATCTTCCATGTGGGAACACGGCCGGCCCAGGTTCAGTGCCAAGCTCAGAGCAGCCTCCCTCCTGGAGGCTGAGCTTCCTACAAACAAAGCCCCAGATCGACACCCAAATGTCCTGGACAAAAATCATCCCTTGTCAGCAGGATAAGGATGTAGCCTGGACAGTGTCTAACCTTTTTTTCTCTTCTCTTCCCTCCTAGGAGAGAATGAATTCCAAAACACGAATGCTGTTATTGGTTTCATTCCTTTTATCACTGCTGATGGCTAAGTACTATTTCAGGTAGACATTAAGAATTGATCACTTGGACTTCCAGAGACTGACAGAACTGGTCTGAGTGGCTGCATCCTTTCTAGAATGGACAGCAGCATGCAGTTTAGTCAGAAGTGACTGCCTGCTTGTAGGACAAATTGCATCTACTTTCTTTGATAGACACCTAACACTCATGTGCAACCGCTGGGGTCCAAAGTTTCTGTCCTCAGGGAGCTTTGACTTGAGAGAACAGAAAGTGCCAAGTACATGATTGGGCTATGCCATAAAAATGATAGTAGGAGCCTGCCATCAGTGGCTCACGCCCGTAATCATAGCTACCCAGAAGGCTGAGCTCTGAAGATTGTGGTTTGAAGCCAGCCTGGGCAGGAAAGTCTGTGAGACTCTTATCTCAAATTGGGCAGCAAAAAGCCAGAAGTAGAATGGTTGCTCAAGTGATAGAGCTTTAGCCTTAGTGAAAAAGCTCAGGGACAGCACCTAGGCTCTGAGTTCAAGCCCCAGTACCAACACACACACACACACACACACACACACACACACACACTCACACGCATACGCATGCACACACATACAAGTTCAAATTGCAATAGGTCTTTGTCCATATTGAAAGCTTACCTTTTTCCCATATTTACAGTATAAAGGAACCTTTACTAGTAGGGTTGAAATCAAAGTAGAGAGATCCAGTTACATATCAGATAAACCATGCATCAGTGGCGGAAACATGCCCCGTTCCGTAGACATGCAGTATAAAGGTGTTTCTTGCGTGTCTTGAACTCAGCTTCATCTGACAGACCTCTCCACAGCAAAGGTGCTTCTGCTGGCCAGGCCTCTGTGTGGGCAGGCATGAAGTGTGAGGGACAGTGTGTGCGAGTGTGTGTGCGAGTGTGTGAGGGGATGTCAGACTTGAGGGATGGTTATTAAAAGAACAAGGAATGAAATGGCAGCGTTGCTGAGCCCTGGACAGGCCCCTGTAAGAGAGCCTCCTCCTCTCAGCAGGTTGCCTTCTGGGAAGAAAGGGGGCACCTCCCAGAGCCGGCCAGGGAGGGTCTAGGTGAGGTAGGCGTGCTGCCTAGGGGCTGGGATTTCCTATCTGTCTGGGAGGCAGACTCACCGGTCAAGGCTGTGTGTCTCAGCTGCACCAGGCATCTCTAGGGGCTTAGCCAGGAAGGGGCAGTGGCTTGGGGTCTTTCGGCTGGCACTGCCACATGCAAGGCAGGAAGGAAATGTGCCCCTGGTACTGAAAGCACTGGGATCAGCCAGATTTGGTCTGGTGCCAACCTGAAGTGGTTGCTGGCATAGGAACCCGGGGGCCACCTCTGCTAAGCGTGACAGCAGGCCGGCCTGGCTCCATGCCCCGTGCCTGCCCAGGACCAGTGTGTGACGCTCGCTGTCCAGGTCACCTCCACGGGGAACAAGGCTACTTGTTAGGTAAGAGCGATATTGTCTGGCCATGTTTTCTGCTCTGGGCCCCAGAAATGAGCAACATGACAGACAAAGGCTGGCGGCTCTGTGGGCACGCTATGACCCGCTCTCAGAGGCAGAGACAGGAGATTGTCACTTCCAGGCCTGCCTCCAAAACCAAACCCAACCAAGCAAAACCCAGAGTGATGCTTTTGAATGACTCGTCTGTGAAAGCAGAGGGGACTCTGGGGGAGGAGATGTCAGTGACGACTCTCAGGCCATCACAGCAAGTCCTGCCCGGGGCAGGCCGCTCTACACAGGGCACAGGTGTCTGTGGCACAAGTGGATTCTGTGCTAACCTGGGTTTCCTTTGCACTAGGAATAAACAAGGAGGCCAGCTCAAGCTCTCAGACTGGTTTAAGCCTAGGTAAGAGCAAGCAGCGTCCACAAACATAAGATCTGACTCTGGAGTGGTAAGTTTTCTTCCCATGTGCTAACTGTGACTCCGGGGCCGCCAGAGTGCAGGACTTGTTCCAGGACCATGTGCCAGCCAGGCTGCCACCAGCCGGCCCAGCGGGCTCTGGACCCGGCAGAGGTGCTGTCGTGAGGCTCTGCCTGGGTTGACAATCCTGGGTCTGCATCAGCAGAGATGTCACCAAACCCATCCCATCTCCCATACAGAATGTCACAGCCGGGGCTATGCGGCTTTATTCAAGAGGCCGCCTCTCTGTGTGGGGACAGACAGCAAGTGTGAGGTCTCCCCGTCCCCTACACAGGGCCTGGGGTGTCTGTGGGCTGCGGTGAGGAAGGAAGTAACCAGTGGAGTGGCGGCAGTGTAATTGAGCTTCCTCCTGTCATGGCCAGCATGTGGGGGGGGGGGGATGTTCTCCACCCCTGCGCTCACGTGGGTGGCTTTAGAGCTAGCAAAAACCCAGTCACTGAGACGGACAGCGTGGCCAGGTCTGGGGGCTTGTTCAGGCCATATTTGGAAGTGGTGGGGAAAGGCCACAGCAGCCTTGATTTGGGGGCTGTGACCCTGTGTGGTGCCTGACGTTAACTGTGGTTTGTTGTTTGTTTGTTTTTGGTACTGGTTGTGTTGTTTGTGGGAGAGAATTCTAAAAGGACATGACTAGGCAAAAAAAAAAATGTAAAGCTGTTAAGTTTCCCACTTTATTTTCTTACCTAGTGTGGATAAGTGAGACATCACTAGCTGTTTTTGGCACAATTGCTTGTCAGGCTGACTCAAGTCCATTTGCGTTCTTGTACTTACAGAGGGGTTTGGACATTTTTATATGTTTATCTTTTGTGGATTCCTTTTTTTTGGGGGGGGGATCCGGTTGTGGGTCCTGAACTCTGGGCCTGGGCACTGTCCCTCAGCTCTTCAGCTCAAGGCTAGCGCTTTACCACTTGAGCCACAGCTCCACTTCCAGCTTTTTTCTTTTTGCTTATGTGGTGCTGAGGAATCGAACCCAGGGCCTCAGGCATGCAAGGCAAGTGCTCTACCACTGAGCCACCTTCCCAGCCCTTGTGGATTCCTTTTGCACGGTTGTATTTTAAGCGGACCTCACAGGCCTGGAATTAGATTGATCACACATAATCGTTCGTAATTGCCCTCGCCGTCACCTACAAAATCCACTCATATTTGTTGGTTTGCTTATTTTCAGTGAGAGAAACTACAGCCTCCCATCCTGGTGGCTGGCTTTCCCCCTGCCTCTCCCTTAGCGTCTCTCCACTCACCTTTGAAATAATCACTATCCTGAATCCTAGTAATGGACTATATGGTCCTGACTGAGCATACTTTCCTTTATAGTTTTTTTTTTCATTTATAGTTCCAGATTTTTCTTCTTCTTAGAGTTTTCCATGCAATCGAAGAGCCAATTGTTTGGTGGCAGTATTTTCCCCTTCTAGTCTGATGCCTTTATTTCCTTTTTTTCTCCCTCTTATTATCGTGGCTGGAACGCCCGTACTGTGCTGGGGAGAGGGGAGGTGGGGGCAGGGCTCCCCGCCGGGCTCCTGGGCTGAGGGGGCAGCACTCAGGACCCCACCATGAAGTGTGTAAGCTGTAGGAGTTTGTAGATTTTTTTTTATCAAGATGAGAGGATTCTCCCAGCTGTATTTCTTATAAGTTTGTTTTAAAAATCACGAATGTGGGTTGGACTCTGTACAGTACTCTGTTCAACTGATATGGCCGTGTGGTTATTTTTAGCCTTTGACAGACCAAAGCTTAAGTTGATTTTCAAAGTTGAATCAGCCTGTTGCTATTTCCTTGATCAAGAGCAAATCAATATTTGCTTTTTTCCCCCTTTTTTGACTCCACTTTGTCTACTGGGTCACACAAACAGCTTAAAGCCCGTGTGAGCACAGTACATAGGCATAGAAGACAAGGAGCAGGAGGGGAAGGATAGGCAGCAGTGGGAGTCAGTCCTGCCTGGAGTGCTGGTTGCAGCCAGTAACCAAGAACCCACAGACCCTGGCGTGCCGGGCTGGCTGAGCAGCAGTCTGGCTCTGCCATGTGTCCTCCCCGTGCTGCGCTCGGCACCGGAGCTCAGGGTGAGGGACGCATGCCCAGAGCCAGAGCTCTCAGTGGCCCTGGGGCTGGCCGAGTGCAGTGTCCCACGTGACTCGCTCTTGTGTGTCTGCAGGAGCCGCTTCGACGTCATCGCCACCACAGACTGGCTGGCCCCGGTTGTGTGGGAAGGCTTGTTCAATAGACAGCCCCTGGAGAAATATTACCAGAAGCAGAACATCACCGTGGGCTTGGCTGTCTTCGCCATTGGCAAGTAGGTGCTGCTACACTTTGCCTTGTTTTGGAAAGAGAGGTGTTTGTTATTTACTATAACTGCTACTTCTGGCTGTCTGTGTAAGAAGTTTGCTGTAATTAGATTGGTATATTATATCTGGGCTCCTAAGGCCACTTGAGATATCTGTCTGTCTCTATTTATCTATCTATCTATCCATCCCCTTCCTCTCTTTTTGCCAGTCTTGGGGTTGGAATTCAGGGCCTGGGCGCTGTCCCTGAGCTTCTTTTGCTCAAGGCTAGCACTCTACCATTTGAGCTACCATGCCACTTCCAGCTTTTTCTGTTTATGTGATACTGAAGAATCAAATCCAGGGCTTCATGCATGCTAGGCAAGCACTGTATCACTAAGCCACATTCCCAGCCCTCTCTGTCTGTCTGCTATCTATCTATCTATCTATCTATCTATCTATCTATCTATCTATCTATCTATCTATCTATCTATCTATCCATCCATCCATCCATCCATCCATCTATCTATCTATCCATCCATCCATCCATCACTATCTATCTATCTATCTATCTATCTATCTATCTATCTATCTATCCACCTATCCCCTTCTCTCCTCCCTTCTCCTGATACCTTCTTAGCTCTTGCTTCCTTGATCTAAAACACTGTGGCTGTTGCCAGGTCTGCTCTGCTACTGCATGCTTGCTCACAAAGTTGAGTGATGGATCTTCAGGGATGACTCCTCAACCCCAACCTACTAGGGCTCATGAGCACCAGTGAAGTTTGTGTTAGGTAGAACATTCAACTACATGGATTCCCCAGAGAACACATAGAAAACAGGCCCGTTGTCTTTGCTATTGTGTGCCCCCAGGCTTGCAGGAAACGACCTGAATCTGTTCCTACAGTCAGCCAACAAGTTCTTCATGCCAGGTCACAGGGTGATCTTCTATATCATGGTGGACACCTACCCTAACCTGATGCCCATGCAGCTCAACCCTCTGCGGTCCTTCCAGGTCATCCCGCTGCATGAAGAGAACTGGTTGTACAACTTTGACCTCATGTGCATGAAGTTCCTGGGTGAGCACATTCTGGAGCACATCCAGTACGAGGTGGATTTTCTCTTCAGTATGTCCACCAACATGGTCTTTGAGAGTGAATTTGGGGTGGAGACTCTGGGCACATCGGTGGCTTTGCTTCATTCCTGGTGGTATTTTAGAAACACCAAAAACTTCCCCTACGAGAGGAGGCTGAAATCCGCAGCCTACATCCCCTTCGGTCAGGGAGATTTCTTCTATGGCAGTTCCATTGTTGGTGGCACACCGGAGAATGTTTTGAAACTCATTAATGAGTACCTAAAAGATGCTATCCAGGACATGGAAAATGGAGTTAACAGCACCTATGAAAAGTACCTCAACAAGTACTTCTTCCTCAACAAACCTACCAAGCTGCTGTCCCCAGAGTACAGCTGGAACCCCAAGTTCAAACCCCCCCCACAGGTGAGGTTTGTGAAGGTCTCACACTACCCCAGGGCCAACTTTTGATGCATCACCGCTTTTGGGCTAAAGCGTGGGCTCCGATTCCCCTGAGACCTCTGCACTTTTGGGAGGAGGTGGAAGGAAAGAGCTTCTCAAAATATAATTTGAAACTATGTTGTTCCCGTACACTATATTAACTTTACAAATACACAGTTTTATCAATGGCCGAAAGCAATTTGAAAAAAAACACCACACATTCTACTTCAGCCTCTTTGCACTGAGCTGTGAGAATGTTTCTTTTATTTATTTATTATTTTACTTTTTTTGGGGGGGGTCCGGTTGTGGGGCCTGAACTATGGGCCTGGGCGCTGTTCCTCAGCTCTTCAGCTCAAGGCTAGCGCTCTACCACTTGAGCCACGGCTCCACTTCCGGCTTTTTTCATTTTTGCTTATCTGGTGCTGAGGAATCGAACCCAGGGCTTCAGGCATGCAAGGCAAGTGCTCTACCACTGATCCATCTTCCCAGCCCGAATGTTTCTTTTACATTAGAACATAAACATGCTTTCCAGATTGAAAAGACAATCCGAGTTTAAAGACTGTACTCTGTATATCTACGCAGGGAATAACAAACTTCTGCATGATACCGGCTTTCTAGACAGACAGATGCTTGGGCAAATCTAGTACAAAGCTCTGTTTAAAACCCAGTCCAGGCCAGTGCTGTGGCTCTCGTCTGTAATCCTATCTATTTGGAGGCTGAGATCTGAAGATCATGGTTCAGAGCCAGTGCCCTGGGGACCCCCCCTCTCCACTCACCCCCCCCAGGGGGGGGCAGGAAAGTCCATGAGGCTCTTATTTCCAATAAACTACTCAAAAATCTGGAAGTGGCACAGCAGCTCAAGTGGTAGAGCCCTAGCTTTGAGCAAAAGAAGCTCAGGGACAGTTCCCAGGCTCTGAGTTCAAGTCCCAGAACCAGCCCAAACAATAATAACAAAAACCAAACCAAATCTAAGTCCGAAAAACTTCATGCAAACTATAGCATCATTCTTCATGAGAAATCCAGACTCTGCAGGAGGAGATTTCTTGGGCTTTGAAGAGCTGGGGTGCTTTATAGGGTGGTGTCAGGAGCCTCACTTAGGTGTCAAAGCAGCGGCTCAGGGCAACAGCTCTTCACAGGCTCTTTTATCCTTTCATTCAGGTTGTCTTTGGCAACTGTCCTTTTTTTTTGGTCGTGGGGCCTGAGCTCTGGGCCTGGGCGCTGTCCCTCAGCTCTGCAGCTCTTTTTTTTTGGGGGGGGGTCCAGTCGTGGGGCCTGAGCTCTGGGCCTGGGCGCTGTCCCTCAGCTCTGCAGCTCTTTTTTTGGGGGGGGTCCAGTCGTGGGGCCTGAGCTCTGGGCCTGGGCGCTGTCCCTCAGCTCTGCAGCTCTTTTTTTGGGGGGGTCCAGTCGTGGGGCCTGAGCTCTGGGCCTGGGCGCTGTCCCTCAGCTCTGCAGCTCAAGGCTAGTGCTCTACCACTTGAGCCGCAGCACACCTTCTGGCTTTATTTTTTCTGCTTATGTGGTGCTGAGGAATCGAACCCAGGGCCTCATGAATGCGAGGCAAGTGCTCTACCACTGAGCCACCTTCCCAAACCTGGTAATTGTCTTAACTATGATTAGTGACCCATTTTAATTTATGCTCACAGAAAACATAAATTCAATGCTTCATCCTTTATGAAAATCCATGTATAAAGTTCCTTCATAAAAATTAGTATCCAGGCTGGCAAGGTGGACTTTATTCATCAATTTTTATGATATGTTCTTAACATAGTAATTATACAAAGAGATATTATGTTATTTTCATACATACATGTGATATGCTTTGATCTTTTTTTTTTTTGTCTTGAACTCGGCCTGAGCGCTGTCCCTCAGCTCTTCAGCTCAAGGCGAGCACTGTACCACTTGAGTCACAGCACCACTTCCAGTTTTCTGGTGGTTTATTGGAGATAAGAGTTTCACAGACTTTCCTGCCTGGGCTGGCTTTGAACTGTGATCGTCAGATGTCAGCCTCCTGAGTAGCTAGGATGACAGGCGTGAGCCACGGGCACCTGGCTTGATCATTTATTTTTATTTTTAAACTCGTCTTTGAATAGTCGTATGAGGGGTATTAATGCAATACATCAATATCTGAGTACAATGCATCTTGATTGGTATCCCTTCTTCCATCATTCAGTCTCTCTCAACCTGACCCATTAACCCCCCCCCAGCCTCCTAGGCCCATTTTCACACATGCCCACTGACAATTACAACTGTATTTACCCACCATTCTTAGAATTCATCAGTCCGCTCCTGTAGATTCCTCATCCCATCTAAGACGCGTTTCGCTTCCTGTATTCATCTTGTTAAGTTGTTATTGTTCAAAGCTGTTATTATTCATTGTACACCTGGAACTCCAGTCTTGTGTGTATCATACTTCAGACACTTGGATTACGTGTGTGTGCATATAGCCTGTATGTGTTTGCAAGCATCTTTCTGATTTAGGCCTGACATCCACAACCAAGGGAAAACCTTCCTCCTTTGTCTTTCTGAGCTTGGCTTGCTTCACTCAGTATGATTTTTTTTTCCAGGTCAATTTATTTCCCTGTAAATGACAAATTTTCATTCTTCCTGATTCCATTGCACATGTGTGTCTATAACATTTTCTCGGTGCTCTGGCCTGTTGTGGGGCATCTAGGCTGCTTCCATGCCTTGGCTATGGTGAATAATGCAGCAATGAGCATGGATAGGCAGATGTCTTTATTGACTTTATTGACTTGCAATCCTTTGGGTATTATCGGATCGTAGGGAAGTTCTGTTTGTCTTTTTTGAGGAATCTCCATATTGGCTTCCATCTTGGTTGCACTATTTTACATTCCCACTGACAGTGTATTAGGGTTCCTCTGCCCCTACATCCTTACCAGCATTGGTCGCTGTTTGTATTCTTGATGACAGCCGTTCTGACTGGAGTGCGATGGAATCTCGGTGGTGTGCTTGGCAGGGATGTTGAACATTGCATATGTTATTGACCATTGGTCCTTTCTTTTCTGGGAGGTGTCTGTTCGGCTCCTCTGCCTCTGGGTTAGGTTCTCTCTCAGGTTTAGTTTTTAAGCTCCCTGTAGAGTCTAGCTAGGAGTCCTTGTCAGGCACAGTAGGCAAAGATCTCCATTCTGTAGGCTGGTTTTCAGCTCAGTGACTATATCCTTCACTACGTAGAAACTTGTTAGCGTGATGCGAGGCTAACTTTCTTTCTAACATGATGTTGGCTCCTTTGTAAAAAAAATGAGGAGGCTGTAGGTACGTGGGCTTCTTTGGGGTCTGCGAGTCTGTCCCGCGGGTCTGCAGGTCCGTTTCTGTGTCAGTACCAAGCTGCTTCTGTGACTGTGGCACTCAGAGGCCTGAGGTCTGTTATGGTTTAACTTTCAGCATTACCTTTTCTTCTCCCACAGGATTAATTGCCTTGGCAATTCTAGGCAGTTTTGTGGTTCTTTCTCTGTGAAGAATGACATTGGGGTTTTGATGGGTTTGGCATTGAACTAGTAGATTGCTTCTGTCAGGATGGCCATGATATTCAACTAATTCATGAACATGGTGGGTCTTTCTGGTATCTTCTCTGACTTTTTTCTTCAAGGCAATATCAAAATGATGATGACATGATGATGATGATTTTGGTGGTGGCACTGGTGTTTGAACTCAGGGCTTTGTGCTTGCTAGGCAGCTGCTTCACCACTTGAGCCATACCTCAACCTAAAATTATTATTATATTTTTATTATCTTTATGTAGCTATGCAGAGGGATTACCGTTGAAGAAATCGGTTTGTAAGTTCAATGCACGTTGATCGATATCAGCCCTAATGTCACTCTCTCCCATCCCTCCCGGCACCCCCCCACTCTCCCATCCCTCCCGGCAACCCCCCCACTCTCCCATCCCTCCCGGCACCCCCCCACTCTCCCATCCCTCCCGGCAGCCCCCCACTCTCATAGATGCATAGGATACGCGTTGACTTCTGACTGCCTCCTCCCGCAGCCCTTTCCCATTCATCTCCCTCCTCCCCTGGGCCTCCTCCTCATCTTAAGTCCCAGCTTCCAGGCATTCATTTTGTGGGCTGTGACTTTGTTTTTCTAGGAATTACCGCTTGAATTCCTCACTGCACATGTCATACTTTGGATAATATATCTGTGTTCCCCATGAGTATTTACTTGTATATTTAGAAATTAGATCTACTTCCCACATAGTGAGAAAACACACGCCCTTTGTCTCTGGGCCTGATTTACTTCACCTGACATAAATTTTCCCAGGTCCATTCATTCATTTGCAGATGATGTAGTATCATTCTTCCCAGTGGATGACTAGAATTCCGTTATGTATATATAGCTCATTGTCTCCATCCATCCATTGAGGGGCATCTGAACTGTTTCCATACCTTGCATATGGTGCATAGAACCGCAATAAACATGGTTGTGTTGGCAGTTTTACTGGACCGTAGGTTAGTTCTATGTTTAGTTTTTTGAGGATTCTCCACACTGCTTTCCAGGGTTGTCGAACAAGATTACATTCCCATCAACAATATATTAGGGTGCATTTGCATATATATCCACATGTCTGTTGTTGTTTGTATTCTGTTTTAAATATGATTTTATTGCTATTATTAAGGTATTGCACAGTGGGGTTACCATGCACAATCCAGGTAATGCCTACATTTCTCTTTTGGACAATGTCACCCTTCCTTTGCTTTCTCCCATTTCCCCTTCCCATTCCTCCCATTTGTAATCTTGATGATGGCCATTTTACCCACAGTGAGATGGAATCTCAGTGCTGTTTTGATTTAATTTTCCTTATGGCCAGAGATGTTGAATATTTCTCCATATGTTTACTCACCATTTTACTCCTTCTGAGAAGTCTCTATTTCACTTACCTGCCCAGTTATTAGTTGGGTTGTTGCTTCTCTGCGGGTTTAGTTTCTTGAGCTCTTTATATAGTCTGGATATTAGATCTTTTGATGATGCATAGCTGGCAAAGCTCTTCTCCCATTCTATAGGCTGTCTTTTTAGCATGTCAGCTATGTCCTTTGCTGTGAAGAAACTTCTTAGTTTGATGCAATCCCATTTGTCAGTCTCTTGATTTGCTGAGCTCCTGGAACTTTGCTCAGAAAGTTCCTACCTGAGCCAAAAAGCTCAAATGTTTTCTCCAACTCTTTTCATGTTGTGTGTGTGTATACACACACATGCTTATTATACACATTCATATACACACATGCACATATACACATCCACATATGTATGCATGTATATGTAATTAAAATTACATACACACAATTATATAAGTGTACATAAGCACATAATGTATGTGTGTAAATACATATAAGCATGTATATATGTGTGTATGTGACCGTTGGTGGTGCTGGAGCCTACACACATGGTCTCATGTTTGCTAGACAGGTGCTCTATCACTTGAGCCTATCCCAGCCACCACCCCAGGCCTGCTTTTTTCCTTTTGTGGCATTGGGTATGGAACTTCAGGGCCTTCTACCTGCCATTCCACCACAGAGCCACAACCCTGTCCCTTTTTAGTTTTTTACATGCAATTTTATGTGCAGTCAGAAAAGTGTTTCCTCTTTTCAACATTTTATTTCATTTTATCTTTTGTCTGTTGTGGGGCTTGAACTCTGGGCCTGGGTGCTGTCCCTGCGCTCTTCAGCTCAAGGCGAGCACTCTACCGCTTGAGCTACAGCGCCACTTCTGGTTTTCTAGTGGTTTATTGGAGATAAGAGTCTCATGGGCTTTCCTGCCTGTGCTGGCTTTGAACCGAGATCCTCAGATCTCAGCCTCCTGAGTAGCTAGGATGACGGGCGTGAGCCGGCTCAACATTTTATTTTTAAAAGCTGTGCAGGGGTTGTGTGTGCCTGTGACATTTTTGTGTGTACACAATGTATTCCCACCAGCCCCACCCCTCGATCACTCCCCTCTTCCTTAAAACAAGTTCAGCAGCTTCGTGGTCTCGTTTTCATACAAGCAAATGAATATGGCCACTGTATTCATCCTCATTTGCCCTTTGTTAATTCCCTCCTCTACCTCCCATTGTCTCCCTCCCCC
>NW_012267334.1:1186094-1197775 GCF_000151885.1 Dipodomys ordii | reverse complement strand
TGGGAGGCCGCCTTAACTGGGCTGGGAGCTGGGAGGCCGCCTTAACTGGGCTGGGAGCTGGGAGGCCGCCTTAACTGGGCTGGGAGCTGGGAGGCTGTCGAGGGAACACAGCAGGGTGCAGCGGCTCTGCTTCTATTGCAGCTCTGCCCTCCTGCGCAGGCCAGCTGTCCTGTCCTGCTGTGTCCCTGCCCACTGACCCCCCAGGAGGAGGTGAGGGCTGCTCTGGGGTGGGCGTGGGGATTACAGGGCAGATGGCCCCCAGGACGGGGGCTCCATGCATGCTGGCTGCCAGACAGTGCCATGTGTATCTTATCACTGAGAACGGCTCCTCCCAGCTCCTTCTCCCTGCTCCAGAACCACCCTGCCCACGTGTCAGGACGGCAGGGGTGCCTGCTTCCTAGGTCTTCCTTTGCCTCAGGGGTCAGTGCAGGTCCCCGGCCCGGCGGCACTGCCTCCTCGATGTGCCCACAAAGCAACCAGCTGGTCCCCAAATGGGATACCTTTCCCTGGGCCCCGCCTCCCCTCCAGGCCTCTCCCCCCTCACCTGTGGGGCGTTGGCCTGCCCGAGTGCTCAGGCCTGCTTGGGCAGCTGCGCAGCCGGTGCAGCGGGCCCTGGCCTGGCCCAGCGTGGACACTCAGGCTGCTCCACTCCTGCCCACCCTGGAGCTCCCAGGGAAGCCCACTGCTGCTGAGCAGCCCCCCGGGGCAGCTGGGGTGTATCACCAGATATGCCCTGCCTGGAAGGGCACAGCCCTGGCCAGGCCGGGTTTGACTCTCAAGGAGAGGGCCAGCCTCCCAGCCCTGGCCACTGAGCCTGCGACTCGGGCCGTGGGCAAAGCAGAACCTCAGCCTGTCCCTGGTGCCCGGCTGTGCAGCACCCTGCCCCGGCCGACTCGGCTCTGACACCCGTCCGCGGGTCCAGGCCGGGGCTCGGCCGTGCTGCCCTCTGCTCCTCTGGCCGCGGCAGCACGCAGCCCCCATGCACAGACTGAGTGGATGGTGTGGCCCCGACCTCGGTCTGAACCAGAGGAGGGCTCAGCATCCCCAGAGGCCTGCCCAGCGCCTGTCTGGGCCTTGCCCTGTGGGGACCCCACGGCCCGCCCTCCAGGAGGCCCGGCCGAAGCCTGCGCCTCCGCTTCTGGGGGTGGGGACACATGGGCTTCCTCTCCCCTCCTCCCCCGAGGGCTCCCACCCTGCCTCTGAGCACCAGACTGAGCCATGGAGCCGGGTGTGGGTGCAGAGCTGGTTTATTGCAGGGGCGGGGGCTGAAGGTCAGGAGGTCTCGAAGGCACAGGTCACAGGAAGGGCTGGCTCCTGCCGCTGGGACCTGGGGAAGCCGCAGCTCTTTGCAGGCGTCCAGCCCAGCAGGTGCCCCATGTGCTGGGGGGGGGAGCAGGGCCTTTCCCGGCGTCTGCCCCCTCCCCCCAAGGCCTGCCCTCCCTCCCCCCTTGCTGCAGTCCTGCTGTGTCCCCCAGACCCTGTGTAACCACCAGCTAAGCAAGATGGCCATGCTCTCAGACCCCCAGATCCTCGGGGCCTCGCTCTGAGCCCCGTCAATCATGGTCATAGACCCTCAAGGTCACCAGGCCTTGGCCTCTGCCCTGGCTTGGCCTGTGATTCTTGGGGTGGGAGCGTCTGGGGGAGCCAGGCACCCCGCATTCTTGAGCTGCTGGCATGGACAGGTGTGCGCAGGCCTCAGCGGGCTGCCTGGGGTGGTCGCCAGGCTTGGAGGGCGGGTGCAGCCTGTGTGGTGCCCAGGAGGGAGAGCCAGGCCCAGCAGAGCCAGAGGGGGGCACTGGTGTGCAGGGATTCTACGCAAAGCGCAGGGTAAGAGTGGCCAAGTAGGGACCAGCCAGGAGGCCCGTGCGTGTGTGCATGGGGGTGTGTGCACGGGTGTGTGTGTGCACGCATGCACGCAGTAAGGCATGCAGAGGGTGAGTGGAAGCAAGCTGGGCCCGCCGCCGCCTTGTGCCCTTGGGAGGCTGGAAGCTGCCGTCAGCCCTGAGATACAGCGTCCAGGCTGTCTCCAGCCCCACGAACCCGGCACCCAGGCACTCCCGGCTCCCGTGGTGTTCTGATTTGGGCTGGGCCCTGGGACCTGGCATCCAGAGTGAGTGGCTCCTGGGGTCCCAGCCTGCATGGGGTCAGTATGCCTGGGGTCTCCCAAGCCACCTGCCAGAGCACCAGGGGTGGCGGCGTCTACTCACCTGATGCGCGTCTACTCCGGGGAGTCGCATCTCGCTGTGGACCAGAGAAGCCGCAGTCACCGTCTGGGGCTCCTCACCATCCCCCCAGCTCTCCCCCACCCCAGATGCAGCTCCAGCTCTGCAGAGCCCCCCACAGACCCCGCCCGGCACCCGGCCCGGCACCTCTGGAAGGGCGGGAGCAGTTTGGGCTCCAGCAGGAAGCAGGGTTGGGTGAGGGCCGCTTACACGCAAGAACCAGGTCCACAGTGTGGCTCTGACCCAGGCCTCTTCTGTCCATGTGCTGCCTGTAGGCATCCAGCCCCTGCCTGCCGGGGGACAGACTCCTGCCTGCAGCCACGGGGCGGGGAGGGGGCACCGGGAGATTCCAGGTGACCAAAGGGCTCTGCAGCTGCCAGCCTGAGGCAGGGGACGGCAGAGGGAGCCCCCCCTCACCCCTGCGGTGTCCCTCCACCCCTCCAGCACAAAGTCCCAGGTCCCTACTCTCCCTGGCACGCCCCTCCCTCCCTCCCCCTCCCCGTGGAGGCCGCGCCCACCGTGGAGCTCCACCACGATGAAGGGGCCGGCATCACTGTGGCTTTCCAAGTCCATGATGGCAACGTCATGGTTCAGGACCACAAATGTCAGGTAGATTCTGCCTCCGTCTGTGAAAGCAAGAGGGAGTGAGCGGGAAGCCTGCCGGTGCCTGGGGTCCCCCAGGGGCTCTGCACCCCCAGCTGGCCCAGCCCGAACCCCCCAAACCCACCAGCAGGAGCCCAGACTCCACGCTCCCCGACCCCACCCCCGCCTGCCCGCTTCCCTTTTGTTGTCTGTCTCCACCTCCCGTCTCCCTGTCTGTCTGTGCCTATATCAGTCTCTGTCTGTCTCTATCTCTGTCTTTCTGTCTCTCAGTCTCTGTTTGCTTCTCTGTCTCTGTCTCTCTTGGTCTTTCTGTCTCTCTTGGTCTCTCTGTCTCTGTGTGTCTCTGTTTCTGTCTCTGTCTCGTACTCCAGGACGGCTGAGAAGCACAGACGCAGATGAGGAAGGACCCGAGCGTCTTCCCAACCTCAACAAACTCACCCGAACCTCAGGCTACAAGGCCTCAGTCTAGCAAGTGGCAGAGTGCCTGTGGACCCAAGTCACAGTCTTCACAGCACCCACTCCCCCCTCCAGGTACGCTGGGGTTCTCCCCTCTCCCCCCCACCTTACAAAGGCTCCTGCAGAAGTTGGGAACTTCTGCCCCCCAAGGTAAACCCTGGAGCCTCCCTTCTCTCCCTACTGGCCTCCCTTCTTCCAACCTCTACCTCTTTGAACAGATCAGCTCTGCACTGGGTCCCCAGAGCAGGGTCCTGGGAAGGAGCCCCCCACTTTGTGGGGAGCCCTGGTGGATGCACTGTGGAGTCCACTGCTGTGAGGTTTAGAGTCTCTCAGGGATGACCACTGCGGGGGGGGGGCACCGTGGCCTCTGTCCTCACCACCATGGCCTCTTCTGGAACCTGCCCCTCAGCCGCATTCACATTCTGACCAGCCCAAGGCTGCGGCCACGCTTACTCACACTCAAAGGTGTAGCGTCCGGGTGTGTTGGTCCGCTCCGCGATGTAGAATTCCTTTACACACTTTCCGTCTTTTCTAGAAGGACAGCAGCAGTTCTGACCAGTGCCAGCTGGACCCTGAGTCCACAGGGTCGCCTGGCTCACCGAGGAGCTGACCACTGTCCCAGGAACAGGCCAGAGGCCGGAGCCACAGACGCTGCTTGGGGGCCTGGCGGTGAGGGGCTGGGGCTGGGGCCCAGGTGTGGGGCTACAGCTACCTGTGGAAGTAGGTGACGTTCAAGTTCCCGTTCTCCAGGCCCCTGATGTTGGTCATGAAGCAGCGGAAGGCGCCGCCCTCCTGCACAGCGGACGGGTTGGTGGCTCCCAGCTTGATGGTGTACCAGTGTCCCTCGGCCTGCAAGGGAGGACCCGTCCTAACCCTGGTGGCCCTGGGGACCCGCCCTCCCCAGAGCCTGGGCCACAGCACTGGGGGCCATGTGCTCCATGGGTGGGAGGGACGCCCGCCGGGTGTGCCCCCTCACCTGCTCAGGACTGAACCCGGGCTGCACGGGCACCTGGCTTTGGTCCTGCCCTGCCCGGGCCAGGCCCAGCCAGACACTGAGCAGCAGCAGAAGCCCCTTTCTCTGCGGCACCCCCATCCTCCCGGCAGCGCTGTCTGGGCGCAGTGTGCTGGATGTAGGGGGGGACGAGGCCCTGCCTGGCCCTATATATGCCGCCCCAGAACCAGGCAGCCCCAAGAAAAGAGTGCCCCACTGTGCCCACATCCTGTACCGCCCTCCGGAACTAACGTGTTTGCATAGCTGGAGCATCCCCGGGGGCTGTGCCAGCCCGGCCTCCACTGCAAAGGTCAGGCGCGGGCCCCAGGGCCAGGCCGCTGGGGGCCTGGCTTCCAGCCTCTGGGACGTCGTCTAGATCCAGGCCTGTGCGGGCCCCGCCACAAGCTCACTGCTGCCCGTCTGGGCGTGCTGACTGTGCCCTTCCAGAGAGGGCTGGGTCTCCCCAGACTCCTGAATGACCGCTGCCCCCCAGGGAAGAACCAGGAGTTGGCCTCTCAGGTCTGGGAGCAGCCCGCATTGCTTCGGGGTCCGCACAGTGGACATGGGGCCCTTGGGACGTGGTGGCTCGATGTGGAGCAGGCAGGGCTGGCCTCGTGCTTCACGGAGAGCCAGTCATTCTGTGAGGCTGGCCCTGGTGCCAAACCCCAGCCAGAGTCCGTCCTGCTCCAGGCTCCATGAGGCCGTGTGGGGCCACGGCGAGGTCACCTCTGGGGTCTGCCCTCTGAGCCACAGCGAGGTCACCCCTCCAGGGTCTGTCCTCTGGGGTCTGCCCTCTGAGCACCTCCCATGCTTTGAAGGTCAGGCAGGGCACAGGCACCACACAGGCTGGGCCAAAAGCCAAGCTGTGCAGCCTGAGACTAACAGGATTATAGCTCTGAAGGACTGAGGGGGAAGAGAGGGCGGAGGACGTCAGCGAGGAAGGACACAGCCTTCAAAGGGCAGAGGACGTCAGTGAGGAAGGACACGGTGTGCTGGCCATCTGGGTCCCCCACGGCCTGCAGGGGTGGCCCTTCCTCTCCTCAGATGATGACCAGAGCTTGGGGCCGCACAGAAGGCTTGTGCTGCATGGACCCCACAGCCTCTTGTGGCTCCGACTCCAGTGTCCTGCCCCTGGGGAGGGGCGCGTGTGTGTGCTCACATGCATGTACACATGCGTGTGCTCACGTGAGTGTATGCGTGTGTGTGCTCACATGTGTGTACGCATGGAAGGCTGTATGGGTGCCTGGCAGGGCCCAGGGAAGGTTGCTGGGGACACCCTCGGCCCCAAGGCCAAGGTGTCAGGGAGGACGGAGGGCCCAGGCACGGAGGCAGCAGGACAGGGAGGAACCTAGGGATGGAGAACCGTGACCGCCAGGCCAGTCAGCTCTGGGCAGCACAGGAGAGGTGCTGGCCGCGGTCAGCTCTGGGCAGCACAGGAAATGTGCTGGCCACAGTCAGGCTGGGACAGAGGAGAGAAGCTGGCCGTGGTCAGGGGGACACAGGAAAGGCGCTGGCCGCAGTCAGCTCTGGGCAGCACTGGAAAGGTGCTGGCCACGGTCAGGCTGGGACAGAGGAGAGGCGCTGGCCGTGATCAGGGGGACACAGAAAAGGCGCTGGCCGCAGTCAGCTCTGGGCAGCACTGGAAAGGTGCTGGCCACAGTCAGGCTGGGACAGAGGAGAGAAGCTGGCCGTGGTCAGGGGGACACAGAAAAGGCGCTGGCCGCGGTCAGCTCTGGGCAGCACAGGAGAGGCGCTGGCTGTGGCCAGTCCAGGTCTGGGAACCGGGGAGGACAGGACTTCCCCACACTGCAGTTCTTCACGAACTTCACAGTAAACACAGGAATGATGCCCACGTGACTCGGAACAGTCACGTGACACCCTCCCCCCCTAACCCCACGTCCCTGTGGCGCGGTCATTGTTCCCAAGCCCCACTGTGACCCTCCTCATTCTCTCCCCTAAGAGCCTCCCGCCTCTCCCCGCTCCCCTCGCGGTGGGCTGCCAGGCGCCATGGAGACTCTCCCGATCACTGCTTTTGCTTCCTAGCCTCACAATATGAACACTTATTAAAGAAGCAATGGATAACCAGAACCAATTATATCTGTTACAGAAATGAGGTTGTGGATAGCAAATTTATTAACATTTCTCTTGGTCTCTGTCTTTCTGTCACACACACACACACACACACACACATGCTGCAGGTAAAGGTGACTTCCTGGAGGCCACGGGCAGGAGGCTGGAGCAGGGGAGGTCCGGCCTGTGGGGTACAGAGGATGGTGGGGTCCAGCGTCTTGTTGCTCCACACACTAAGACACTGCGTCCGGCTCACAGGCATCTGCGGAGCGGAGGAGGGCGTCGGTGCTCGGCCGGGCTGCGCCCAGGAGGCAGGCCTGCGCGAGGGGGGAGCAGCCCAGTACCGAGGTGAGGAGGGCAGATGAGGTCTGCTTTGTTCAGTCCTTTCTTCTCCACAAACACCTCGAAGATCATCAGGGCCCCTGGGTGTTCCTCCAGGGTGCGGCCTGCGGAACACAGGTGCGGTGGGGGACGCAGGGCCCCAGGACAGAGGGCCGGTCAGTGCTGGGCCTTTGCCTGGAGTGCCGGCAGGACCAGCCCTCCCTCCACCACGGCCTCCCTCCCTTCCTCCTTCCCATGGCCAGCCCTCCCTCTCTCCAGCCCTCCCTCCCACAGCCCGCCCTCCCTCCCTTCCCCAGCCGGGGCCCAGAGGGTGATGGCTGTGTCTTCCCAGGGAAGGGGCAGGGCAGAGGGTCAGAGTTAGATCTGAGCTGTGAGGCTGTTGAGAGGGGCAGCCATGCTTAGGAAGCCGTGACAGGGAAGGGTGATGTCAACCAAGGGACCGCGAGGACCGGGGCCTGCACGGAGGACCCCTCGAGTGACCGGAGCGGAGCAGACCCCAAGGGAAGCTCCCTCAGGAGTGGATCGGAGAGAGGCAGCGGCTGGGTGCAGACCTGAAGGGCCTGGCCCAGGGCGCGGCGGGCGGGGGGGGGAGCTGAGGAGGGTGCCGGGGGGCAGACATTGCAGGTCAGGGTGGCTGTAAGCCTGCGGAGCACAGACTCAGCACTCTGCACACGCTCACATGCTCACGCACGGCTGTCCTGTGTGTCAGGTGTGCACCCCTGCACTATCCACGTGCTCACACTCAGGCTGTCAGATGAGCACCCCTGCACTATCCACGTGCTCACACTCAGGCTGTCAGGTGTGCACTCCTGCACTATCCACGTGCTCACACTCAGGCTGTCAGGTGTGCACTCCTGCGCTATCCACGTGCTCACACTCAGGCTGTCAGGTGTGCACTCCTGCACTATCCACGTGCTCACACTCAGGCTGTCAGGTGTGTACTCCTGCGCAATCCACGCGCTCACACTCAGGTTGTAAGGTGTTCACTCCTGCACTATCCTCGTGCTCACACTCAGGCTGTCAGATGTGCACTCCTGCGCTATCCATGCGCTCACACTCAGGCTGTCAGGTGTGCACTCATGCACTATCCACGTGCTCACACTCAGGCTGTCAGGTGTGCACTCCTGCGCTATTCACATGCTCACACTCAGGCTGTCATGTGTGCACTCCTGCGCTATCCACATGCTCACACTCAGGCTGTCAGGTGTGCACTCCTGCGCTATCCATGCGTTCACACTCAGGCTGTCATGTGTGCACTCCAGCACTATCCACATGCTCACACTCAGGCTGTCAGGTGTGCAGTCCTGCGCTATCCACGTGCTCACACTGAGGCTGTCAGGTGTGCACTCCTGCGCTATCCACGTGCTCACACTGAGGCTGTCAGGTGTGCAGTCCTGCACTATCCACGTGCTCACATTCAGGCTGTCACGTGTGCACTGCTGCACTATCCACGTGCTCACACTCAGGCTGTCAGGTGTGCAGTCCTGCGCTATCCACGTGCTCACATTCAGGCTGTCACGTGTGCACTGCTGCACTATCCACGTGCTCACACTCAGGCTGTCACGTGTGCACTCCCGTGCTATCCACGCGCTCACACTCAGGCTGTCAGGTGTGCACTCCTGCACTATCCATGTGCTCACACTCATGCTGTCAGATGTGCACCCCTGTACTATCCACGTGCTCACACTCAGGCTGTCAGGTTTGTAATCCAGCACTATCCATGTGCTCACACTCATGCTGTCAGGTGTGCACTCCTGCACTATCCATGTGCTCACACTCATGCTGTCCAGTGTGCACTCCTGCACTATCCACGTGCTCACACTCTGGCTGTCAGGTGTGCACTCCTGCGCTATCCATGCGCTCACACTCAGGCTGTCAGGTGTGCACTCCTGCACTATCCACGTGCTCACACTGAGGCTGTCAGGTGTGCACTCCTGCGCTATCCACGTGCTCACACTCAGGCTGTCAGGTGTGCACTCCTGCACTATCCACTTGCTCACATTCATGCTGTCAGGTTTGCACCTCTGCACTATCTACGTGCTCACACTCAGGCTGTCAGGTGTGCACTCCTGCACTATCCATGTGTTCACACTCAGGCTGTCAGGTGTGCACTCCTGCACTATCCACATGCTCACACTCAGGCTGTCCTGTGTGCACTCCGGCACTATCCACGTGCTCACACTCAGGCTGTCAGGTGTGCACTCATGCACTATACACGTGCTCACACTCAGGCTGTCCTGTGTGCTCTCCTGCGCTATCCACGTGCTCACACTCAGGCTGTCAGGTGTGCACTCCTGCACTATCCACGTGCTCACACTCAGGCTGTCCTGTGTGCACTCCTGCACTATCCACGTGCTCACATTCATGCTGTCAGGTTTGCACCCCTGCACTATCCATGTGCTCACACTCAGGCTGTCAGGTGTGCACTCCTGCGCTATCCACGTGCATGGGCACATGAACCTCTAAGGTGCACATGCACACACATCATGAAGCACAAGGGCCCCAGGGCTGTACCAAAGAGCATCATCATCTGCACCCTCCGGTTGTTCATCCTGTCTCCAAAGTAGGCGATCCCATAGCTCCTCGGTGTGACCAGCCAGATGTAGATCATGTGTTTCCACCCTGAAAGTGATCGGGCGTGTCGGGGTCTACAGCTTGCATCTGGCATGGGAGATGCTGAGCTGGGGCTTCCAGGGGATTTGGAATTGGCAATACTTGGGAAAGCTGGGTCTTGGACACAGAAAATCTCCAGAGCCTGGGCCCCAGCACCTGGCCCCACTAGGAATCCAAGGCGGCCTCCCAGAGGGACTCTGAGGCTCCCCAGTGGTAGTGGGAGTCGAGTCACAGCCCGCCTGGCCGGGCGGCAGCTTCCCAGAGGCTGGTGAGCCAGGTCCCGCCCCGCGCCCCACAGCACTCACAGCCCACGAAGCTGGCAGGCACACGGGCCACCGACAAGGGCAGCTTGAACAGCTGGCAGCCACTTGGCTTCCTGGAAGATGGAGACAGCCTTGGAGGCGGCGTCGGGGGTGTGAGCTGGGCTCCCCATCGATGGCCCCCCATTCTTCTCTGGATGCCCCCTGGCAAGTGTGGAACCTGGGCTGTGCCTTCCGGCCCGGCCTCCTCGGTGCTGCCTGGATTCTCACACGGTGTCTCCCCTGCCCCCACCCCTGCCCTCACCCCTGCCCCAGCTCTGCCCCCACCTTACCATGACACACAGACCCCCGTCTACACCCATTGCCATCACTCCAGTGCGTGGGACCGGCCACCAGCCGTTCAGCCACCCCCAAGAAGCCAGACAGGAGCTGCTGGGAGGAGTGTCCATGCCTCCAGAGCCCGGCCAGCGCCAGCCCATGGCCAGGGGACACAACCCTGCTCAGCTCCCCCGCCAGGGCTCAGGGCTGCTGACTGCTGGGCAAGGGGCTTCTGAGATCACCACCGGGCCAGGGCTTGGGTCACCACTGCCGTGCCCGGGTGCCGGGGTGCTGGGATGGGGCTGGCTGCCTTGTACCGCTGGTTCCTGTTGGCTGACGTCCCTGCCAGCCCGCTGGGGCTGCGGCCTGCTCTTCCTCGTGCTTGGGAGGCTGGGCTTCCGCAAGGAGAGCAGGCCACGAGCCCCTCCTTTTCCCACTCCCTGGCGCCAGGGCTCTCGCCCCGACAGTGCTGGGGGCCCCCAGGTCAGCTACACAGGCGACACCCTAGACTGTGGGTCACGCAGATGCCTGGGATGGGAAGCCGGGTGGCCGGGGCCTGCGGGGCCTGAGGGAGCGGGGGTGGGGCACTCACAGGATACGCATTTGGAATTCCAGCTTCCCCATGGAGTTCACCACGAAGCTGAAGGGAGGCAGGGGCGCCAGCAGCTTCTCCCTGGGGGACGGGATGGTGCCAGCCCAGCGGATTATGTACCATTTTCCTAAAAGCTGGGAGGAAAAGGGGTAGTGTCTGTAACTCGTACTGGAGGGCCAGAACCGGCCAACGCCTCAGAGGTGACACTAGTGAGCAAAATGCGTTGGGAATATTTGCATGGATTATGGGAAGAGACTGCTGGTGAGAGAAGACCTACAGGGCAAACAGAAGAGTCTAGAAAGGTTTGTAAATGCCATCTGACCATCTGTCTATCTGCTCATCCACCCATCCATCCATCCATCCGTCTGTGCATTGTCTGTCTGTCCATTGGTCCATCTGTCTGTCTCTTCTTCCATCCATCCTTCCATCTGTCCATCTATCCATCCGTCCATCCATCCACCCATGCACCTGCCTATCCTTCCACTCATTTGCTGTATGATCCAGAAGCATGGGACAGAATCACCTTGTGGTGTGGTCACATCTACCTGTTCCCTGGTGCCGTGGACAGCAGGTCCTCTAACGGTCACTACTGTCCAACCCTCTCCCCTGAGACCAGGGTGTCTCACCCCGATGGTGTGCACACATGATGGCTCTCACCCTGGTGATGTGCACACCGCACAGTGCTCATCATCTGGGAGCTACCTGCTCTCTAGGATCCAGACCACTAGTGTCTGATTCTGCCTCATCTCTGGGCCCTGGAGTTCAGTCTCCTTGGCCTTAGGGGTCTCCTGTGCCAGCGACAAGATGTCCTCACCTGCAGGGACGGCCCTAGCAGGACCCTCTCGCTAGCATTGAGGAGAAGCAGGCCAGAGATGGACCTGTGCACCAGGAGCAAGAGCCCCGGTCCAGCTGGCAAGGCCGGGACCAGCAGCCCCCACCGAGGGACAGAGGGTATGTGGGGGTGCCCAGTGGGGGCAGAGTGTGGGAACCAGGACTGCGCAGGGCCTGGCCTATAGCCTGAGTGCGCTTAGTGCTTGTACACCTGTGACCAGGTACACCTGTGACCAGGTACACCTGTGACCAGGTACGCCTGTGACCAGGTACGCCTGTGACCAGGTACGCCTGTGACCAGGTACGCCTGTGACCAGGTGCACCTGTGACCAGGTACACCTGTGACCAGGTACGCCTGTGACCAGGTACACCTGTGACCTGTG
>NW_012267334.1:1169602-1172624 GCF_000151885.1 Dipodomys ordii | reverse complement strand
CCCCCCGCCTGACCAGAGGGGCTCCCATCTGCTGGGCAGGAGAGCCAGGCCGTGGAGAGCACGCGGGACTCGGCTGTCCCCGTCCCCTGGGGGAGGAGGACACTTACCCCAGTTACTGTTCTGAGACACAGGTTTCTGTAGAAACAGAGGCACAGCCAGGGTGAGAAGGGGCCCGGCCAAGGGTTCCAACCCCACCACACCCCGAGACCGGAAGCAGGGCCCTTGTGAGGGGAGGGGACCACAGGGAGACACCAAGACCGAGACACGTGGGCCACGGAGGGGGCACGGGGGGCACAGGGGGGCACAGGGGGGGCACCCGGGAGGGGCAGACCTCTCACCCTTCTGTTTGGGCACGAATATGTTCTCCTCCTGGAATCCCTTGCGCTGTGCGAATCTCTGAAATTCCTCCAGAGCCTCTGCGTTTGGCTCAGGCGTCTTTCCTGTGGGGTGGGGCGGGCCACTGAGCAGAGGGGCGGTGGGGACACAGCTCTGCCACCAGCTGCTGACGGGAGGACCTGGCCACTGGCCGGCACTGAGGGTTTCGCCCTCAGTGGCTTGGGGCAAAGTGGAGAGGCCCAACGGCGGACCAGGAGGTCTGAGGTGGGGACTCGCTGAGCCCCGGGGTGACCTGGGGGCCGGAGGAGGCCAGTGGGCCCGCGCCACTGGCCTAGAAGGACCCTCTGTCTCCATGACCCCCTCCCATCCTGAGATCTCAGGAAGTGACTCCTGCCAGCCTTGGGGATGGGCACCGCCCCTGACAGCCCCACCCAGCTGGCCCTCCTTCCCTTTCAGAGCCGGGGTCTCCCTGGGAGCACACCAAGGCCAACACCCCGAAGCAGGCCCGAGAGAGTCCTGTAGCCACAGCTGCTGCCCATCCCACTGGCTTCTAGAAGCCCAGATGGTAGGGCAGGAGAGGAGAGTCTCGGAGGGGCTCTCACCCATGAGCTTTGCAATGTGGAATTTTTTTCCTTGATGCTGGCCTTCAGCGCGGAAGATGGCGTGGTCCTTCCTGGGCAGATTCTCTATGTACATGAGGTTCTTTCTTTTTACTGTAGATGTAGAGCAAGCATCTCTTTAGCATCTTCATTCCTGGAGAAAGCATTCCAGGCCACAGGAAGGAAGAGTCTAGAACGTTTTGATGATGACTCCTAGCCAGCCTGGCCCAGGCCTTGCTGTGGCTTCAGTCATCGGACAGGAAGCCCCTCCCGGAGGGAGCCAGCCCCAGCCGAGGAGCCCGGGGGATGGACAGCAGAGGAGGTCAGGTGGGAGCGAGGCCCACCCTCCCGTCTCTACTCCTCCCTGCTTCCCGTAGGCCTAACTTTCCCAGTGGAGGAGCCAGGACCATTGGAGGGAGGGAAGTCCACGTCCATCTCTGCTGTGAACAAGACTGTGACAGCTGGTGGCTGGTGTCAGGCCACAGGCACCCAGGAAGGGAGACAGAACCCCCCCCATCCCCAGAGGGTAGCACCCTTGTCCCCAGACTCACCATCTATGTATTTTCCAGGCTCATCGGTTTTCTGCATCTGAAATGTCAAGTCATGGCACCTACCCTCAAACCTAGAAAACAGGCCACAGTGCTCTCAGGATGCCTGCCCGGCCTGGTACATGGCCTGCCTGACCTGGTGTCCCTGAAACCCCCCTCCCCCACTCCCCTGCCTGACCTCTGAGGTGCTGCCAGGGGCCATGAATGCCACCAGAACATGAATGGGGAGAGCATTCAGACAGAGGAGACCCCTGAGGAGCCACACTCACATGATGGTGAGCTTGATCTCCAAGTCTCCGCCTTCCAAAGCCACCATTGTGATGGGAAACACCGGGGCAGTCCGCTTTTCCTCTTCCAGTTTAGTTTGGGTCACTATTGCCTTTATGTACCAGGTCCCTGCGAGCTAGAGCAGGCCAAGCGGTGAGCCCGCTCCAGCCCAGCCCAGAGTCTCCCTGGGCCCTGACACACAGCCCAAAGTCTAAACAGACATTCAGGCTGCTGCCCCTGAGATGGGCGGGGCCCCGATGTCTCTGCACCTCTGTGCTCAGTAAACTGAGCCCAGAACTCTCCGATTGCGATCCCAGAGGGGCAGAGGGCTTCTGCTCCCCAAGGATCTGTTCTCGTTGGGGTCTGGACCCAGTAACAGGTGAATCTGTATTCCTGCAGGTCTGCCCTGTGAGCACTTCTGGTTCCAGGGGTCACCTGGATGGAACCCCTGACCCAAACCTGCCCCGCTCCATCCCTGTGCCCAGGAGAGCCTGTGCCCCTATCCCAGTGCCTGGGGGAGCCTGGTCCAATGGCAGACTCCAGGGACAGCTGTATCTGACCGCTCCAAGACACACTCCTGACACAGGGCTCAGGACCACTGCTCACCCACCAGTCACCAGCCTCACATTCTGTGCCTCCGAGAAGACAGACAGGGGTTCCTGGGCCTGCAGGGCAGCCACCAGCCCGAGCAGCACGGCGGTCAGGAGCAGGGTCTTCATCTCCGGCTCTGTGCTCACAGATGAGGCAGGTCTCCTGTGTTGTCTGGAGGAGACTGATGCCTTTTATGTCCCCCACGGCCAGTGGCCTGTGCCCACGTGGCACCGACCATATCCTCCTGTCCATCTGTCATGGCCAAATCTACGTCCGTCATGGAGGTGGAAGGGTGTTATTGTTGGAATCTGATGAATAGCAACTCAGTGCTCACAGAGCAGCCATGCGGTGGGGGGTGGGGAGGGGAAGAACCATCATTCAGTGTGCTTGCACATGGGTCTGTATTTTAAAATGAGGGAGGAAGGCCCTGGCTTCCTCATCCTCCCCTCTAACACACCCTCTGGCCACCCACGTCCCACCTGGGCCCTGTTCCCTGGGGAACTGTGTCTCACCTCACATCACTGACGAAGGGGCTGAACTTCTGAACCACAGACAGCCCCCACCCCCGCTCCCTAGAGCCCCAGCCCTGTGTCCATGGAGTCCTCTCACTTCCCTCCCGTGCCTCACCCTGAGCCTCCTGGGAATGGGCATCGATCTGGGTCTGCTGAGATGTCACCAGCT
>NW_012267334.1:1163098-1169552 GCF_000151885.1 Dipodomys ordii | reverse complement strand
CCTGTGACCAGGTACGCCTGTGACCAGGTACGCCTGTGACCAGGTACACCTATGACCAGGTACACCTGTGACCAGGTACACCTGTGACCAGGTGCACAAGCCCAGCCGGAGCTGCAGGCACAGGTCCTTCAGGGAACCTGGGGCTCGTGACCAGGGCTGGGTGGCACCATGAGTCACCTGCGTGTCACGTGGCTCATGACATCCACCCTTGTTCTAACAGTCCTGTGGGTTTTCAGATTTGTAGGTTTGGTGATAAAATGCCTGTTTTTAAAATATCGGCCCTAATGCAGTGACCTTGTGAGATCTGGACTCCCAGCCAGCAGGCCTCCCCTCAGCTCCGCATACCGAGGCCTTCCCAGTGCTGGCTCTCACTCAAAGGGAAGCTTAGAAAGGTGCGGCGCTGTGAGCCAGCGGGCGGGCCAGCCGCACCCGTGGGAGCCCGCCCGGGGGTCCACGAAGACCCAGGCACAGCGTGGGAGGGCGCCGTGCGGCCCCCGGGCAGTGACGGCCAGCGGACCTCTTCCCCCTCTCCCTCCACCCCCTCCCCCCTGCCCTGTCCCCCCAGGCAGCAGTCACCAAAGGCGCAGGGGGAGCCAGGGGACTCCGGTCAGCCACCGGCGGCTCTGGTCAGCAGGACGAGCCCAGTCTAGGGGCCCACACTGAGCCCGCCCCGCGGTCCCCAGGGCCCTCACCTGCGCAGGCTGGGCAGCAACGACCAGTCCCCCCTCCTCCGCCTGTGCTGAAGAGAGGAGACTCAGCCCCACGGTCAGCAGGAGCCCCCACATGGACCCCGCCTGCCCAGCCCCGGTCTCCACAGCTTTGTCCGGGAGGCGGGAAGCAGCCTGCGGCTGAGTGCTGTGTCGCTCTGTCACTGTTGGAAGGGTGTGAATGGACCGCACTCATGTGTGTGATTAGCCTTCACGCTGCCATCCGGTTCATTCTAAGGAAGCCTTGTCCCAGGCTGGCACTTGGGGGCCCCCAGCAAGGGCTCCTGCACCCCCCCCAGGAGCGGCGGGACCTGCCCTGGGGACAGGTGCACACCCAGACCCCAGTTCCCTCCAGACAAAGGGCCAGGCCAGGCAGTGTCCAGCCCCTCCCCACAGGCCCCTCTGAAGGCCCCAGAGGCCTCAAAGCCCCAGCCCCTCCCGGAGAGCTGAGCTGCTGGCTTCCCTCCCCACCTTGGCTTCTTGGTCTGACGTTACCTGAGCCCTGCCCTGAGGACTCGCCGGCCTTGCTGGCCAGGCGCTCCTCTCAGTGCTGCAACCTGAGCCTGTGACCTGCACGCCAGGACCTGGAGTGTGCCCAGACCACCCCTCCTCCCTCCCTCCTTCCCTCCCTCCCTCCCTCCCTCCCTCCTCCTTCCCTTCTTCCTTCCTTCCTTCCTTCCCCCCTTCCCTCTTTCCCTCCCTCCAATCTCAGCTGACAGAACACTGAGTGAAGTCCTCCCTCACAGCTCCTGGTCCTCACCTCTCACTCATCCTGCAAGAAAGGGCAACCACACCCTCTGCTTCTGTGCACATGTGTTCACGTGTGCAGCGCACACAGTGTCATATGTACACGAGTGTCACATACGTGTACATGCACGCACATGTATGTCCTGTGTGCCCATGTGTGGTTGTGCATGGTGTGACTGTGTGTGATTCTGGGAATGCACATGTGTGCACATGTATGCACATGTATGCACATGTATGCACATGTATGTACATGTATGTATATTGTTGCCTGCATATGCGTCTATGTGTGTTCTTGGGTGTGTCTCTGTGTACACATACTGTCTTGTGAGCATGTGTGTTAGTGTGCGTGTGTGCACATCCGTACGTGCCTGTCTTTGTGTATGCATCTGTGTCTATGAGAATTTGTGTGAGAATACCTGTGTGTATGTGTATATTTGTGTGTGTGTGCATCTCCATGGGAAAGCTTCTAGAACATTCTCCTGACCGTGTGGTTTTCTCCAGATGGGGATCCACATTTACCACAGAGAAATCGAGCCTGTGGAGGGAGGAAGGTGCCACGGCTTCCGTGGCGGGGGAGAGTGTCCTGCACCCAGCACGGGCTCCCTTGGGAGGTCCGCGGGGCGGACACGGAGCAGGCTGGAGGGCTGGTGAGCGCAGGCGTGGCTACAGCAGCCTCTGACAGGCTGGAGGAGACGGGGACCCAGCGGGCAAGACGGCCGGGACCTCTGAAGGAAGGGAGGGCAAGGAGGCCGTGGACACACGGCCACCTGCTGTCCCGGGGAAGAGCAGGTCCCCTGCCTGGGGGCAGCCCGGGCCGCGGATCTCCCTGGCCCTGCCTCAGCCTGTGAGCGTGGGGCTCCTCAGGCTGAGCAGTCTCTCCGCACTTCCTCTGAGCAGGCACAATGGCGTTAAAGCACCTTGGCCGTTCTGTGTATCAGCCGCAGACGGCCAGTGGGATCACCTGCCTGCCTCTCTTGGAGTCACTCTGTGCCCCCGCCCCCTCCCGCCCCGAGCCTGGGCTTGTCTGGGGGGAGCCTCAGGGTCCACGCTGCTGCACCCCCTAGAGGCCCTTCCCTCAGAGTGACAGGTGCCAGCCCTCCCTGGAGGGAATCTCAGGTCCACACACAGCAGGCTGCCCGCGCAGTCTGTCTTTGCGAAAGGGAGCTGTAGCGCTTGCTTCGTCTGTGCATTTCCCATGTTGCCAGACGTAGGGTGTGAAGATATTTATAATATTTTAAGTAGAATTTGAATAGCTTCAATGCCGCGTCTCTCCTCTGTGATATTGGCGACTCTCATCAGCTCAATTTGATTTCATTGACTTTTCGCCGCTGCTTAGCCTGTTCTCTCCTATCAGCTTCTACTGCAGCCCTTGCGTCCATTACTCCGAGGTTCATTTTCCAGGTGTTTTCTAGCTCCTACCCATGGTCTGATGCGCGTGCGCAGTATCCTTGTTAATTTTAGCTTTATAGTAAAGGTGCATTACTTGTAATTAGCAACTGGTGTTAGTATAATCAATCCCTACCCTTGACCTGAATTATTTAGGCCATTTATATTGAGTGTGGTTATTGACTTGGTTAGATGACATATTGTCCTGCTATCTGTCTTATTTTCCTTTTTGCCTCCTACTCTGCCTTCTTTTTGTTTAATTGAATATTTTTGTGATTATTTCACATTTTTTCTCTCTGTTTTGCTTTCCAGCCTATTGTGGCTTTGTTTTGTTGCTATATTTGTTCTTTCAGTGTGCATCTGGTTCCTACAGTATTTGTCTTCAGCTTACCTTCAGTCAGTATTGTATCATTTAATGTAGAATAAAATCCATACACCAGTAAATTTCCATTCATCTCTACCCATTCTTCTTCCCGTTGGTGTCACTTCTACTATGATGTCAACCCCAGGCGAACTTGTCATATTTTAAAATTATCTATTATCATGCTTTACCATCACCACCACCTCCTCCTCCTCCTCTTTTCCTTCTTTGTCTTTCTTCTTCCTTCCCTCCTCCTCCTCTTCTCCCTCCTCCTCCTCCTCTCCTCCTCCTTCTCTCCTCTTCCTCCTCCTCTTCTTCTTCTTCTTCCTTCTTCTCCTTCTCCTCCCTTTCCTTCTTTTCATCTTCCTCTTTCCCCTTTTCCATCACCTTTGCAATGCTTAGGTTCAAACCCAGGACTCACAGATGCTGGGCCAGTGCTCCCCCACCAAGCGTCAAATCGGTTTGCACTATTATGAATCATGCTGCAGATGGTACTTTGTTATAGCAGCCTGAAAAGGCTAAGACAGCCTACTGAAAAATAGCACTAAAACAGACCCTCCTTTCCCCAGCTCAAGGTAGACAGAGCTGATAGCAGTAACAGAAACAGGACATTTTGGCACAATATCAGAGAACACAAAATGTGCAGCCTGCTATTCCTCCAGTGTCATCAAAGTCCTCAGCCTGGAAGTGTGAGGCTGAGGGATGGAGGCAGATGCTTTCGAGGTCTTTGAGCCCGATCTGCCCCCAGCGCTCAGGAGACGGCCCACATACGAGGAGAATGCCTCTTGGCTTGACTATGCCCAAACCTTGTGGGAAAATCCTTCTCTATACCCTGATCTCGGTCAGGACCAGCAAGCAGCTGCCTGCCAGCCGGACGACCCACCATGGGGGCTGCTGACCTGTGAGGAGGCGGCGGCTGCCCCACTGAAGAAAGCAGGATGCAATGGCTCTGCACTGACGTCACCCAGAACAGAACACAGTTCTCTGGGAGGGGCTGACCGCTCAGTCAGCATGACTGCTTGTTAAGGGAGAGCTGCGGGTGCTGGCAGCCTGTCTCAGGGCTCAGCATCTCACCCCCTCCCAGTGCCTCTGGACCCTGCAGGCTGTGCTGTGGGCCTGAGTTCCTGAAGCTGGAAAGAAGAGATGCCAGAGCTGTGCTGGGCAGAGCGCTGGGAGGAAGAGATGCCAGAGCTGTGCTGGGCAGAGCGCTGGGAGGAAGAGATGCCAGAACTGTGCTGGGCAGAGCGCTGGGAGGAGTCATCAAAGAGCTCCCGGTGGAGCTGTCTGCACCAGGCCTGTGAATCCAGCCCAGTTCCATCAGGTGGGTAGGTTTCGGGAGGCCCAAGGACCATCCATCCACTCATGGAGCCAGTGAGAAATGGACTGATGAGATGACACTGCCGGTGACAACGAGGCAGCCCAGGGGAGGACGTAGAGGGCTCTGGAGAGCATTTCCAGAACAGGCTGTTTCTAAAGGGTGGGCAGGCACTAGATGTGGGCATAACTGAAAAAATCTCTCTCTCTCTCTCTCTCTCTCTCTCTCTCTCTCCCCCCCCATCAACCCCACAGCTGCCTTCAAGACACAATTTCTAGTACCACCCGAAACTGTCAATCCTGGAGGTATTTGTTCTCATTGCTAGCAGCTCAGCTTGCAGTGGAAAAAGTACTAGGGTCTAGGCCGTACAGGCCTGGCCAGTGCACAAGAGGAAGAGCAGCTCCACTGAGGGAGAAAGATTATAGAGCCAGCCACACATGCACCCACTGTCATGAGACACCCCTCTCCAGCACCCACTGTCATGGAGACACTCCTCTCCTTCATCCACTGTCATGGAGACACTCCTCTCCTGCACCCACTGTCATGGAGACACTCCTCTCCTGTACTCACTGTCATGGAGACACTCCTCTCCTGCACCCACTGTCATGAGACACTCCTATCCTGCACCCACTGTCATGGAGATACTCCTCTCTTGCATCAAGTGTCATGGAGACACTCCTCTCCTGCACCCACTGTCATGGAGATACTCCTCTCCTTCATCCACTGTCATGGAGACACCCCTCTCCTGCACCCACTGTCATGGAGACACTCCTCTCCAGCACCCACTGTCATGGAGACACTCCTCTCCAGCACGCACTGTCATGGAGACACTCCTCCAGCACCCACTGTCATGGAGACACTCCTCTCCTGCACCCACTGTCAGGGAGACACTCCTCTCCGGCACCCAATGTCATGAGACACTCCTATCCTGCACCCACTGTCATGGAGACACTCCTCTCTTGCATCAAGTGTCATGGAGACACTCCTCTCCTTCATCCACTGTCATGGAGACACTTCTCTCCTGCACTCACTCTCATGGAGACACTCCTCTCCTGTGTCCACTGTCATGGAGACACTCCTCTCCTTCATCCACTGTCATGGAGACACTCCTCTCCTGCACTCACTGTCATGGAGACACTCCTCTCCTGTACCCACTGTCATGGAGACACTTCTCTCCTGTACTCACTATGTTGGAGACACTCCTCCCCTGCACCCACTGTCATGGAGACACTCCTCTACTGCACTCACTGTCATGGAGACACTCCTCCCCTGCACCCACTGTCATGGAGACACTCCTCTTCTGCACCCACTGTCATGGAGACACTCCTCTCCTTCATCCACTGTCATGGAGACACTCCTCTCCTGCACCCACTGTCAGGGAGACACTCCTCTCCTGCACCCAATGTCATGAGACACTCTTCTCCTGCACCCACTGTCATGGAGACACTCCTCTCCTGCACCCACTGTCAGGGAGACACTCCTCTCCAGCACCCAATGTCATGAGACACTCCTCTCCTGCACCCACTGTCATGGAGACACACCTCTTTTGCATCAAGTGTCATGGAGACACTCCTCTCCTTCATCCACTGTCATAGAGACACTCCTCTCCTGCACTCACTGTCATGGAGACACTCCTCTCCTTCATCCACTGTCATGGAGACACTCTTCTCCTGCACCCACTGTCATGGAGACACTCCTCTCCTTCATCCACTGTCAAGGAAACACTTCTCTCCTGCACCCACTGTCATGGAGACACTCCTCTCCTGCACCCACTGTCAGGGAGACACTCCTCTCCTGCACCCACTGTCATGGAGACACTCCTCCCCTGCACCCACTGTCATGTAGACACTCCTCTCCTGCACCCACTGTCATGGAGACACTCCTCTCCTGTACTCACTGTCATGGAGACACTCCTCTCCTTCATCCACTGTCATGGAG
>NW_012267334.1:1152301-1158123 GCF_000151885.1 Dipodomys ordii | reverse complement strand
GAGGTCAGCCACGCTTGTTGAGAGCCCTCCCAGAGGCCGCTTGCTTTGCCTTTTCCAACTTGTGGCCATCGCTCAACTCCTCAGTCCCCCTTTATGTTCTCCAAGAGTAGAGGCTTGACTATATGGTCCAAAATTTTATCTGGATTTTATTGAAGAGTTCCCAGCTACATGTTTGGAGTCATGAATATTTGTTCACTAAAGGAAGGAGTCATGAATTTTCAACCCTGTCTCCAACAAGCACACTTAGACCCAGAGACCTGGAGGATTTTCACTCAAGGCTACTCTAGTTTGTTAGACTCCATCTCTAAAATTGCCAGCAAAATGAAGACTCAAGTGGTAGGCCCTGTGTCCAAAAGTCCCAGTACCACAAAAAAGAAGGAAGAAGTCAATTAAATAGAAATTCTAAAGATAATTCAACAATTCATAAAATCAAGGAAACAAAAAGTTGGGATTTTTTTTAAGAAGGACAAATGACTAATAAACTCTTACCCAATTCAACTAAAGGAAGAAAGGAGAAGTAGCCATATTTCTAGATGAACTTGATCTACCAAAGTTGAAACAAGAGGATATAAATCTCTTAAATAGATCTATAGTAGGCAATGAGATTGAAGCAGTAATAAATAGTCTCCTAATAAATAAAATTTTAGAACCCAGGGGACTCACTACTGAATTCTAACAGAATTTAAAATAAAAGCACCAATAGTCTTTAAGCTTATCTATGAAATAAAAAAGAAGGAACACTACCAAATTTATTTTATGAAGCAAGTACTACACTTATTCCAAAATCAAAAAAGGGCACAAATATAGAATTATAGTTTAATCTCTTTGATGGAAATGAATACAAAAATTTTCGACAAAATAATTGCAAACCAAATTCAATGACACATTGAAATCAAGTTTGTATCATTCCAGGAATGCAAGGATGGTTCAACATACATAAATCCATAAATGTAATAAGACTCTTATAATCATCTTGACTAAAGAAGATAAGTTTTGATAAAAATTCAACATCCTGTCAGGCACTGGTGATTCATGCCTGTAATCCTAGCTACTCAGGAGGCTGAGATCTGAGGATCGCAGTTCAAAGCCAGCCCAGGCAGGAAAGACTGTGAGACTTTTATCTTTAATAAACCACCAGAAAACCAGAAATGGCACTATGACTCAAGTGGTAGAGTGCTCACCTTGAGCTGAAGAGCTGGGGGACAGCACACAGCCCAAGTTCAAGCCCCATGACTGACCAAAAAAAAAGAAAAAAATCAACATCGTTTTATGATAAAAATTTAGAAGCAACTGGAAATAGAAAGACTGCACCTCAGTGTAAAAAAAGTTGTATATGAACATCCTATAGTCAAAAGCATACTAAACAAAGAAAAATTAAATTATTTCCTCTAAAGTCAGAAATAAGACTAGGATGTCCATTCTCTCCACTACTATTAAATATGGTACTAGAGTTCTTATCTAGCACAATAAGGCAAGAGAAAGAAATAAAAAGGACCCTAATAGGAAAGAAGTCAAATTATCCTATTTGAAGATGATCTAATCCAATACCTAAAGATTCTACATCAAACTCCTAGATCAGATAAACCCTAAGCTATATATCATGACATATTTCATTAATTCAGAAGTTGGGGGAGAAATTAGGAGAATGATTTTATTCTCAACAACTAAATACATTAAATATCTAGAAATAAACTTAACCAAGGAGGTGAAAGACCTCTACAATGAACACTATAAAAAAAAACATTGAAGATGAAAATTGAAGAAGACACTATAAAATGGAAAGATTGACCAGGTGTCAGTGGCTCACACTTGCATTGCTAGCTACTCAGAAGGCTTAGATCTGAGTCATGGTTTGAAGCCAGCCTGGGCAGGAAAGTCCATTACTCATCTCCAATTAACCACCCAAAAAAATGGAAATCAAGCAGTGGCTCAAGTGGCAGAACACAAGCCTTGAGCAAAAGAGATCAGAGACAACATCAAGGTGTGCGCGCACTCACGCGCGCACACACACACACACACACACACACACACACACACAGAAGAAAAGATGGCAAGATTTCCTATGCTCATGAACTGGTAGCATTCAGTGTCCAATAATTACACTACTTTGATTGCAAATGTTGGCAATACCTCCAGTATCTAACAAGATGACAGTGGTCTGATCAATGTCCATATTCTCCATAAATAATATACTGTGGATGTTCTGTAGTAATTAAATATCTACCCATATGTTCAATGACATTTGCACAGTCTCTATAGGCCAAGCACTCTTCTAGACACAGGAACTCACCAGGGAAGGAAGCAAATCAAAGGTTCTGCTGTCCTGGAATTCACATTCTAGAGGCAAAAAAAGAGAAAAATATACAAAATACTTGAGTGAACTATGGTGTTGAATATCAAGCTCTTGCCTTTAACTCCAAGCACACCCTTCATTGCCTGCCCTGTAATAATGGAGATGGACTCAGTGGGCACTTTTCTTCTGTTCACAGCATGAATATAACTTTTATTAGAGGCCCAGGAAGCAGGGCCTTCCCCTCCAGTCCCAGGATGCTTCCAGCTCTTTCTTTTCCATCCTCCTGCTGTGTAATGACCAGTGTCACAGGTAGGGGACATCATGGCCTCTTTCACGCTGACTCAGTGGCCCCACCACGTGGCTTCCTGTTGAGCTCAGTGACACTCCACTAGTGACTCCCAGCGAGTCTTGGGGCTCTCCAGCCGCAGGTCACCATATCTGGAAGGGAAGGGAGGCTTCCTGCTTGTCTGGCCACCCGCCTTCCCCACCAGCTGTGTGCACTGTCCATTACAGCTCTTCCCCAGGCAGCCCAGAGAAGGCCCGCCACCCCTGGGCCGCAAGCACACCAAAGAGCGGGGCCTGAGCCTTGTGGAGGGGTCTCAGCCCGGGTCAGTCCTTCCTCAGCTGCTCTGCAGCAGCCTGGGGCTGTTCTCCATTGTCCTCCTTACACTGGTGCTGGCAAGTGTTCAAGTGTTCACCACACACACTCTCCCTGTTCTGTCTACTGTGTGGTCCTGCCTCCTGACTGAACACTGATGTATATAATTACAAATTATTCTGAAAGGTCATAAGTGTGATGAGGAAAAAGCAAAGGGAACAAAGTGGACAGGGAAGGTTGAGGCAAGAGGGGGTGTTTGTATTTTCAATGGAATGGCACACGTCACCTCCCCAAGTTGACATTTGCACCTGGAGTTGAAGATAGTGGGGGAAATGAGCCATGAGAGTCAGGAGGAGGAGGAGTCAGCTGGGAGAGGCCCACAGTGCAGGCCCAGAGAGGAGAGGGAGCCCGGACTGTGCCAGGAACAGACTGCAGGGTAGAAGGCTGCCCTCTCTGGGTAGAACACAGAGCGGGCAGGCCTGATGAGGGTAGGCTCCTGGCTACTGCAAGGACATTAGTCCTTCCCTGAGTGGAATGGGGAGGTGCTCGGGGCTTTGATGGAATACAGAGGGGGTGGGACTGATTTAGATGGGCTCTGGGCCACCATGGTACTTCGGTCCTTTCCCTGAGTAAAATGAGGAGACGCTGGGGCTGGGAGCTCTGACAGAGTCAGGACATGACTTAGACTTTTAGAAGGTCACTACAGATTCTATACTGAGAATGGACATAGTGGGGAGGGCAAAGTCACAAGCAGAGAAGTCAGTTGGAAAGCTGCTGCAGTAGTCCAGGCTAGAACGACAGTGAGAAGACATCTACCCAGGAACCAGGAGTGGTAGCACATGGTCTCCATACCCAGCACAAATTCAAGGATGTGAGTATGAGACACTGGACCAAGGGCAGGGTAGCTGAGAATCTGAGCCAGCCAGTGTCACCATAGCTCTCAGCCTGGGGTAACTTGAATGGGACTGGTCAGCCTTATTGAGCGTGGAGATGAGGTGGGGTCTTGGGAGGAGAGCATGACCAGAACATGTGAGGTGAACCCTCGACAAGACAGGGAGCCTGTGACCTTGAATGGAGGGGGGTCTGTGCGGTCATGAGGGGATGGAGGCCAGGGCTGCAGTCAGGGGAATGCTGGGTTCTTAGAGGCTTTGTCACCACAGAGGGTTTTTTTTTTTTTGGTCAGTCATGGAGCTTGAATTCTGGGTTGGGCACTGTTCCTCAGCTCTTCAGCTAAAGGTGAGCGCTCTACCACTTGAGCCACAGGGCCACTTCTGGTTTTCTAGTGGTTTATTGGAGCTAAGAGTCTCACAGCCTTTCCTGCCCAAGTTGGCTTTGAACTGCAATCCTCAGATCTCAGCCTCCTGAGTAGCTAGGATTACAGGCGTGAGCCATCAGTGCCCAGACACCACAGAGGGTTTTATCGCAGGCTGCCCCAGGCCATGTGTGAAGAGGGGACAGCTGACATCAGACCAATGAAATGGTACAAACTACAAGACCATTAAACAGACTGTCTGTGTACCCAGGGTCCTAAGTTAAGTGGCATTGCAGAACAAAGGCTGCGCAGAGGAAAGAAGTAATGAAAACCTGCTAGAAAGAAGCTTGCATAGAAAGACAAAAATGCACATTTATAGCGTCTCCACTTGATATGTGCGAGCAAAGCAATTACTCAAGTGGCAAAGAAATATCACATAGAATAGATCAAAAATTGAAAGGCGTAAGTACAAATTGTTTAGTAAACACACTAAAAGTACAATAGTATGAAGTCACTGTAAGATGAAAAAGGAGACATGGCTCAAATGTTAAAAGTAGAGAATTTTCTCCCTGTTCCTCCCACAAGTTTCAGAAGAAGCTGGGGACTCCAGAAACTTCCCTACCATGGAAGAAGACCAGAAGCTAATGTGAAAATGACAGTTTAAGACCTCAATGGTTGAAACCAGGCATAGCAGGCTTACGCGTATAATTTCAACTGCTAGGATACAAAAGTGAGTGTCATGGAATGAGATTGGCCCTGGACACAAAGGTGACAATCTGGAAAATAACTAAAGCAAATAAAGGGGGCTGGGGGTGAACTAGAGCTGTGATTCAGTGATGAGTGCTTAGTTAGCAAGTGCGAGGGCCTGAGTTCAAACTCAATACTGAAAAAATGCACTGGCAGTATGTTCTAATAAATGTATTGGGTCATTCAGGTGAAGACAAAGAAAAACAAGGGCACATGATGGAAAGGGCAAAGCTGCAAATGCACCATTGAAAGACCAGATCTATAACTCCTAAGCATAGAAGAAGAAGTGCAAGCTAAATACATAGAAAACATTCAATAAAGGAGCCACAATTTCCCAAATTTTCAGAGATGATCATCCAGATATGGGAGGATATTAAGATACCAAACAAACAAGACCAGTAAAGAAACTCTTCAACACATATTGTAACAAAGACATCAGGCACACAGAAGAATGATGAAATCTGCAAGATGAAAGCACCAAGAATGCCCATAAGGGAAAACCCACAGAACTCAACAGAGACTTTGAAAGTAGAAAGAGCATGGAATGAAAGATGTATTTCAAGCCCTGAGAGAAAATAACTGCCAACCTAGATGTCTATATCCAGAAAAGATGTCCCTGATTATTCAAGGAGAAATGAAACTAAAGCAACTCATGATCAGTAAACCAGCAATGCAGAAGATACTTAAAAGAGACCAAACCCAGAAGATGAAGAGGAATACAACCTTGAAAAAGACAGGAAAGAATAAATAGATAGGGAAACAAAAATGGGGAAGATTCAGATGCTACAAAATCAACAAAATGGTAGAAATTATTTTTTTTTGGGGGGGGAGGTCCGGTCGTGGGGCCTGAACTCTGGGCCTGGGCGCTGTCCCTCAGCTCTTGAGCTCAAGGCTAGTGCTCTACCACTTGAGCCACAGTGCCACTTCCGGCT
>NW_012267334.1:1151370-1152251 GCF_000151885.1 Dipodomys ordii | reverse complement strand
CTCTCCTGCACCCACTGTCATGGAGACACTCCTCCCCTGCACCCACTGTCATGGAGACACTCCTCTCCTGCACCCACTGTCATGGAGACACTCCTGCACCCACTGTCATGGAGACACTCCTCCCCTGCACCCACTGTCATGGAGACACTCCTCTCCTGTACTCACTGTCATGGAGACACTCCTCTCCTGCACCCACTGTCATGGAGACACTCCTCTCCTGTACTCACTGTCATGGAGGCACTCCTCTACTGCACCCACTGTCATGAGACACTCCTCTCCTGCACTCACTGTCATGGAGACACTCCTCTCCTGCACTCACTGTCATGGAAACACTCCTCTCCTGTGTCCACTGTCATGGAGACACTCCTCTCCTGCACCCATTGTTATGGAGTCACTCCTCTCTTGTACCCACTGTCATAGAGAAACTGATGTCACAAATTTGTCAAAGTAGAAACTCTTGCCAACAGCCTCCAAATTCCTGGCTGGCTCCAGAGGCCAACCACGGACCCAAACATCATTTGTAGCCCTCATACCATCTCCATCCTGCCCTGCCCAGCGGCTTCCCACACGCCTCTGCCCGGGGCCCGTCCTCCTCCAGACACGTGGGGTAGAGGCGCATCAGGTGTCTCTACAGAGCTGTTGGACTCCGTGCCCCTGCAGGTCTGGACCCGGCTGGGTCCTGCGTCTCCCCACTTCCCCCGAGGCCTGCATCCTGGCAGAGCTCTCGGGGAGCCCAGCCAAGACCCCTTCACAGACAGGCCGACCCAGAGCCGCTGCGGGAGACTTTATTTGCAGTCAGGTGGGGTCAACGAGGGGAGTGGAGAGCTAAGGAAGGAGGGTGCTCTGGGGGGAGGGGGTCCAGGGAGGTCCCAGTTCTGTGC
>NW_012267334.1:1147169-1151003 GCF_000151885.1 Dipodomys ordii | reverse complement strand
TCTGGGCCTGGGCGCTGTCCCTCAGCTCTTGAGCTCAAGGCTAGTGCTCTACCACTTGAGCCACAGTGCCACTTCCGGCTTTTTTCTTTTTGCTTAGGTGGTGCTGGGGAATCAAACCCAGGGCCTCATGCATGCAAGGCAAGCGCTCTACCACGGAGCCACCTTCCCAACCCCAAATAGTAGAAATTATTATGTACCTCTCAATAACTGGATGTTGACAGCCTCAGTTCTCCAATTAATAGATATAGTTGGATTAAAAGACAAGACCAAACAATTTGCTATCTATGAGGAATGTACCTTACTGGCAAAGACAGCCACAGCCTTAAAGGGAAGGTACAGAGCTCCCAAACAGACAGGAGTAGATATACTTACGTCTGACAAAGAAGAGGCAGAAAAGATTGGTTCATATAGACAGAAAAGGAGCCATCCTTCAGGAGAATAAAAAATTGTAAACATACATAACTAGAGTTGTTTCTTTTGTTTGTTTGTTTGTTTGTTTGGGTCTGGTCGTGGGGCCTGAACTCTGGGCCTGGGCACTGTCCCTCAGCTCTTCAGCTCAAGGCTAGCACTCTACCACTTAAGCCACAGCGCCACTTCCGGCTTTTTTGTTTTTGCTTATGTGGTGCTGAGGAATCGAACCCAGGGCCTCGAGCATGCAAGGCAAGCGCTCTACCACTGAGCCACCTTCCCAGCCCTGTTTCTTTTTTTTAAAGTAAGTTTTTTAACTAGAAGTGGCGCGATGGCTTAAGTGGTAGAGCATGAGCCTTGAGATGAATTGTTCAGGGACAGCTCCCAGGCCTAGAGCTCAAGCCCCACGACTGACAAAAAAAATAAAGAGAGATCTTTCATGTGATTGTTTCTAACATATTTATAAGATTATGTCTTTGTTGCCTTGTATGTCCCTCCCCCATGGTACAACCCCTGCTTTCACTATATATGATGTTGGTATATGTGGAGGGGAAGGGAAAAAACAAATTGTAAAAACAAGGATACAGGAGGACCCACTGCAACAATGAGATGTACAAGTCATTATGTCGAAAAACAAACTTTACAACTTTGTTGGGGGGGACGGGGGATGGGGGAGGATACAAAGAGACGGGAAGGGGAAACAAAGGAGGAGGCTACAATGCTTGATAAGAAATGTGCTCATTATCTTGCCCATGTAATTGTAACCCCTCTGTACAGTATTTTCACAATAAAGATATATTTTTAAAAAAAGTAAGTTTTATATTGTGAGAATACTGTACTACTACAGTTGTTCCATAAAACAGATGTTACTGGGCGTAAAGGCTCAGATAAACTCCCCAAATAATAAGTCGGTGTGCATAATTCCCCACACTTACCAGTAGTCAGACAAAAAACCAACAAGGAAACTTCAGAATTAAACATTACAAATCCAAAGGACTTTTTAGACATCCACAAAGTTTTCTACCAAATAGCCACAAATAATTTTTCTCAGCAGTCCATAGAACTTCTCCAAAACAGTTATTTTAGGACATAAGCAAGTCTCAACAAATGCAATAAAAATGAAATAATTTCCTATTTTATCAGACCACAATGGAATAAAGCTAGGAAAAAGGAAAACCTACAGAAAATATTCAAAAACATGGAGACTGAACAAGTCACTTTTGAACAATGAGTGGGCATTGAAGAAATATGAAAAGAAGCTTTAAAAAAACTTAGAATCAAAAGAAAATAAAAACACAATTTATCACAACCTTGGAGATACAGCAAAGGGGGAGTTTGGAGGAAAGCTTTTCAGATTTAATTAATTCATTATTTGTATTGTTGTCTTCAAATAGTTGTACAAAGGGATTCTGATTTGATATGCCACTTCATGTGTACAATGAATCTTGGCCAGAGAAAGAAATCATAAAGATCAGGGAAGAAGTCAATGAAATAGAGACTAAAGAACTGTACAAAGAATAAGTGAAACAAAAAAACATGGAGAAGGTTCAAATTAATAAAAATAGAGATGAGAAAAGGGATACCAAAAGAAATAGCAATGAGCCGGGCGCTGGTGGCTCACACCTGTCATCCTAACTACTCAAGAGGCTGAGATCTGAGGATCACAGTTCAAAGTCAGCCCAGGCAGGAAAGTCTGTGAGACTCTTATCTCCAATAAAAAACTAAAAACTGGGAGTGGCGCTCTAGCTCAAGTTGGTAGAGCACTTGAAAGAGCTGAGGGACAGCACCCAAGCCCAGAGCTCAATCCCCAATACCGACCAAAAAAAAAGAAGAAGAAAAAGAAAGAAATACCGATGAAATTCAGGGACTAATTAGGAAATACTTCAGGAACTTATTTGGTAGGTAATAGGAGGCTAAAAAAATGATAAATCTCTACATGCAGGTGACCTACCAAAAACTGAACCTGAGAACAAACCTATCTCTGAAAAGCAGGAAGACCAGAGCCAGTGGCTCCTGCCTATACATCCTAGCCAGTCAGAAGGCTGAGATGTGAGAATCACGTCTTAAAGCCATCCAAGGTAAAAATCCAAGAGACTCTTATCTTACATTATCTCCCAAAAAGCTAAGAGTGAGTTGTGGCTCAAATGGCAGAGAACCCAGTGTGACAGAGCACACCGAAGAAGGGCTCAGCAATCCTGACCTGTTCCTGCTGTTCACAGCTGGACCAGCCCCTGCTCGGCCCAGCAACCACCAGTCCAGTGCTCTTCCCTATTCCTGGCGAAGTGAACTTCAGCAGTGTCTCTCCAGCAAGTTCTCCCTGGGTTCGTGTCTGATCACCACCCCCAACCCCAGCTAGGGCAGTACTGTTTCCCTGGGAAGATGGAGCTCCACATTCATGGAAGGGAATGTTTGGTAAGACACCCAAATGTCAGGGTTTGCACAACGGTCTATGGAAGCAACTAAAACTTCTGTTCCAAGATTCTGGGGACTAGGTCAGGACATCTCCCAGTTCAGAAATGGACATTGATTTGTGCAGGGTGGACAGGCCCTCCATTCATTAGGGTGCTGTTCTCCACATGGATGCTTCTCACTCGTTGAGCCTGACCCCTGCAGAAGGAGCTGTGTGCCTCCCAACCATTTGCTCTTCTAGAAGAAGCTGCCAAGCATGTCTGTGTCAGGTGTGCTGGGTGGAGATGCGTCCACCCTTGGGTTGAAATCCCAGGCCTGGGCCTTCTCCATCCCAGGCGAAACGCATCTGCCATAGGGATCCATGTGGGTGGAATCCTGACAGGTGCTTCCAGGACCATTGGAGGCCAACCTGTCCCCACTGGAAGCAGCAAGGAACACAAATCCTAGTTGCCAAAACTTTGCACTTAGCCATTTTGTCCTCTTATGACTAAGACTTGAGTGTGTTTTCTGGGCCGAAGGATATTTGGGTTTCTTTATGGTGACAGAGCTGCCATTGTTTTTTGCCCCACACTCTCTACTGTGTGGCCAGTCTCTCTCTTATCCTCTTCGAGGCAAGAAAGGTGCCCTATGTGCACAAAACCAAGGAGGGTAGTATGTCTTTTACAAATCCTGAACTTGCTCGTGGCAGAGTTCTGAAGTCGGCTAGCTCTCCTTCAATGTGGCCGTCTGAGCAGGTGAGCCAGAAGACTGGGCACCAACCATGTCCCACTGTCTCTTCTTTATTAAGGTTTTCTGGTCAATCCTGGGGATTGAATTGGGCCACTGAGCTCTGTCCATGAGGCCATTTGCTCAAGGCGAATGCTCTACCACTTTGAGCCAAAGCACCAAGTGCAGTTTCATGGGGATTGTTTGGAGATGAGTCTTCCCTGCTGGCTTGGAGCCGCAATCCTCAGATCTGAGCCACCTGAGTAGTGAGATTCCCAGGCGAGAGCCACCCGTGCCGAGCTGCCACTCTCT
>NW_012267334.1:1134414-1143354 GCF_000151885.1 Dipodomys ordii | reverse complement strand
TATCCTGGTTGCTGTTGTTCAGGATAGATGCCTAGGAGTGGTATGGCTGGGTCATAGGGGAGGTCAATAGTTAGCTTTCTGAGGACCCTCCAGACTGCTTTCCAAAGTGATTGTATAAGTGTACATTCCCACCAGCAGTGTAATAGGGTTCCTCTTTCTCCGCATCCCCTCCAGCATTTGTCATTGGCTGACTGTAGGATGTGGGTCATTCTGACTGGGGTAAGGTGGTATTCTCAGGTTTGTTTTTATTTGCATTTCCTTTACAACCAGGGATGGTGAACATTTCCTCATGTGTTTCTTTGCCATTTTTATCTCTTCTTCTGAGAAGTCTCTCTTTAGTTCCCTTGCCCATTTGATAACTGATTTGTTGGGTTTGGGAGGCATTCATTTCTTGAGTTCCCTCTTTATACTGGATATTAACCCCTTGTCTGATATATAGCTGGTAAATGTTTTTTTCCAGGTAGTTGGTTGTCTTTCTAGTTTGGTTGCTATGTCATTAGCTGTGAAGAAACTTTTTATTTTAAGATGGTCCCATTTGTTGCGACCCTTGAACTCTGTTCAGGAAGTTCCTGCCTGTGCCTATAAGTTCAAGTGTCTCTCCTACTTTGTCCTGCAGTAGTTTCAGAGTTTCAGGTTTGATGGTAAGGTCTTTAATCCATTTTGAGTTGATGCTAGTGCATGGTGACAGGCTGGGGTCCACTTTTAGTTTTCTGCATGGGGCCACCCAGTTTTCCCCGCACCAGTAGTTCAAGAGGCTGTGCCTCTTCCACAAAATCAGCTGACTGTAGGCCTGTGGTTTTATTTCTGGATCTTTTATTCTATTCTACTGGTCTTCGGGTCTGTGTTTGTGCCTGTACCAGGCTGTCTTTGTCAGTATGGCTCTATAGTAGAGTTTGAAGTCCAGTAATGAGACCCCTCCCATGTTGTCCTTTTTGCCCAAAATTTTTTGGCTATTCTAGGTCTTTTGTTGTTTCATATGAATTTTGGGTTGTTTTCTGTATTTCAGTAATGTACATCGTTGGGATTTTCATAGGAATTGCACTGAATTTTTATATTAATTTAGGCAGTATGGCCATTTTTTACTATATTGTCTGCCTAGTCAAGACCATAGAAGGCCTTTCCGATTCCTGGTGTCCTCTGTAATTTCTTTCTGTAAGTTGTTATAGTTTTCATTAAATAGTTCTTTTACATCTTTGGTTAATTCCTAAATATTTTATGGGGGGCTATTGTGAATGGGGTTGCTTCCTTTATTTCCTTTTCTGCTTGTACATTGTTGGTGTACAGGAAGGTGACTGATTTTTGTGGGTTGATTTTGTATCCTGCTACTTTGCCGAGGTATAAGTTCTAAGAGTTTGGGGGTGGAGTTTTGGGGGATCATGGAGGTATAGTATCATGTCATCTGGGAAAAGCAATAGTTTAACTTCGTCCTTCCCTATGCAGATCCCTCTAATGTCTTTTTCTTGCCTTATTGCTCTGGCTAAGGATTCCAGGACTATATTGAAGAGGAGTGGAGACAGTGGGCATCCTTGGCTTGTTCCTGACTTTAGGAGAATTGGTTGTAGTATTTCCCCATTGGGTATAATATTGGCTATTGGTCTGTGGTATATGGCTTTTATTGTTTGAAGGACTGTTCCTTCTATTCCTATTTTCTCCAGAGATTTTAACAGGAATGAATGTTGTATCTTATCCAAAGCCTTTTCTGCATCAATGGAGATAATGATGTGGTTCTTGACCTTGGATCTGTTCATGTGTTGGATTACATTTATTGATTTACGTATGTTAAACCATCCTTGCATCTCTAGGATGAAGCCTACTTGGTCATGGTGTATGATTTTCTTTATGTATTTCTGGATTCTGTTAGCTAGAATTTTGTTAAGGATCTTTGCATCTGTGTTCATCAAGGAGATTGTAGTTCTTTTTGTTGGGTCTTTGCCTGGTTTGGGGGTAAGTGTGATATTGGCATCGCAGAATGAGTGGGATAGCTCCCTCTTTTTTTATTTCATTGAAGAGCTTGAGGCGTATAGATATTCTTCTTTAAAGATCTTATAGAATTCCATTGTGAACTCATCTGGTCCTGGGCTTTTCCTTGCTGGAAGACTTCTGATTGTTTCCTATATCTCATTGTAAGATATTGGCTTATTTTTATTATTTCTTCTTTGCTCAATTTGGGCAACTTGTATTTTTCTCAAAAGGCATCTGTTTCTGCTAGGCTTTCTTTCTTTAGTGAGTATAGAATTTGAAAATAATTCTTTATAATTGTTTGGATATTTTGAGTATGTGTTGTCATTTTTCCCATGGCATCCCTGATCGTATTGATTTGAATTTCCTTTCTTCTTTTCTTAATTAATCTTGCCAAAGGTCCATCAATTTTATTTTTTTAAAGTTTTCATTTTTTTAATTTTATTAATAATTTTCCTATTCTCTATCTCATTAACTTCAGCTCTTAATTTGGTTATTTGGCTCCATCTAGTAATGTTATGTTCCATTTTTTTCATGTTTTTCTAGAAGTTTTACTTGCAACATGAGATTATTTACTTGGTCTGTCTCTATTTTCTTGATGTGGGCCCTGATGGTGATAAATTTGCCCCTCTGGACTACTTTTGTTGTGTCAAACAGGTTTCTTTGTGATGTGTCTTCATTTTCATTGAATTGTAAGGACTTGTTTATTCCTTCTTTAATTTCTTCTTTAGTTTCTTCTGTTACCCAGGTATTGCTTAGAACTGCGCTGTTCAATTTCCATGTATTTGAGGAATTTCTACGGTATGCTTTGCTATTGAGAACTAGCTTGATTCCACTGTGGTTGGATGGAATACAAGGCATTATGTCAATCCCCTTGTATTTGCTTAAGTTCCTTGTATGAACTATGATATGTTCTATTTTGGAGAAAGTTCTATGAGCTGCTGAGAAGAACATGTACTGTGTCATTTTAGGATGGAAAATCTGTAGAAATCTGGAAAGTCAGTTAGTTCAGCTTGATATATGTCCTCACTTAATTCTGTAGCTTCTTTTCCAATCTTCTGGTTGGTAGACTTGTCCTTTGGTGAGAGTGGGGTGTGAAAGTCTAGTATTATCATATTTGGATCTATTTTTTTCTGTAAGTTTGAGAGTATTTGCTTACCATATTGGGGTGTTCCAATATATGGGGAGTATAAGTTGATAATGATAACACCCTCTTCTTGGATTGTTCCCTGTATTAATATGTGCTGTCCTTCCATGTCTTTTTGTATTGATTTTAATGAAAAGTTTATTTTGTCAGATATCAGGATAATTATTCCTGCTTTCTTACTGGGGGCATTTGCTTGGTAGATCTTTCTCCAACCCTTCACTCTAGTGTGTTTGTATGTTTGGCTGAAAGGTGGGTCTTCTGAAGGCAACAGATGGATGGGTCTTATTTTTGGATCCAATCTGCAGTTCTTTTGCTTTTGATTGGTGAATTCAGTCTGTTAATATGTATGGTTATTATAGAGAGATGCATTGTGTTTCCTGTCATTTCCTGTTTTCTTAAGTTTTCCTTCTGTCCTTTCCCCCTGTGCTTACTAATTTGGAAGTCTAGCAATACCTGTCTGATGAGGATCCCTGTTCCTGATTGCTTTCTTCAGGTTGTGTCCCCCCTCTTGGTATTCTTTGTAATGCTGCTTTATTGTTTATGAATTTATTTATTTTTCTTTAGTATTGAACATTTTAGTTTCTCCATCGAATGTGAGTGCTAGCTTTGCTGAGTATATCAGCATGGACTGGCAGTTATTGGTTCTCAGGGCTTGGATCGTACTTTCCCAGGCCTTTCTTGCATTCAGTGCCTGTGTGGAGAGATCTGCAGTGATTCGGATTTTTTCCATTGTAATATAGCTCCTTCTTTCTTTTTCCAGCATGCAAGATTGTTTCTTTATTTTTCAGATCTATCATTTTTTCTATAAGGTGCCTAGAAGTGTTCTCCTGGGATCCTGCTTGTTAGGTATTCTATATGCTTCTGTTATGTAGGTAAGATGTTCTCTTTTAAGATGGCAGAAATTTTCATTGATAATCTTGCTGAATTAGGTGTTGCATTCCCTTGCTTTGATATTCCTCACCTTCATCCACTGCAATTATACAAAGGTCAAATTTCTTGGCACTGTCTGCTTGCTCTTGGATTTCCCTTTGGCATAATTTAAGTGATTTTTCCAGATCTGTGACTTTTTTTCCCAGTTGCTGCATTTTGTCTTCCATATCTGACACTCTAAATTCCATTTTGTTCACTCTGTTACCTGTGGCTTCCATTGTGGTTTGCAGGGAGGAAATTGATCTAGTTGTGGATTCTATGTTGGTTCTCAGAGTGTGTACTGCATCTATGTTTGCGTGCATCTCCTGTTTGCAATCCTGCATCTCTTTTGGTATTTCGTTTCTGTGTTCTTTAAACTTCTGACCTATTCATTGCCTCCAGCATCTCTTGAATTCAGCATTTTTCTTCCGTTCCTGCTTTGCTTCCGCTGGGGCTCTCCCCTGGGTGGCTGCTGGCTTTTGGGGGTAGCTTGCTATCCTTTAATTTTCTCTTTCATTTTCGCATGGGGATTCAGGGATTGTTGGAGGTTAATCTGAAATTTTTATTTTGGTCAATAGGTGGCTGTCTTTGCTTGGTTCTGGGTTGGTTCCTGGATCAATTGAAGAAGCTCATTCTCAACCCTGGGTTGGCTGAGAGAGTCTGTACCCGTCTCAGTTCTGTTGAGGAAAGGCCGACCTCCAGCTGCTAGTCTGGGTTAGGGCTAGGGCTCTTGCTGTCTGCTGTAAATCACTGGCAGTTCCCACCTTTAGAAGGACTGAGCAGGGTAGACTGCTTCTGTTTACTCCTACAGGTGCTCTTGGTGAGATCGGATGTACTCTCCCAGTTGCTGGTGTCTGCTATGAGTTCCTAATGGTTTTTTATTTATTTTTTTTTGGTTGATCATGGTCCTGAACTCTGCGCTTGGGGGCTGTCCCTCAGCTCTTCAGCTCAAGACTAGCACCCTACCATTTGAGCCACAGCTCCCTTACTGGTCCATTCTGCTTATGCAGTGTTGAGGAATAGGATCCAGGGCCTCATGCACACAAGGCAAGCACTCTACCATTGAGCCACCTTAACAGCCTGAGATCCTGACTTATCAGGTGCCGGCGGCCTGAGTTGTCCAATCCCTGGCCTGGGATGTACGGGTCAGGTTCTGGCAGGGTTTGGCCTTCTGGTTCTCTTGCCCTGGACACACAGGACTTTTGCTGTCCTGGGTGCGATTCCCAGGGGGCGCAGTTCCCTGCTTTCCCTGCTCTGCTGAGGCATGTGCTCAGCTTCTGACTTCCATTGGGAGAAGTTGGTTGCTCAGGCACCCGATCCCCAGGACTGTCCTGACCCCTGGTCCCCCATCTGGGGCACGCCAGGTGGACCTGTGCTGCTGGGTATCCCGCGAGGGTTATGTAGCCTGAAGTGCACAGTTGGGTTCTTCTGCTGTTGGCTGTGGTGATCCACGGGCGCTGTTCCCTGCTTGGGCATTTAAACTCCCTCCCAGGGGCTCTCTTGATCTAGCCTGGCTGGCTGGATGTGCTCCACGAGCTGGTGGAGCTTCAAACAGTTCCCAGTTTTAGTGGGACCTGTAGTCCAGGTGTTTGGGCAAGGGCCTAGGTCAAGATCTGGGCCAGCTCTGGTCTCCCTTGAGGGGGGATATGCTGTCACCTGCAGGGAACTCACCCAGTGGCTCATTGGGAGCCCTCCAGCTGTTGTTTCTGTGAGATGTAGGTTGCGGGTTGCTGTTGCGATCTGCGATCTGCCTCTGATTGAGAGGCTTGTGGGCTTGCCCAGATGGTGGCGGCTCTGTGTCAGTGTTTCTCCTTTCTCGGCTTCTGTTGCTGTTGTCAGAGTCGGCTCGGTGGGCTGCACTGGCCTCTGGCCAAGGGGTGAGGGGAGGGTTTCAGCGCTGGTTCTGAGCGCTGAGGTTTGTCTCTGTTTGCACTCTGCAGATCAACACCAGTCCCTTGAGGGGCTTCTGCACTGGTGTTCTGGGGGCAAACTCCTGTAGATCTGGGGTTCCCCCTGTGGGGCTGTGGGGCTGAGTGGCTTTGGCGGGATGCAGGCCCTCTGCTCAGCGGGTGACGAGTGGGTGAGGGGTCTTTGTGCAGGCTCCCAGGTCCGAGGTTTCCTTGTTTGCTGTGATCAGCAGGTCAGCACCAGTATCTCAGGAGTGTTTTTTGTGGGCCATCTGTAGATGAACCCCTGTGTCTCCGGGGTCTCCACATCCCCCGCTAGGCCGGGCTGGCCGCGGTTTGGGGCATCGCTGTGCTGCCAGCAAGAGTTGGGGGAGGGGTCTTCGCTATTTTCTGTTCTGAAATTCTTCCTTTTCTTTCTTTCTTTTTTGTTTTTCTCTGCCTCCTCTTTTTCTCTGGGTGTTCATCTTTTTGTTGTTGTCAGTCTCTTGGAGAAGTATAGTGTTGGAACTGGAACGTTCTTTTTGGTTAGACAGGGCTGTGGAGTTTCCCTCTGTCCTGTCGCCATCTTGGTCCCCCTGCCAAGAGTGTTTCCATGGCCTAGAGGATGACGCCCTCGTCTTCTCCTGGTTGGTCACCTGGGGCAGAATAGGAAAGAAACCATCAGGGCCAGTGTCCAGAGTGCCTGCCTTCCCACCAGTCAGTGCCAAGGATCCTCTGCAGCCCTCTCAGCGCTCGGCAGAGGAGTCACACATGGCGCCATGGGGCTGTGTGCACTCTTCCTTGCTGAGCGAGGGCTCTGGGAGGTAAGGATGGGCCTGGGCCTGGACTAGTCCCAGCCCCGCTCTCCTCAGCTGTGTGCTGCCTCCTCCCAGCTGGGATCCGCTCAGCTCTGGTGTCTCCGGGCTCACAGAATCCATGTGCATGGCCAAAGGACACACACCAGACTCTCCCCAACCCCAAGGGAGGGAAGAGGCCCAGAGCCCGGGAGCAGTGCCTTCTCGCAGCCAGGCCCGCTCTGGGCTGGAGGCTGCAGGGGTGGAGGACACGGCTGCAGCCTTGTGCAGCTGCCCTGAGGCTCTGAGCAGAGCACACAGCCTCCCTGCTGGGGTCTAATCACAGCCTTTGTGGCTGGTGGCCGGGAGGGGACTGAGCAGGACACTGTGGCCTGGACTCTCCATGAAGAAGCATGAGGAAGGAGAGGCTACAGATGATTCGGGCACCCTGGAGGGCTTGCAAGAGGAAAGAGGCTTCTCCACTGGGCCAGTTCACTGGCGAGCTGATTCTGCAGTTTCTGGCTTGAGCACCACCCAGGCTCCACTGTCCTGATTCACTCCCAGGCCACCAGGTGGCGCTGGCCAGGTTGGTTCCAACCACCATTTCATTGGGAGCACAGCCTACAAGCAGCCTCCCCAAGCCTTGTCTGGGTCACCCATTCCCTCCCAGGAAATCACTTCCATCCGGCTAAGCCCCTGCTGCAAACACCAGTCTCAGGGCATCCTTCTTCCGGGGAAAGTGAAGAGGTCCCAGGTGGACTCTGCCTGTCCCGGGCCAGGACCTCATCTCCCTTCTCCCTGTTTCTTCCCCTCAGGGCTGCTCAGGGGGCCCAGTGTGTGGTTGGATTGAGATTCTGGCCTGGGAACTGGAAACACTACTTGTACCTGCTGCCCTACCTCCTGCCTGCTGGCCTGCTTCCTGCTTGCCTGCCTGCCTGCCTCCATGCCTCCATGCCTGCCTGCCTGCCTGCATGCCTCCCTGCCTGCCTCCCTGCCTGCCTGCCTGCCTGCCTGTCTCACTGTGTCCTGGTACAGACCTGAGCCCTTCCTTCTCTCTGCAGCATGCTGTGTTCTTCACACATACCCCCACCTACTGGGGGGACCCTGGAGGAGGGAAGGGAAAGGACATGGAGTGGCTATAGGGCTGTGTCCTGGCTGGTTGAGGACTCCAGGGACCGGCCTGCTGCCTTACGTACGAGGATGCTTTGGTACACATGTTCTGTGTGCTCAGGCAGGCTCACCCTGACCACCCTAGAGTCTCCCAGCTGCTGCTCACACAGAGGCCCAGGGCAGCCGCTGCTGCCCACTTGCAAGCCCAGCTCTGTCTGTGTCTTGGGCTGGCATTGGCTGTCCGACACTAAAGGGAAGGCTGGCCTGCTGCACGTCACAAGCGTCCCCGATGTGCCCAGAGTTCACGAAGCCTCGCAGGCCCTGACCTGCAGGGACAGCCTCGACAGCTGGGTGCCCCAGCCAGGAAGGCGGCTTTAGGGCTTTCCCGAGTCTTGGTGAGTGAGCAGGCGCTGGACTTCCTGGGCCTCTTGGTTGCCCCTCCAGTGGACGGGGTGGGATAGGTCAGAGGGTCAGGCTGGCACCTCGTCCTGGTCTTGGGAGGATTGTCCATCGAGGCTCCTGTTGAGGGGTAGGGGGAGCGGGACTGTCCATGTGGAGCAGGACAGTGCCCTTGGTGCTGCTGTCTGAGGATCCTGCCGTGAGGTCCACACTACTGCTGCCCAAATCACGCTGCTGGCTGAACCACGCTTGACACACCGTCCTGCCCAGGGAGCTGTCCCACGTGCCACCCACACCCACCCTGCCTGGGGATGGGACCTACTCTCTCTACCCATTGCACGCATGCACAGAGGGCAGCTGGGCAGGAATGACTGGACCTCCAGGCAGTTCCCCACCCACCCTGTCCTGTCTGGCAGCTGCCTCTCACCTTCATGCATTTCTTCAACACCATTTTTTCCTAAAAGGCAGAAGGCAATGGAGTTAGAATGGGGCCCTTCTTCTCTTCTGACCTCCGGCCAAGCCCTCCTCTGTCCAGGGGATCCCGCGTGCATACACGGGAGCAGGGCCCCTTTCAGAGGAGCCCTGGGCACCTGGAGTGAGGTCAGGTTCAGGGACTGTGTGGTCTAACCCCTCTGAGGCTAGGAGGGAGGTTGTGGCTTCAGGTGAAAAGGCCTCTCTTAAGTACAAGTTGTCATGTCCAAAACGAGCTTTACAATGTCAGTGCAGGGGAGGGGGG
>NW_012267334.1:1132430-1134364 GCF_000151885.1 Dipodomys ordii | reverse complement strand
CTCATTCTCCTGGCCAGGGAGAGCACCAGGGCAGGGACAGGGCTGGGCTGGCCTGCGCAGGGCTAGGCTGGCTGGGAGGGACCCACCTCCTCTGCATGCTCTGCCACCCAACACTCCACTGAGGACCCCCAGGCCTCTGCGGGATCTCACAGCCGTGGCCTCACCGTCCTGCCCAGGGAGCTGTCCCACATGCCACCCACACCCACCCTGCCTGGGGATGGGACCTACTCTCTCTACCCATTGCACCCATGCACACAGCTCAGCTGGGCAGGCCTGACTGGACCTCCAGGCAGCTCCCACCCACCCTGTCCTGTCTGGCAGCTGCCACTCACCTTCATACATTTCCTCGACGCCATTCTTTCTTAAAAGGCAGAGGGCAACCGAGTTAGAATGAGGCCCCTCTTCCCTTCTGACCTCTGGCCAGCCCTCCTCTGGTCAGGGGATCCTGTGTGCATATGGGGGAGCAGGGCCCCTTTCAGAAGAGCCCTGGGCACCCGGAGTGAGGTCACGTTCAGGGACTGTGTGGTCTAACCCCTCTGAGGCTAGGAGGGAGGTTGTGGCTTCAGGTGAAAAGACCTCTCTTGGGCCACAGGTTGCTTGTCTTGGGAAAGCCTGGCTTGGCTTGGTCCCCGCATCCACCCTGGGGAAACTTGAAGGCCCAACAATGCTCTGTGTGCACAGTGCCGAGGGCAGGCAGCCCTGGGCAGCACCTGGCCAGAGGGGGTGAGGACTGAGTGTGAAATGACCTTGGGCTGTCAGGAGAGCCAGAGCTCAGGACTCCCAGGGGACTTTCTCCTGCAGCACCAGGCCCCATCTGGCCCTGGCTACTCACCTCATGGATGTCCTGATATGCCGTGTCCAACATCATGACGTCCATCAGGAAGATGCCCAGGTAGGCAACGATGCCGTGGTCAGCACCTGCTGGTTTAGGTGGGGGATGGGCAAAGGCCAGGGCCCACCCCTCTCCCAGTCCCCAGGGCTTCTCAGCCAGCCGCAGCCCCACAGGGCTTTCCATGGCACAGTGTCCTGGGGAAATTTGGGCCACCTCTGTCCAGAGCTCCTTCCCATTGCCAGTGACTGAAAACGGCCCCAGGTCCAATCATAATCTGGCCTATGCATATCCCAAAGTGACCTAGACCTCCTCTGCCCACCCCCTCCTTTAGACTCTGCCAAGCTCAGCTCTGCTGCCTCCACTTCCTCCTTCCCCACTGCCAGCAGCTAGCTCCCAGGCTCCTCCTCTGCCCAGGTGAGAATCCTCCCTGTCCTTGGGCCCCGTTGGGAGTGAGGTTGAAGGTGAACAGAGCCAGGCCAGGCTGAGCCTCTTCTCTCTCAGGCAACCTGGCCTAGGTGCTAGTCACTCACCATCTTTTGTAACCTCCTGGGACTTGGATTGAGCTGCTTCTCCTTCTGGGCAAAAATGCAAGTCTCCTGCCAGGATGGAGGCTGGTGTTGGCAAGGGCTCTGTCCTGTCCTCCTTCCAACTACCAGTGTCTTCCCCTTGAGACTGATGTGACCGCTGGGCCGAGCCCCAGAGCCCACCCCTGGGCAGGCCAAGTCTAGCCTAGGCTCTGCTCCAGCACTCTCTGCTGTGGGATCTCACCTGGGAGCTGCCCTCCCCTCTGCCTGCTTCCTCATCTGCAAGCTTTGCCTGAAGGGGCTGGGGAACCTGGGGTGTCCTGCCTGCCTGCTTGCCTCCCTGCCTCCCTGCCTCCCTGCCTACCTGCCTGCCTCCCTGACTGCCTCCAGCCTCCCTGCCTACCTGCCTGCCTGCCTTCCTGTGGTCAGGTGCAGCTCTGAGCCCTGCCTGCTCCCTGAGGCATGCTGTGTTCTTCATACCCTACTGGAGGGGATCTGTAAGAGAGAAGGGAAAGGACTTGGAAGACACCACAGGGCTGTGTCCTGGCTGGGTGAGGACTCCAGGGAACCCCCACTGC